>NC_083565.1:1665000-2290000 GCF_019925205.1 Metopolophium dirhodum
TAAATGGGTCAATGTAATCGATGGTGTAAAATTTGAATTCAATGATATAAATCATTGTATATGAAAAACGATTCTGAGTGAAGACTGCCTATCAGCCTATAATATTACTAAGTAGGTATATTTTATGGTATTATTGTGATTAAAGTAATTCATTTCCGTATTAGGCTTTAGTAAAAATCTACTAAAGTGGGTTAAATTAATTTTTGTCAAAAAAATTACATTTGAAAATGTCATTGTGTACACTTATAAAATATATTAATATATTCTAAATTACAAAAATTTTAGTCAGTGCTTTGCTTCTCCTACCAACAACTTAGTGTTAAAGTGGTTCTGAACTCGCCAATCACATCATTCACAAAGCACAAAGCGAGATTGTTCTCTTTTGAGACAGAGTATGGATGGTATTATAATAATGGTACAAAATTAATGAACATTAAACAGCTAATGGCCCTCGGCCCCTCGCATATGAAGCATATTATTCATAATGAAAAAAATGTATACAACAGAAATGTCATTTTCTATTTTACAATAACTATTTTCTTTTTATTATACATAATTAATTCTATTTGTTATTTTCAACAGGTATTTCTGTATGTATTCGTGTTCCATGCATTGACTTAATTTCATCTTTTAAAACCTGAAACAAATAATATAAAAATTACTTTTTTTAATTAACACCTATTGTAAATTGTTGCATTAAATGTATAAAGTTCAAAATACATAAGAATTAAATGTATAAGTATATCGATGTGACACAATATTGAATATATTAAATACTATTACAAACTTTTCAATTGGTTAATAATTTTCTTTTGGTATCGAAAACAAGAGTTTTTAGTAAAAAAATGGAGGTTCCCATACCAAAAAAAAATAAATATATTTTAAATGCCATCTAAGGAGGTTATCAATAACCAAAAAATTGTTACTATAATTAATTTAAATATTAGGAAAAGTATAGGTTTCTATATGATTATAAATTATAATTAATAACAGGCCCATAAACAGAATAGGTAAAGAAGGGTTCAATCCTTCGAAATATTTCAAAAACATTTTTTTTTTTTTTTTCTTAACAAGGCTATTTATGGTTAATTTGAAATTTAATTTAGTTATAAACACACGCCTCCCTCTTAGAATTATTTTCTGTATACATGCTTGGTTTATAATTTATATCAATAATAGTTAGGTATATACTTCGGTAATAAGTTGGTGCTGTTTTACCATACTCATTCCCTTGAATTCTGTCGTGGAAATAAATACTTCAAAAATTGCACCACAACCACCCAATATTTTAAATAAGCTTATATAACTTAAATTTTAAATGTAAAATATTACTATAAAATAAATAGATTTCTTATAGGTAATTACGTAATTATTGAGAGACAGATATTTAATAGTAAAATAGGTATTGCTTGGATTTAAAAAAAATACAAATGATTGAAACTGATAATACATCTTCTTTGATTGTACGACACTTGGGCGCTGGACAATTGGGCGTGGACAATTGGGCACGGAAAATTGGGTTACGGGACAATTGGGCGCAATGAAAATTGGGTGCCATACATTTGGGTACAAGAACATTTATTTATTAATTCAGATTAAAACAATACTATTATGCAATATCTACTTAAGAATATTAAATCTACACAATTTTTAATAATTTAATTTATAATTAATAATTTTTTTTTTTTAATGAACAAGTATTTTATTAGATATATTAAAGCTGTTAAACTAATTAAAAACTGTAAGCAAAAAAATAAAATAAAAAAAATAATATATATAATAAAAATAAAAATAAGAAAAAATCATAAAATTATACTTAAACATTTAAACATTATTAATACATTTATTTTATTATGATAGATTTTGAGCAATGCCTTTTAAAAAATCATTTATACTGCGGTTTTCAAAATCATTACAGATTGCTTTAATTCTAGAAGCTGTGTCTTTATATTTTTAAAGTTTTTGTCTTGGTTCCGTTCCAGCCAACAATTTATGCATTTTTAAACGATTAAGTTTTTCTTCTTTTTTTAGCGCTTCGATAAACTTCCATATCGAAGGATGGAGTGCATTTAATGTTGAATTAAATGAATTATGCCACCCTTCTACTGAATTGTTTGTTTTTGGAATATCATATTTAACGAGATTGTAACAATTCCATAGCTCTATTGGAAATCTGGGATTTCGGCGTTTTTTATTACGACATAATTTCCCAATCCACGTACTCTCAAAATAACCCAAAAAATCTGATAATAAGGTTTCATTTTCAATATAAAACTCAGTTTCCAAAATTGCTTCGTATGCATTAATTGCCAAATGCGGAGGAACAAATGATAATGCATTTAACTTTTTAATGTTTAATGCGAAATTAGATTCTTCACGATATTTAATAGCAAACCCGCTATCTTGAATATGTCTCCATAGAGCTTGCGAATAATGAAAAAAACATCCATGTAATGACGTATTTGGGAACACCTTTTTTATTTCATTTATGGTTGAAAGCTCGAAATCAAGCATAAAAGTTGTTGGTTTAAGTTCCAGTTTTAAATTTAAAATTATTTCAAATAAACGGACATAAGTTTCTTCCGTTTTATTTGGAAGGAGAGCGAATAAAAATGACAAAACGTTACTGTATTGTATACCATGAATGGTATTTAGTTGGTAAAAAAATAGATGGTGCACTAGAGAATGTACCATCTGCATACCAATTGTTACAATTAGTCATCAAATTTAAATTTTCTTCTGTCGAATAAATTAAAATTCGCGGTTTACCTGATTTTTCATCGTTACTGTCATATAACAAAAATGGCTTACCATCAATTGTTATTGTTTTGTACTCCGCAGGAATTACTAGCTCATCTAATGTTCTAGGATTTGCTGGTGCCATAATTTCTTTTTGACGAATACGTTGTATCGTTTTTTTCATTGAAGAAATTCCAGGTAATTTACTTGCGACAGATTCAGTTATCTATATGATAATTTAAACGATTATTCATATATTTTTATAATTAATAACTTAAAATTGTTATTTATAATTATTAGTTTAAAATAATTTAAATTAATTACCTCTTTCGACATAGTACTCAAAACTACTTGTGAACTCAGCTCTGTTTCTTTTGCTATTTTTTTCATATTTTCAATAGCCTGTTTTGCTTCAATTTTTGAACGACCCGGCCGATGGTTATGTTCACGCTTACTTTCTTTTGTTACTTCTCCCTTTTCTACATGTACTCGACCCGGACATTTTTTACTATTATTTTCAATACAGCGCCAAATTGTTTTTTCATTAGTTGTGCGTTCTAATTTGTATAAATAGCCTTTAAAAATTAGCAGGTCTGTATTCTTTTCACTTTTAACGAATTCACACATTGTAAAAAGAAATCTTTCATATAACACAAATTATTTAGCACTTAATTGTGTTACCAGCGCATGAACGTGATATACTAAATAAGTATCAAAACTCGTATCGTATTGTTAGATTATAAATTCTTATCCGTGTTTTATGTATTGTAATTGGGAATTTTGGCAATAATATTGATAAGTACAATAGAACGCTGATTATCCGAACGCCTATTAACCGGACGTGAAAAAAAAATAATAAAAGGTCTAATAATATTTTTAATTGCATTGAACAACTTTGGATATTTAACCATACTAAAATATCACCATTTTTCAAACCTTAGTCCGTCTATTGATATTCGCTCCTAATTGTCTTAGACCCAATTGTCATTGCGCCTAAAAGTCCCGCACCCAATTTTCCGCGCCCTATTGTCCCGCGCCCAATTTTCTGCACCCAAGTGTCGGCATACCCTTCTTTAAATCTTACATACCAGTAATCATATTAATACATACTAATACCTTTTTTTTTTTATTATTAATAAAATACACAATAAGGCACAATAAGAGTATGGGCTATGATAAATAAAATATGAATAACGTGAGGAAGGAGGCCCACCAGTGTGGATACCCTCTAACTTGGGGTGAAAGGATGTCATGGAGTGGACGAAATGGGAAGTGAAATTTTGTTAATTAGTGTGGACAGAGACATAAATAATAAAAAAAAACACACAATATCATCTGCCCCGGATCAAAAAAATGTGCATACATTATACTTCGTACACAAAAATGTACGTTGACCATATTTTATATTTAAAATGTATAAACTAAAATACCCTTAAAACGAATTACGAATTTAAAAAAAAAAAATTTCAATTTTGAACAGGATGCGTTAATCTAACTTCAGGCGCCCAATTTTTACCCGGGTAGGCAACTTATATTGGGTTTTTGCTTGTGTAGTTGTGTGGACGTTGTAGGTTTTCGATTTATCTAAGGACTACAAAAGTTATATTTGTATTGCGTGGAGCGAAGCGAAATACCTCTATAGTTCTATCCACGTATTTATTGTATGTCCTTCGTGAATTTAACAAATTTTAAATTTAATTTCTCTGTTAAGTTTCCTCGGTACTTTACATCTATCATTTTATTGTAGTTCATCACTAAAATGTTATATTTACTCAAGTAAAGTTTTTGAAATTTTATTTATTTTTTACAATAACTTCAAACATATTTTTACTAACGTTAACATACAACCTTTCTTCTCATGTGTAATATTTATTTTTTAACACTGCATCACTTCGTAGGCGAAATAGTTTTTTACTTTCTTCTATCCAGGCAGTTTAAGGACCACAGACTTTAGGATCTCCTTGGTAATGACTCACTAATAAGTATATTTTTCCACTTGTGATCAAATTAGAATCAACGGAAGGACTGGAGGAGTCTAATATCAGTTTAGTTAAGAATACTTTTAAAATGTAATCAGAATACGTATTTAAATACTTCGTGTCATTTGTGTTTTAAATACGAATACTCTCTTTCAAAAGGATTTAAATATAAATACAAATACTTTTTTTTTAGTATACCTACCCCCTATTAAAATCTTTTACGTTTATCACAAATGTATACTTAAAATGATTAATAAATAATTAAATTAAATAATTAATAAATATATTATCTTTAATTGGTTCAAGAATTTTAGATGTCACATAGGTGCTTATTATAATATTTTCAAGTTAAACTTCAGCATGGTAGACATGCATTTTAGGTAATGTGTCATCTGCATTTACGTATTAAATGTCATTAAAATTGTATTTATACTAACGGTCAAAAACCGTTTGTTTTATAGTTATTTTATTTTCAAATTTGGATAAAATTACATATTAAGTAACCAAGAATAACGATTTTAGTTATTTTATTGTAATTTAAGAAGATTATTTGTGGGTACTTAAAATTTATCATGTATTATATTCAAATATTGAAATACCTATGATAATATGCAAATTGCAAATAATATTAATTCAACTTACCGGCTACCATATAAATAATAACAATATAAATATTATATAAAATATCCTAGGCTGACAAACCGTCTCCGTTCAGAATCGTCATTCAGAATCAAAGAAAAGGTATTTTAAAATACACTTGTCAAAAAGTATTTGAAAAGTATTTGAATACTTAACTAGACGTATTTTTCGACGCAGTAATCAAAATACCAGGTTTTATAGTACCATAGGTTTTCGAAGGCATCTGCGGAAGGGTTCCCGAATGCAGCGGTGTCGGTGGAGCATTAGGTACCATCCACAGTACCGGTCCAGGAGCAACGTTTACAACGGGTACTGACTGCTGAGGGTTAACGAATGACTGTGGGCTTTTGAGTGTTAGCTGCATGTGGGTGTAAGCCATGAATGGATTGTCAAAGTCAGTGAGTGGCAGAGAGTGAAGGGCATTGTCATGAAGGGCTTTCCACATAATAAATGTACTGGCGGACCAAAGCTATGTCTAGTCAGTAGTCATCTCCAAAGATCGAATGTTCGATCCATGCCATTTATATGGGAAAAGTACTTCATCACGTCCACTGTAAATGTTAAAAAAAATACAGAATAACACTTAAATTTTTTTAAATAGTTAAATGAAAAAAAAATAAGTATATTAACAACATTTTATAATCAGTATTAGACAACGAGATAAATTTTCTTATTCACAGTATATCATTCTTTTCAATTCCAAGTTACTAAATTACTTCAGTTGGTAGGTATGATAGGCCTGCAAATCGTCATTTGCAGATGACGCATCTTGAGTATTCATAGTCAGTATATTTAAGTAATGACATTTAAATAACTTAAACATAATATGCCATTCTTTGCCAAAGTCAAACCATACAGTGAATATATTTTAGTAGGTAGTTTGATTTCAGATATGAACTTTCTAATTGTATTATTATATTAAACTGTACCCGTACTATTAAAATCATTATTATTTTTAATTTGTATGCGTACATTAATCATATAATTTTAAATATCAATGTTTTTGTTGAGTAAATATTGATCCAATTAACACAAGAAACATTTTAAATCCAAAAAGTATTACTTTTTTAAAATATAAATGCAATGTTTTTGGAAAAATTAAATCAACCTTCAGTGTCTCTAATAGTAAAATAAACTACTTTAAACTTTAAAAGAGCACAAAATACAAGAAATAATTTTATAATTTGAAAGAATGTTTAATTTTATTCTAAGAAAATGTTAAATGGAAGAAACACTCAATATTTTCAAATTTTACTTGGTAAATAGTACCCGTATTATTATTACCATTATTATTTTTAATTTTCATCCGTGCATAAATCATTTAATTTAAAATGGTCCGCAACATTATAGCATTTAAGCACAGCTACGGCAGTTTGATTTTTTACAATTTAAAACCGAAGTTATAAAATATATTAATAGATACCATAAAGTGTAATTATATAATATACTAATATTATACTAAGGTCTATGACTTTATTCTGTTACCTAATGGACAATCGTGAAATATCTTTTCAATAGACCCGTTAAAAAGCATAATAACTATCCTAAAGAAATTATAATAAATAATATGTATGTATATATGTATATTCACAAACGTTTGATCGAAATTATTATGACCCTGATTTTCTGATATCTTTTAAGTATGATAAATTATATATTATGATGATAATTAATTATTTATAATATCAATATATTGTTAAAACTTAAAATATGGCGTATTTAATATAGATTATATTATTATTATAGCACAGAAATTATAATTTTATTCTAACAAATTATTATCACACGGCGTACTGGGTATGCAATAAACTTACCACCGCGCTGTCGTGAATTCATTTTTTCAGTATTTCTAACATAACTATTAGTACCCACCGGGTGACAAAGCTTAGCTACAGTTAAGATTTCAGAAATTTTATAGTTTTTTGAATAAAAATTTTTTATATTATTTTTATATTATTCTTTATATTTCTTATAATAAAAAAAAATAAGGATGTTTTATAAAATTAATTAAAATTTGCTGTGAGAGTTTTTGAGGATTTCAGATAAATTTAGGTCATGTTGAAAATTCAGTTGCTGATTTGATTCAACTTCTAGGCCGGGAGGGGGGGCAATATCTTTTTGATCCATTTTTACTTTTAACCACTTACCCACACACAGGCCTATACAGAGGGAAAAACATGTATCCACACTGGTACAATTAATTGTAGGCCATGATTATAACTTATAAACACTCTGAACTTCTATACAGATTTTTGAAAGAAATTATTATTAATAGGTAGCTTATAAAGTCTGGGGGGGGGGCATGGCCACTATGCCCCACTCCCCATAAGCAACGCGCCTGTAACTTCGTACATTATAAAATATTATAATTAAAGTAGTATGAACAAGTGCCACCATCCCCCACCCGGGCATGGCAGGTACCTACGGGTGCCCAAATTAAAAATTCTGCCAAAACAAACACACACATGTAAACAAAATCTACAGAACCCTCCCCTACAGTACCACAGGCTAATGACCTAGTAATCGAAGCCTTAACCCTAATAAAAAAAAAAAATTTAATATAATTATATAATTCATGTATCATAATATTGTAATGATTAATTATTTTACTCATTTATATAATGTGAGTATGTGACTGTCACGGAAATACCACGCAACTGATATTATTTTCAAAATTGACTTTTTTGTATCATTTTATAAAAACACATGTTCCGAATACTTTATGTTCTTTGGAATACCAAATAACCAAATATTATAATATTCACATTTAATATCATGTACCTTCAACACAGTATAATTAGTATATAAAAAATATTTATTAAATGTATATACTAACTATACTTAAAATCCAAAATCTTTCAAACTTAATTATAACTATAAGACAATACTAGTTTTCACAACTCTCTTTCGTATAAATATTTATTTATGTAATATAAGTATATCTGTTTCTAAAATTCAAATAACTTATTTTTTAAAAAACATATCCTATAAATCAAAATATCGCACTAAGGTAATTTTTACTTTATTGTTTTATAATAAGTCAAAAACTATGTTCCTAGTAGTAAGCACGTACAGTTTTCCGCACCATCATGCAACGAGAATACGATGACCAGATCCTCAGGGACTATTTCAACGTTTCCGTGATGGACGTAGTAGCAGCTCTCATGGCCAAAATTGAACTCTAATACTCTACAGATTACGAACCCGAAGTCATAGACAATGGATAGAAGGCGATCGATGGAGCTGATTTAGGCGACTACGTCGTGTCGATGGTCAACTCGGCCGTCCTCAGCCAAGACGAGATTTTGGGAGTTCAGCCCTGTGGAGAACCACAGCGTGGACGGGCTGCACTTCGGGAGCTCAGCGATGAGGCGAAGACCGGAGACGAACAAGCGGACTGCACCGGGATGGGAATAATGGCCAGCAGAATTTCGCCCCCGCACCTCGGCCGAGGAACGCCAGACGAGACAGTGGCAAAACGGGGGAATGGTACGTGAAAGAGCACATTGTGTCCACGTGAAGTCGCCCTTACGTTCTTTGCAGGTCAACTCCGCGAAAAGACGAGATGGTGGTCGACGGCGTCGCGAGCTCGCGCGCGGTTGTCGACACTCGAAACCATCGGCTGGCGGATCGGCGGCGGCGGCGGCGGCGGCGGTTAACTGTAATGCGAAGACGATTGCGGGCCGCGTGCACGAAGACGCGACTCGTTTTCGCCGGCGACGGCTTCGGCGGCGGACCTGCGGAACCTGTTCCAAGGTTTCAGGGTCCGGCGGTGCGCGACTTCTCGGCCCGGAGACAGCCGAGTCGGCATGCCAGGACGAAAACCGCGCAGAGTATCAGGATCGCCACGATGTGGTCCGCCGATACTCTCTGGTTTTCGTCCAACAATAATCCTACTGGCCTCATGCGCAAATATATGGCTGTCTTATAGCTCGATTAGTGTTTTTGGTCTGCGCCGCCGTTGACGTCGTTGTCATAATGTCGTACGGTCTCGTCTTCAGCACTTCGTCGTTGTCGTCGTCCCTGCACACTAGCTGCTCGCCGCCAACCGTCCCGTCGCGGCCGAGCCTTGTCCTCCGTCACGATGGTCGCCACCCACATGCAAGCGCGTCATCGACTCCACTCTTCCACCCGTGGGATCGACCGGGAGAACGTGTAGAGGTAACCAGTAGCCCACACTTCACCATCACGTACCACTCCCCCGTGCTTATTGTGTCTCTAAAATTCTAAAAATTATTACTTTAAACATTTGTAAAATTAACGATTCTAAATTCACACAGTTCAAAATTAAAATTCAAAATTTATATACACTTACCTACATTTCTATTGACTTTTGTAATTTTCAGCAAAGATTAAAATAGATTTTTTTCATTTTTGGTTGTTTGCAACTTATATTTTCAAAAACTGTTAAATAAAAAAAACTGTTTATATATTATTTATATACTGTTTATTAAAATGTGTTAATAATGTATAATGAAGTTACTTATGTGACTTATGTGTTAAGAAATATATTTTTAGTTTTATTTATTTCAACAAAATTATGTTTCTCACTGAACATGCTCGTGTGAGTTAAGTGTTAACCAACAGTGTTTTTGTTAAATTACAAATCTCAAAAAATATTTTGAGGTTTTGGTCACGTGAACGTATAGTATTTTACCGGTGTGTGTATTAAATACAAGTAAATGTTAATATTGTTTACCATGTAACCACATGTAGCTAATAATATTGATATTTTATAATTATTACACGGTAATATAAACACGACGAAATGAGACAAGTTCCTCACAACTCTTGAATCGAAAATATCGTAGGACAACGGTCTGAGGGGTGGTAAATTATACGTATGGCGTAATGGAGACAAACGAGTAGTCTAAAATTTGAAAGTGGGGAAGCTGCGGTCGTTTCTCCTACACGGCTACACCCCCAAATTAAAAGCTCTTGTAAATCGTTAGGGGGTTGCAGCACAAACAAGAGCTGTAGTTGGAAGTCCAAAATTTGGAGTTACAGGAGGTGGATGCCAGAGAATTAAAGAAATGCATCTTGGATCATTTCATCGGCAGCCTATCGTCTGTTCTAATCGTTATCGCACGGGTATTATAATAATAATAATTGGGTTATTATTCGGGCTCACTTGACGTTATTTATTTAATATATTAATATATGCATATCGCATATTATTATCAAATGATGATAATATTATATTATGTAAGTACCTACGTGGTTTATACACGTTTGGGCGTATGTAGATCCGAAAATATAACATCGGCAGATCACCGACGCAGTCTGTAATATTTTATAGGCGAGGTACACTATTGACTCCAGCTGTACCTACTGCAGAGTGGTTACCCAGGTTCTAGGTACTTGCCCACTTTTTTGTTTTAGTTTTTCCGAATTATTAAGATAAGTACCTACTTGAAATGTTTATGTCTGTATAGGTACATTGGGGGAGTTTATGCATACTAGATTCATTAGGATCATTCTAGTTATAACATACATAGCATAATGTAATGAACATAACTAACTTAAAATAGCCAATTTATAGAACTTATTTCTAGAAAAATGTTGATGGTAAAAAAGCGTATTTAAGTCTATTGCTTTATTTTATAAAAAAAATTGAAATATCAATGTTTTTGATGAACAAATATTGATCCCATTAACACAAGAAACATTTTAAATTCAAAAAGTATTACTTTTTTAAAAATATTTTACGTGAGAAATGTTTAATAGTTACCTCTTAAAAATAAATTTACTGTAAAAAAATTAGATATTGAAGGGGATGTTTATTTTAAGTTTTTCAACAGATATTAAGATAACTATCAGTTTTGACCATATCCTTTTACAATTCACAATATTATCACCATAGAAACAAATAAAAATTATAATATTATAATATTAATTCAACTTACAGGCTATAATAAATAATAACAATATAAAATATCGAGACTGACAAACCGTCTCCGCTGTTTTTCTTATACAATGATATTATTCCCGAACCGGAACCCAGAACCCTATAATAAAAATAATTAAGTACCGGTACCGGAACCGGAACAGTAAAAACCTGAAGGTTCCAGTCCCTAGTATGTATATAACTTTTCAAATCTGCATTCAATTATTGGCCATCCCTAGGTTGCGCACTAATGAAGTAAGTAAATCATTGTAATTGCATGTGTTAAATTTGAATTCAAAAACGATTCTGAGCGAAGACAATTTGTCAGCCTATATTACTAAGAATATTTTTATTTTCATTATATTATTGATATTGCTATTAGGTTCTGAGAAAATTTAAGAATGTATTGATTTTTATGCTATATATTTTTATTTTAAATTATTAAAAATAACAAAATTACTTAATGCATTTCGTGTTTTTGTAATTTAATAAAAAAAATAAAATAAAATAATTGTCTATGTTATTTATTGATCAATAATTTTGATTAGCTAACTTAAGTAGGCAACTTTTATAGCCAAGTACTAGTTTTAAATAGCAAAAGGTGTACTAAAAGGTGTTAAAACTAAAAGTTAAAAGTTAAAGGTAATTCAATACGATTTGCTGTCCATTACATAATAAAGGCTAGGTACGGTAATCGTCGTCCAGAAGAGGGGCCACACGACCCAGGCACCTGGTAAACATGGTCAGCAATTGGATTATTTATTGACCATTAGTAACTATTATTATACAGTTGTGTGTTTTTATTAGGTTTTTTATAGATCAATTTTTAATTTATTTAAAAAAATGTCGGAACTCATACATCATAAGTCATTACTCTGATAAATCTATAAGTACTTATAAGCATAACTCTAAAAAATCGGAACTAGCACTGCACATTCACACACGGACACGGAATACCAATAATTCAATGACCCACTGCAGACTACTATTCTTAGTCAATGAAAAATTCTGAATCATGAACATGCAGGTGTTATAAACATAATTGTAAATCGTTCATGATATTATAAACTTATCCGCGCAGTACCGGTCAGTTATATTGAGTTATTAGCTCGGCAGAATCTGCATAATATAGGAATTTGAACATTGATATATTTTTGGGCTGGAGACAAGTTTTTTTTTTCTAAACGATTTTCGAAACGCTTTATTTATTACGTATAGAAACTCACATTTTTAAAAAATATTTTCGCTATGGAAATCAAAATTATTAGTAAATGCTGTTATTGGAACTATAAATCCACATGGCTGATCACAATATACCTAATAATAATAATAATAACAATAATGTATAATAATCACAATGGCTTAGAAGCGGGTGTGTAGGATAACTTAATCTATGTGTATATTTTATGTTATAATATACCTATTGTATTATTGTGAGTATTATTTTTACGAATGTTTGTATAATACAGATCTTTATCGTACAACAATTATTATACGAATGAATGAATGAATGAATGAATGGATTTCATCTAGTTTTATGACATAAATATATTGGGATAGAACCTTGTCGAAAAATAAATTGCGTTTTACGTATATAGGTACTGCGTTCAATATATAGTACACATATTATAGGTACTTATTATAGGTGGCTTGGTATTGGCAGAGTATAGGTACATACGCGTTTTCTACGTATAAATAGCTATATGTACTGGACAATGTACATTATACACACGTATATAGGTACCTACAATCAGTACATTCATACACACACTTCAATAAAAGTAAATTCACACATTTTATACATACGTGGTAAATACTAATTGCGAACGGAACGTACTGGACGTATCCGAGTTGGGTCTAAGACAACATTTATGATAAAGGTAAACAACTAATTGGGTCCGTCTATAAAAACGATAACATACTTATTGGGACCGATTATAAAAACTGTAACTTGCAAGTTATCTTCTTCCCGTAGGTCTAATCTACATTCTACACACAAACATTCATTTAGATCTTCAAGACCAGTTAAGCATCTGAGTAAATATAAGTAATTTTTAAATTATATTCATAATACATACATTTATATATTTTTTTAAATATATACAAACCTATCATTCCACATAAGATAAGCATCATCCGGGGTATCATCTGATTCAACAGGTCAACTTCATTGACCAAGACCATATTTGAATTGCTTAATAAGCTTTGTGTTGATCTTTTATGTATTATACATTTTAATAGTTAATTATACTAATTAATAATATTATATTAAAAATGCTATACTTGCAAATAATTCTAATTTACTGAATAGAAAACAAAATCACGCTTTCGTGATTGATTAATTGTTTTTTTTTTTGCTAAACTAAATAATTATAATAATTGTTTGAATGTTATTCATTTTCAGCCAGCGACTATTTCTTACTAAAAAAGGTATAGGTTTACAATTTACACATTTTTTTAAAATTAAAATTAAAATTAAAAAATTCACACAATATATCTTTATAAATTGTAGCCTATGTGTTATTCTGATGTATAAGCTATATTATTGTAAAGTTTCATTAAAATCTATTCAGTAGTTTTTACGTGAAAGAGTAACAAACATACTTACAAACTTTCGCGTTTATAATATTAGTAGGATGTATAGATGGAACATTCAAAAGTATCCCGAAACTGTTCACTCAAATGTTTACAATCCAAATAATGCATAACAACCTTTACGTTCCTTTAATTTTATTGGTCGACGAATGTACTATGATTAATTTAATTTTTAAACCAGAATTTATATATGGAGATTTCGAGAATGCAATTCATTTAGGCGCTCTTTCAACATGGCCAGAAATTGTTATTAAAGGCTGTTGGTTTTATATTGCACAAAGCTGGTGGAGAAAAATACAAACTTTAGGACTTAGTAATGAATATAAACAAGATTCTGAACTGGGTAAATACTTGAAATATTTTTTTGGATTACCATTCTTAAGGCCTGAGGAAGTTGCGGATTGTTTTGTAGAAGATCTTATGTCTATTTAACCAAATGATCAACGAATACAAGATTTACGGATAATATACTAAATAATTATATTGACTCAAAAGCAATTTTTCCCCCTAATATTTGGTCAGACTTCAAACCATCAACAATAAGAACGACAAATGCATGTGAGTCTTTCCACCCTCATTTCAATTCAAAATTCTATTCAGCAAAGCATAACTTATATCAATTTATCGAAGTCTTGAAAACTGTACAAATCGATAATTACATAAAAATTAGAAGTGGGCAGAACAAAAGAAAAATTATATTATTAAAAGAAAATTTTATTGAAGAAAAAATTATGGAAAAAATTAAGTGTAAAATAAATCGATTTGAATTCGTAAAAGCCCTTTCGTTTAAATTTTTACCAACCATATGAATATTATAATATTTTTTAACGTTTTATACTTTATACCTACTATAATATTAACATTTTAATATTTTTTGCATCATTGTAAAACATATTTTTAATCATATACCTGTGTTCTAATTTATAGATCACCGACAGTCCTAAGTCTGTAAAAATGAGAAGGGAAATGTTTTTTTGCATGGACCCAACTATAGTAAACGCCGAACGTACTAGATGCTCGCATAAGCGTATAAATCTGTAGTAATAACTAATAAGTACTGCATATACATATATACAATACATAGTACCTAGTACCTACCTATAGTATACCTAGTATACCTATTACCCATATATTGTTATATAGGTATGCCACGCGTTGGAAATTAAACGGATAAAGGACGCCACACACTGCAGCGGTGGCGGTAAAATTGTGTCCTGACTCATTTTGCCGTAACCGCCATCGCCACCGCTGCAGTGTGTGGGGACCTTAAGAAGTATACCGAATGGCCATCGGAGCGCGACAGAAACGTATATACGTATAAAACAAAAAAAACATATGTTTGTACAATAATATGTAAGTAAAACGTTTACTATAGTCTTTAATATATACGCCTGTGCTTCTCTCGTTCGCTGTCAAATTTCAACGCAGGCAACCGATACCTACCAGTATACCACCATAGACCTATGTCGTTGTAGTGTTTATTATTACGATGTATACGCGACGAGGCCGATAAAACAAAATTTCTCCTCTCGCATGTGAGAGGCGATCAACGAACGTGGTGACGATGCCATACGCATATAATAATATGTAATACTATATGTATTACACGTATAATGTATATAATACTATACAGGTACCGCGCGATGTCTGACCACCGTCCGCCAGCCAGCGCTACGCGATATAATATTGCTCAATTGCTGTGTTTTTCGCGCGCGTCTAGACAGACGGCTACGGTTGTAGAAACCGTTACGGTAAAATAATAATATATAATAATACGACCCATAAGTCATATTATATGCCTTAGATCCGTAATCAGTATAAATAAGTAAAACAGTAGTGCACTGTCTAGTGCGTGCGTGCTACGTGCGTAGTCGCCGTAGTGACATGTGCCGTGAGAATATTCCAAAAAGGTGAAAATAGTATGTTATATTCGGAAATATTTCCACAGCATTACCTATATTATTTTCAATCCCCGAATTGGAAATTTTTATTTTATGTATTTTCTGAACGAAATGAGGGATTTGTTGGTCTTACAATCGTATATTTTCTGTTTCCATGAACATTTTTAAAAATAATTAAATACATTTATCCAGAAAAATATAGACCGAAAGTTTCGTTAGATACCTCTGAACTGAACCTCTTTAGTATGTAGCAAATGTTGTGCACAAGATACAAGACTCATTAGACAGGTCATTTTTCAATTTCTTCATGCTTTCATATAGAGGAAAATACAGGGATGTCGACATCCCTAGAGCAAAGCGAACGAGGCCTTCGCCCGGACACCGCTACAGTATATATAATATATATCTAATATATATACTATACCTATAGTCTATACATGTAGGCACAAAATAATTTTCAACTGTGTATTTCTTACATAATGATTTAGGTATATTTTAAACTAATCATCATTATTAAACGTTTACAATATTACATCCATTAAATTATTAGGTGCTCAAATATTGATTTGGTATTATTGTATGGAAATAATTTTTATTAAGAGGACATCATACCCACATATGTTGTCTCCGTCTTACTAATTCATGGGTACCTACCTAATAGCAAATTTAACGTTCTGAATAATCAATTTTACTAAGATATTATTTTTTAATTTTGTAAAATTAATTGATCTATTATCAAGTTTATTAGTAAAAATTGAGGCTCGTGTATCTGTAGGGTTTTTTAGATAGCTAAAGGTATTTTTAAGTTATACCAAAATATGTTATGAGCATTTTAAAATTGTATAAAATTATAACATCCAAAATAGGCTCCTAGATAAATTGGAATCTTGGGAAAAAAACCTATACCAACTAAATAAATTATCCTTTTTTATTATGATTTACGTAATTTAATTTAATCATATAATATAATAATCATTACATTTATCTAACTATAGCTGCAATCTGCATTTCACACTGTTAATAATTGTTATTTGTCATTTGTAGGTACATAATTTAAAAATTTTTAAATAATTATAAAATCCATAAAATGTACACTAATAAAGTGTTACGTACCGTCGTTTGTGGTTACTTTGCTCCCTTCAAGTTAACTGTGCTAGTGTGCTCCAAAAAAAAAACTTTGTTGACACCGTTTGACCACAGAATAGATTAATTTAATCTATTCTGTGGTTTGACTTTGGAAATTGTGATAGTTAAATGTTTGTTCGTGCGTTGGTGGAAAAACCGTTAAAGCTATTTTATATTTTACCTCCATAAATGAAGGTTCTCTGTTATTAGTGCGTTATCATTTGTGACACCGTTAAATGTTAGATAATAGTTGATAATAGTTCTCAATTATAGGTAATCCTGCCTATATAGTCTTTATTTTTCATAGATAAAAATGCTTTCATTGCTTTCAATGTACAAGAAAAAATTTAAATAAATACATTTTTTGTCTATTATTCTTTTTTTTTACCTATTCTCACTATGTTTGGGCAGAAAAAAAATGTCTATGTGTTATTCCTAGTTTTTAATGGTGCTGTTTCTTTTTACAACTGTTAACATTGCTCCAGTCATTAAACTATACGATTTCTTGGCCCTTTCATGAAGTGGGGAAAAGTATGCAGACCCTGTGAGTAACATTGCTCCACTTTTTAAAAAATAAAAAAAAATTGTGTAATTAAAATACTCATTTTTAGGTTAGGTTAGGCTATATAAGCACAATATATTGTTTTAATTTAATACACCATAAAATACTATAACAAAAAACAATTTGAAAAATTGGAGCAAAATAACCCCAAAGGACGGTATTTAGGTTGGTACGTGGTTTTTTCTTTTCTATAGGCGGGGCTCTTTTTACTGTATTTTGATATCGGAGCTTTTTTTCCGAATACCATAAAATGTTTACCTTGACAAAAAGAAATGATAATAGGTCATTTCAAAAATCAGGAGTAATAACATTGATTATAAATACTATAATACTAGTATTTATAATCAATGGTAATAACTTTTAATGGGGGAGGGGACTACGTCAACGCCATAAATCATAATATCCGTATTGCACCTCGAATCCCTCCAGAACTAACCCCTGCATTTTATTTGTAATTGTATAATCTATGTATTGAAAAATACATAAACAAAACAAATTCTACAGATATTTTTCCTAGCAGCATGGCCAAGAATTGTCCACAATGTTCTTGTTGGTCGTAATCTATCACTTTGTTACAGCGTTATTACAATATTTATACATGGCATCATAGGTATTATTATAATAGTAATAGGTAATAACTAATAATACATTTTCACATTTTAAACCAGTTCTTTTTATTGGGTGATATTATCTACTCAGAATATTTTAACTTTTATTCTAAAATGTAAAATAAAAATACATTATTATTTGTTGAGAACAACAAATTTTAATTTCCACTATTTTTTACTTGATGACCTATTATCTCATATCTGTGATGTTTGAAAGGTAGGTACCTACTCTAGAGAGTTGGAGTGAACAGCAATTGAAAATTAAATTATTCTACATAATATAGACAAAATAATAATAAATATAATAATATAGGTACTATACGCATTAATCCTGGGTTGCGTAAATTGAAAAAAATATTGAATATTTATTAATTTCATTATTCACTGAAATTGGACCATAGACCTATAAACTAATGGACAGCGCTTAGAGAGAGAGGTCAGGGGTACGATATAGTGTAAAAGAGAAAAGAGAACGTGGGGGGAAATATAGTATTAGTTTCATACGTCAATGATTACCCCCTTTTATGTTCTTTCTCTCTTTTCTCTCTTCGTTCTTTCTTCTTTCTTTCTCTTATATGATTCCCGTGCATTGATGGCAGGGCGGAGTGGAATGCGCTGTCCATTAGTTTATAGGTCTATGGAATGGACCAATCGTTGGCCACTGAATCGTGTTCAACTCAGTTTGAGGGACCACATTAGCTAACTATTGCTATTGATTTATTCATAATTTATACATTAATATATTTATTAATCATTTAAATGTTTAATAATTGTATACTCCACCCATAGTGTCATGCAGTGTGTCACATGACATGATTCCTGGGGGGGAGGGGGAAATCCCCCACCCTCAAAACGTTTTACTTAGGTAGTAAAATATTTTACAATGAGGAACAACGAATATAATTTGAATTGATTCAAAATTCACATCAAACACAATATGGAAGATTATCCACTCCAAAGCCAACGGTAGGGGATCTGGCCCCCCACTCCCCCCTTGTATACGACACTGGTGTCACCACCACTCTCCACTCGACAGTACCGAGTACCAACTATTGTAGTACTCAGCCAAGACGAAAATACCAAACATAGAAGAGGTGAGCTCACGATTTGTTTCGTCACTGCTGAGTTTTGACGCCCGACGGCAGACGAACCTTGGCATGTGTACGACCCGCCAAAAGATGTTCATACGTTTCCACGTTGGACGTGTAGCCGAAGTAACCGAGTGGCGAGTGGGTACCTACTACTTACTAGTTACTAGGTATTTTATTAAAATTTATTATTTTTAATATAGGTTCTATTTTATAGTATATTTTTACCGCATATTTTACCAGTTTTTAATAGAATATTTTAAGGTATTTTTTAGATAATAATATTAAAAGCTTCGAATTTTTAACTTTTTCAAAAAATCCCCTCTCTGGTAGTGTAAGGTGAGACGTAAATACGGAACCGCGCTTTCTACGCCCGTCATGGCACAAAACATACACGCACAGATAATAACATTATATACTTATGCCATGACGTACGTCTATAATAATATGTCTATGGTGCGTGCGCGTCGGTTGTATTATTGTTTTCACGCGGTGTGGGTAATATCACTAATATCATTTTGTTATCGCTGCATCGCGCGTGCCTAATAATATTATCGTAGAAATTTCAAGCGGCGTATCCTCCTCAATTGAATGTCGCGCGTGAAAGTTATTTTCAAGGTCCGCGGTCGAACCTGCCTATAGTTTAAGTGCCCAGTAGTTGGGAATTTGAATGATATAACCCGAAGCGACGACCGGGCCATGGCGCATTCGACTGTTGGCGGTGTGCGGTGGTGCTTCCGGTCTGCCGCAGTTTTCCCGTCGTAAATTTACCAACCGAGAATTCGTCGAATTTTTTCTTCTCTCTCTCTCTATTTCTATCTCTCTCTCGTTCCCAGTGAAAGTGGACGGCGGCGCATTGTCAATAGTTTCCAGCAGAATCCGTACCGACCATGGCTTTGGCGTCCGAGAGCAAAGAAGTGATCGTGCTGAAGCAGACACAAAAAAAAGATTTTACCTATGTGATGAAATCTCTGTTTGCTGGTGGTGAGGCTTTATTGCGAATCTCTTACCTGTGATACATAATAATGTGATCACTTCAATAACATCTTATTGATTTTATAGGTGTTGCTGGTATGTGTTCGAAAACAACTGTTGCTCCCTTGGATCGAATAAAAATACTGTTACAGGCCCATAACAAGCATTATTCAAATTTTGGTAAACTACCTTGTATTTTTTAATCAACATTATTATACTTTAAATATTACCTAAACAAAATGTTACCCACATTTTTAATTAAAAGAACAGCTTAGATAATTATATACAAATTCATATTTTTAGTCAAAAATGTAAAAAAAAATTGTAATAATGTTGATATTAAGTAATTACCTAACCAATAAAGCAATACGATAATAATATTTTATAATAATGTCAAAATTATAAATGTACCTACCTATGTAAATGTAATTAAACAGTTTTAAAAAAGTTACCTACTGCAAAGGAATTTGAAGAACAAAAATAAATAAACTCTTTAAATTAAATCTATAAAATATGCATTTATAAATTATTTTTATATTTATTTAATTTAAAATGTTTCAGCAAATGAATGCTGTCACAAGTTTAATACTATACCATATTACATATATGTAACTAATGATAGGATATTTTCTATTTACTATTTTTTACGACTAAGATAAAAATAGTACCTAAATCCAAAAATTATTAATTTAATATTTTCTTCAATTATATTTTAATGACTTGCCTTTACATAACATGTTAGATACCAAATAAATAAGTAGATTTAACAAAAATTGTATTTAATGTATTATAATAGAGAAATGATAAGTCCAGGACACTAGGCACAGAAAAGTGATATCAACTATATATTAAACTGACTAAAAATGTTTTTTTTTATTACCCAAGGTTTCTGTAACAATTTTATCCAAAAATCAATTTATCTTAAAAATGTTATATCAATTAATAATTTACCGTTATTTAATTTTTTTATTTCAACTCTAAAAAATATATAACATTGTTACAACTTATTTTCTATATAATAGAAGTAATGTACTTAATATTTATTTTCACAATAATTATTCAATTTAATAACTATATAATGGATAGTTAAATATGTAGATTACCTATGTATTTTATTTGACAGTTGGAACAATTAAATATTATGAAATGCTTATAATCATTATTGAAATTAACTCTCATAGAACATTAACATATTAGATCCATATATTAAATAACACAGATAGGCATGCATTAAGTACATATATCTATAAATTATTAGGTTTATTTATTTATTATTTATTATTTTAATATACATTTATAGTTATGTAATTTCATAATATAAGTATATATTCAAATTGTTTTAACACCATATTAATTAATTGTTGTATACTATTTTAGGAGTATTTAGTGGTCTTGCTGAAATTGTTAAACGTGAGAGTTTTTTCGCATTATATAAAGGCAATGGTGCTCAAATGGTGAGAGTTTTCCCATATGCTGCTATTCAATTCACATCATTTGAATTCTACAAAACAGTAATATTATAATTAAACTACTTAATTCTTAATTATAGTTAAAATTTTAATTAATTATTTTCAGCTATTAGGATCCATTCTTGGGAATAGTTCACATATTGGAAAGTTTGTGGCTGGTTCATCAGCTGGTGTCACAGCAGTTACCATCACATATCCTCTAGATACAATCAGAGCACGATTAGCATTTCAAGTGACTGGTGAACATGTTTACAACGGGATTATACATACAGCCAAATCCATTATCCAAAATGTACTTTGAAAATCGCATGCTTTATAAAGTTTATAACGTATATTGATAACAGTTTTAATAGGAAGGAGGAGTAAAAGCTTTATATCGTGGTTTTGTTCCTACATTATGTGGTATGGTCCCATATGCAGGTTTAACATTCTTCTGTTTTGAATCTATTAAAAAATTTTGTTTGAAAACATTACCAACATGGTTTAGTAAACCATCTAACAGCGATTCTGGTAAGTTATAAGTCAGGTTTATTAAAGGCTACATAAATTATTTATATCTATTTTGAATAGGTGGTGCCGTACTTACTATACCAGCAAAATTGCTATGTGGTGGTTTATCTGGTGCACTTGCACAGTGCGTTTCTTATCCATTGGACGTAACAAGGAGAAGAATGCAATTATCTAGCATGGATACCAATGCAAAATACGGGTGAGTAACTTACTTTAAACTACATTTTATATTTCGATACAAACAACACACATAATAAAATATTTATGTTTTATTATTATTAATTTTTATTGTAATTGTCTTAATTATATACTCTGTGCATATTAAGAATTTGACCAGTTCACCATCTAAAATGGGATTTTTCCCATGTTAACTGATCATGTTCTTAAAGTGCGCGTAGTATACCTAAAATATACAGTTTATTTATAATCATCTGTTTCTTATTTCAGACATGGTATGATCAAGACCTTAGTTACAGTTTATCGTACTAATGGTGTTACAAACGGATTATATCGAGGAATGAGTATAAATTTCATTAGAGCAGTACCTATGGTTGCTGTGTCATTTTCTACTTACGAATTAATGAAACAGACTCTGCACTTAGATACTGGAGTTGATTCCTGAGTATGTTTTACAATGTCCAATGAATCTGTTTAGACCTAGATTTTTTATAGTTTACAATATTTATTGTTTTAAAATAGTTATTATTTTTTTAAAAAATGTATTAATTGTTGAAATTAAAATAAATTATTTTTTCAGAAGTGGTGCCTTAAACTTATTAATATTTGATAAAAAATAAATCTAGTCTAAATAAATTTTATTTAAAAAAAATGAATAAAACTAACAGAATAATTTTTTTTTCTTATTGAACTTAAGCCTGGCGACTATGGCCATTAGCTGTTGTAGGGGTTATGAACTGGTAGGGGTAAGGTTGGTACAGTAGGTTTTACGATTGTTTTAACGGTTGTTACGTTAAGTAGCAAACACGTGTATGTGTGGCAAGGTTTTTAACTACTATGAACCCGGGTGGTCACCCATCCGGGAGCTAGTAGCTGTGGCCGTTACTTACTCCCAGTCGCATTCCGCGACTGGTAGCAGCCAACGCGTCACGCCAAGCCACCAGAATAATTTATTTTGATTTATTTATGTTAATTTAAAAACAATACGCAAGTATAATAATTTACACTGAACCATTTTTTAATTATATATATAACTACAAAATAATCAAGCTCTGGAAAATAAACATAAATCTATTTTATCCTTTTGACAATATTTTTGATGTATGTAGTTGTGAATTATTTATACTACTCCCAACTTCTTCTTTTAAATTTGGTTCACTTACAGATACACAAAACTTAGTAATAGCAGCAGCAGCTTTAAATAATTTTGCTGTTCGTTGTTTATCCATTTTCTTTTTCCACTAAAATACAAATTAATAATTTTAGCGGATAAAATTTCAAAAATTCTCTTGACACTTACAGTTTCATCTCTGGATGGCAACGCCGAGAGAAATGAATTTTTATTTGGATCGGCTATAGCTAAGACCGTAAGACATCCATCTACTGTAGCTATAACAACCGCCCTTCCATCTTCTGTTGTTTCTATAGCACTTAGTTCTGCTGGTACACGATAGTTAGCCAACATTTTTGCATCAGTAAGTCTGTTGAATTGTTCATATTATATTATAAATTCACAATACTAAATATTACTGAGACTTAAAACAAACCGAAAAACTCTCAATGTTTTCTTTCCGCTATGATAATACAATACGTATTCATCGGTCTTGTTAAACATACAAATTACGGTAAATACACCCTCGGCCACTCGCGGTATGAACGTCTTTACAGAGCTTCCTTTTTTTAGTTCCAAAAGCTCTAGACCCCCTCTGGTGGGTGCATATAATCCATATTTTCCATCTTTTGTACAAAATCCTCCCCATTTTGGAACAGATTTTAAAAATTTCTTTGTACGGATGTCAAACAACATACCTTTGTCAGGGTTTATTACAGCAACTAAATTAGCTCGATGTGGCATTGCTACAATAAACATAATATCCTGAAAATAATAATATAACATTATGTACTCTTATGGTTATTTCAAGAATGATTACCAGTCACAACCAGTATTAATTTTATAATTATTTTGTATATGTCTTTCAATAAACACTGAACCATTTTTTAATTCTAAGTTTTCCACAGCAATAAAATTAAAGGTTTAGGTGGAAGATAGTTGAGCTTTGTCACCCCATTAATATAATGTGGACGAGTGAATCATTATCAATTTTTTATTACAATTTAGAAATCATTATTGTCACTATAATTGTTGTGGTTAAAACCTAATTGTACTCAACACATTTTTTAATTCACTCAAGGTATTAATAATTTTATTAAGATACTCTAATATTTTATACTGAATAATTATGCAGTTTTACATATTTTACATCCATTTTTTAAAATCATTATAGTAGAATTTAATTGCTCAATAACTAATAAAGAAGTATTAAGATAACATTTATTGAAATAGAAAATACATTATAGTTAAAAAAGCATTAACAACTTCATTAGTTATTACTAACTCAACTATTTGCTATGAATAATTAATGTTGTTTTAAGCAGGTTTCACTCTAGTTGTTAATAATATTTTAAAGATATAATAATTTTATACTGAATAATTATAAATTATACAATTTAAACTATTTTATATCCATTTTTAAATTACCATCGTAGATTTTAATGGCTCAATAAGTAACAGAGAAGTATTAAGATAACATTTATTGAAATAGAAATTAGAAAATGTATTTTAGTTTAAAAAAACATTAACAATTATTAATCATGGTGTATTTACTATAAACCAAACTATTTATATGATTAATATCGTTTTAACTTTTAAGTTAACTAGTACTCATTTGTTTTTATACACTAAAATTATATTGGGTTGGATTTGAATAAATCAAAGATTTTTTATTTGTGATAAGTATACTCTTAAATAGATGTAAAATATTTAATTTTTTTTTTTCTAACCATGCATTTTACAGTATTTAGTTTTTATATTTATTATTTAAAAATGTAGGTAGGTACCTAACCTATACAGAATTAATTTTTTAAAAAAAACCTATTTGTTTCATATTTAGTTTATTTTAGTAGATAGGTATAACAATTGAAGGACAACACGCCAACGCCTGGTGTATTATGTAAAGCACATGACTCAACTGAAAAATGATTGACTGATTTACATCAATTTTTGTTTAGGGGCACAATTCACAAGTACAAACACAATTGTATGCAACAAATGATAAGTATATTTTGGTTGTTCTGTTATTGTTTAGTGCTTAGAATAGTATACCTCTATACATTATACAACCCCAGTCTCCAATGAGACAAAACATCATGTCAAAATAGACTCATATAATATCAGAAAAATATTGTTGTTTAATCTATGGATATGGTACCTACCTAATAACTAAATAAAATATGAATAATTAATAAATTGATCATATTATAAGTAATGAAGTAAATAACATGACTATAAATATGTACATAATATTATGTAATTTTACTCATATTGTAATCTGTAAATTAAGGCGTCCAGTGTTAATGTAATTTTATCCACGAAAATACGCTCTACAGGAATAATGATCCTGTAAGTTCTATAAAATCAACCAAATTTGATCATTTTGTTTTAAACTAACATCGTAATATTCTTCAGGCCTCGTTGAACTCCATTTTTCAATATTTTAAACTCAAACTTTAGAGTATGTCTTCAAAAATAATACAATTTTAACTTTTAAGTTTTTACAAATTATATTATAGTATTATACCATTATTTGAAATAAAATTTAAAAATCGGAGTTCAATGCGGCCTGTAAGATTGTACGAAGTCATCTTCTTTCAGATAAAAAAATAGTTATCAAAATCCTAAAACTCTACAAGGCCTGAGAATTATTTTAAGTTAGTTGTTTCGATATAATACCGTCCCCCCTGCCCTAAATATGTATCGGGCCGTAGATTAGTGGAAATTATAATTAAGGTGGCAACTAAAGTATAAAATATAATTTTCAAATTTTATAAAATTGCGAAAAATTTGAAAAACCGGCATCGGGCCCCTTAAATTAACAGCCAATAGGTTCTCAATAGGTAATAAGTAAAATTCGCAGAAACTAAAAGCACGTACAAATATAAACATTCCAACTTCACGGTAAAGTCAAATAACGGTATAAATAATTATCCCTTCTTAGCTTTCCTGTGGAACTATATCCGGAATAAATGATATAAAAAGACTCAAAATTGTTGGGTCAAAGAAGATGGGATCATTGTACTTTTCCCGAAAGTACCTCCAATGTCCGAATCAAAATTTAAAAATAGAAAAATTAGGAAGTGACTTCACCGTCTTATCCACATAATATATTATGTAGCACAGATCATGCGAAGAAATAATATAATATTCCGTGTACGTAGTATATCCTGGCCCTTGGGTGCACACACTGCATAGTATCTAATATCTATAATGACTAAATTAATGGTGACGGGGATGCGCAAACCCAACGAAAACTGGTTTTTACATTTTTCTGATCATATCTATTGATTTAGTGACAACTCGATCGTGTATCTACAGTAGTTTATCATGAATATTGAATTATACTACAACTGGCTACAGCACGGTCGTAGAAACAGCTTGGGGATTGCCGCGTGGTGACCGTTTTGTCATTTTCTATTTAAAAATTCCACCGGTCAAATTTCATTTCGCAGGTCATAAACGGCATAAACAACCCGAACGTACCTACTAAGTGGAAGCAGTTCAATACAATGCCGGGCCAAGCCAACAACGACGAGGAACGGATGAGGGATAACGCTATTCTACAGGGACTGGAGCAGCCAACCCCATCACGGAAGTTAAAGGTTGAAGATGCCCTGTCCTATATGGATAAGGTGAAGTATGAATTTAGTAATCAACCTGAAGTTTATGGCGACTTCTTAGGCTTATTGATAAAATTCAAAAAGAAAAGAATAGACTACCCCGAAGTGATAGCGCGGATCTCTAGCCTATTCAATGGTCACCCTGAGCTCATAATGGGTTTTAATGTGTGGCTACCCCCGAGTTATCAAATAGAAATATGAAAAATTAAAAACTTGTCTGTCATGTTTCTGTGTGGATACCTCAAAGGCCGGCGAAAATGTCTTCCCAGACAATTATACATTCAACCACTCAACATATTATAATGACAAGCACTCCAATAGTTACTACTCAACTAGTCACTTTGACTACCACACCACCTGTAGTAACTAAACAAAAACTGAAGCCAAAGTTTATAAGTGCGTTGCTAAATTATTTTAAAACCAAGATGACTTATTATTGGCGTTTGAACAATAACCTACCACCTGATGCCAAACAAGTGGCAGAAACAAGCATTGTCAAGACTACCGCATAATATTTAAATCATATGTCTATTTCGATTGTTCTGTTATTCTTTTGTGCTTTGTATAATTCTATTATTATCTATACATTATACAACTACGATGACAAAACCTGAAGTCAAAATAAATTTTATATATGTCGAAAAAAAAACAATATATATATCTTTTCATATACTTATAATGAATACATTATAATACATTAAATTGCAATGAGTGAAAAACATACATAGTACATAATTTCACATTTTATGAATAATAAATAATCTTAATAAGTATTAGGTATTTAGGTACCTACATCTAAAACATTGTTAATTGTTACTTCAACTAACAATATATACCAAATGATGGTGTCTGGTTTATACAAATGAAAGATAAATGGTAAAAATGTGAAATTATCTAAATCTAAATCCCTAACATCACAACTACAGGTATTAAAATGACATATTATAATTTGACATCAATTACATTGAATGATTTTAGAGTGCGGTTATACTTATACACCATATTCATTTGTTCTCCTTCCACTACCCATATTGGTCAACATTTGGAATACCTGTAGGGACAATACATTCTACATAAATTATTATGACTTCCTTTGCACAAGGCTGCGTTATTTGGGTTTCCCTTGATTTTTCCCGGTTGTTAATTATTTCTCTTCAGATCAGCAACATATGTAGTATCATTCACTGAAATGTCCCAATAACTTGCACACATTTATCCCAGGTTTCATTCTTATGCATTAATTAATACATATCTCCACACGAGAATAGATTATTAAATCCAAACACTTCAACCTCTGTTGATATTAAACATTGTAGGTAATTTGCCCGGTCACAAGATCTGACTACACCAACAGCACCACACATGACTAAAATAATAAAAAAATTATTCATTTTTGCTTATTAACAGAAATTATGCTTTATTAACTGCCTCTTGTGGGTATAGTCAGATTCTACTTCTGAAATGTTATGAATAATTAACATGTATTAACAAACATCAACATTCAATTGTTTATGTAAATTAATTACCTATAAAACAGATCGAGCACTTTTACAACTAGGCCAAGCCCCCCAAATATCTCCATAGCCCTCCCAGATGAAAAATAATGAATCTCAGAATTTTGTGTTTAATACTTTTAGCACCCCCATAAAAAATTTTAAGTTCTAGTTGCATTCAATGGATCTTGAATGTGCGAGACCCACGATTAATGATATTCGATTAACAAGTGTGTTTTTCAATTTAATCAATCATTTACATGTACTAGTGTCCACCATTGTTAATTTCAAATATTAGTTACCTACTATGATTGCAATTAACTAGTAACTACTATAAAGTATAAGTTATGACTAATCTTACCTTCATTCCGGATTGTTTGAGAACAATTTTAGTAACATATTCACCATTGGACGCATTAAATATATGAAGTGCTTCTCTGTGACCTTTATCACTAGCCAGAGCAATCAAATTAAGTCCATCTGCGGTTACAACGAGGTCTTTAAACTCCATACCCGTTACATTACGTACTTGATAATCAAATAAATAAATAGTTTTTCCATCTGGAATAGATCTCACAATGGCTGTAGCATCAATATTCTGCTGGGTTTCTACATTTATTTCTTCTTGTCTGGAAACTGTAAGACATTTTGTTGCTTCGTCTAAAAGCATTATTTGCTGGATTCCAGATTGTTGTTGCTTAAAAATTACTCGACATAAAATACGATTCCATATTAGTAAATTTCCAG
The DNA here is from genome assembly GCF_019925205.1 of Metopolophium dirhodum. Lineage (NCBI taxonomy): Eukaryota > Metazoa > Arthropoda > Insecta > Hemiptera > Aphididae > Metopolophium > Metopolophium dirhodum. Next base: position 1,694,229 of record NC_083565.1, read on the forward strand.
ATTCAGAGCACACTATGTATTTTCCATCAGGTGTAATTAACGCTTGAGTAACAATAGCTCCCAATAAATTGTCGGCTAACTGTTGGATTAACCTCCCAGTGTTTATATCCCATATCCCGACGCAACCTCGTGTTACGGTGGCTGCCAAGCCAGAGTGTGATAAACTTGAAATTCATTATATATTTATTAATAATTTACAAAGAATTATTTTTACAAACTATCATTTTACCTTATAGAATCAATTTGTAATTCATGTCGATCTATAACATGAACTTGTTCGAATATATTGTTGATATTCCAAACCTTTACTGATCTGTCAATGGATGAAGTAATTACAGAATTCCAATTCCCTGTAGTTAATGGCAAAAGCGATATTATGCGACCAAAATGTGCATCTAATACTTTAATTAATAGTTCAGTTTCCATATTCCACACATATAACATTTTTCTAAAATAAATTAAACATTCATTTACATATATTATCAATTTAATGTGGTTACTAGGTGTCTGAGTTAATAGTTATTATTTAATGCGTAATGCCTACCGAACTCCAGCAACTAAAAACCGTTTGTCAGCTGACAGCATACATGAATTAGACTGCATCATGTTTATAGTAATGTTACGTACTCCATGTGGTAAATGTAATACTTTTGTACCATCTGAAGACAAATCCCAAATACAAAAACCATTTGAAATTGTACCCAAAAGCGAAGACGAGTCCTCTGATAATTTAATTTGAAGCACTGTGCAATTTCCAACTGAAATTAATTATTATACTGTATTAAAATACAACTCATACAAGTGAAATCTGACAAAAATTAATATTTTACTATGTTCTAAATCTTTAATCAATTTCCACTCATTGTCAATAAAATCGAATTGGGAAATATCATACGAATTTTTAGTTGGACAACAATACAATCTAGTTTCATCCTTATTTATGGCCATAGCACTATGAAAATAAAAGTGTGGACAAATATTATTATCTTTCATTGTTTGCATCATCATCCTAGTGTCATCCATTTTTCCAGACCAAAATATAAAACGATTGCAAGTTAATGTATTGAATTTCACAGACATCAAAACCCATTGATTAGGATCTTCGTTTGTTGTAACTCTGCAAAACAATATTTACCAAATGAGAAAAATAGTTTATTAGTAAACTTAACTTATAATAGAGTAATAAAGATAATTTAAATTCCAGATATAAAACTCATAAATAGTAATGGGTTGAATACATTTCTAAAAATGATTGATTAAATACTTGGATTCTAAATTTCCTCTTAAGTCATATTTGCACAGCGAAAAAGATCCATGCACAAATAAATGAGTATTTAGCATGTTGACGCCCGAAACAATTTCTCCGTTTTCAAAAGGATTTTCAATTACAGTAAATTCACTTGTAAGACAATTCAATAAGACAGTCTGTACATAATGTAATAATATTTTGAAGTTATAAACAATTATTATAATTATCTAGAAACCGCTAATTTACTTGATTATTGTTAGTATAAGCTGCAGCATAGCGATTATCAGGACTTAAACATAATGCTTGCATAATTCCTTCCAATCCTGGATTTACATTCCTAGTCATATCACTTGTAGATAAATCCCATGTGATAAATCTATTTGATATTGACACAATATATCTATAATCGGATGTTACTTGAAAATCAAAAACAGCAAATTGATGACCTTCCAGAGAATACTATATATAAATAAAATACAGTTAATAAAAAAATGACGATAGTTAACATAATTAATACTTTTAATGGACCTCCCGGAGTATGTAAACAATGATAATATGGTATAAGAGCACAATTATCTGGTCCAAATTTATCACATTCTGCTAATAAACTTTTTATATTTGGATTTGATCCGATTTCTGGTAATAAACGACCAATTAATTGAGGAGCGAGCATATCTGGAAATTCACTAAGTATTGCTCCACCTAATCTTAAAGCATCAGCGACAAGTATCAACTCCCTAAAAATGAATTCTAAAAATTATTTATAATTCTAGAAAATATTTTCATTCAGGATGTATGGCATCCTAGACCATCGCCATGTCAGATTTGGCATATCCTGTAAAGGACAATCACATTTAATTTATAAAACCAAAACCTGACCTTTGCTTTGATTTGATCTCATTGCTAATTGATGTTTTGAAATAGAAAATATGCATTAAATATTTAAAGAAATATAATAACAAGATTTTTTTTTTAAACAAATTTTACCTAGTAGCATCTCGGTCATCAATATTTGCACAAGCATCTTCAAAGTCACTTAAAACTGCTTGTAAAGGGCATGAGGATAACTTTGCATGCAACCATTGATAGTTAAATAAGACATTCTTGTACAAATCTTGAAAACGATGAGCTCGTACAAGGTGATATGGTAACTCTCCAAACTATAAATTTAATTTATAATTATTAGTGGTAAAAACAATCTTGCCATTTTATACTACTAACTTTTCTTAAATTATATCTTGAAGCTGTTCCTTCTTTTGAATAAAATACTAGAGGTTGTACTGGTACTTTTCTATCTGCTGAACCTTCTCTAGTTAATAAGTTAAATCTATGTCTCTGGATTTCAGTATACTTAAATGGTTTTGGATTTCCCCCACCCCAAATTCCTAAATAATAATCAGCTATAGACGAATGAAAATAGGTAACCATATTCATATTTTTAAAGTATCTTTCTCGAGCAGCGTCTCTAAATTGTCTGTCAAAATATATTAAAAAAACATATTAAATTTTAATAACTTCACTACATTTGGAAATAAATAATAATTCAAATTAAACATACCTATGATACCAGTTTAATACACTAACACCATCAGCTTCTCTTTCTGACAGGTAATTAGGTAAATCATTTCTAATCCTAGTCCACAATAAAGGAGGAATTCTTCTGACTGGTGGCAAATGGTATTGATAAACATCATCTAATACTTTGTCATCTAACGATATTAAATCTTCTAGTTCTGATTCAGACAAACCACTCTTTGAAGCTGTTATGTACGCTAAAGCATGAAAGACTAGAAGTCGGCCGTGTTGCTTCTCAATCCTTTCAAAAAGCATCATGATTGAATCCATAACATTAGATGCTAAATGAGTTTCTTGTGGTTTAGTGTAACTTCGCCAACGGCAAATTTCTGCAAATACTAGTTTGACGAAAATTGGTAAAGAACATTGATTGATAGCATTAGACACAAGTCTCCACTGACAATTTGTTAAATCTCGGTGTGCTGTTTCCATCCACTTTCTATGATGTAAATATATAATATAATATAATATTAAACTAAATATAAGTGTAACAGGTATGTAGTGTATATAAATTAAATAAATTAGAGTTAAAAAGATTTTTAAATGGAGAAGAATTAAATTTTTAAAAGCATTTTATAAGTAATAATAGCATTTAAACTATAGACCTACGAACTAGGTATGTAATTAAAAGCTCTATGATTAAAACCCTTAAAAATAAAAATAGTTTGCAAACATGGAATGATAAAAAATATGATTTCCTATATAACTTATAACAATTTAATTTATATTACAAGAAAATACAACTATGCAAAATATAATAAACTCTAAAAGTGAAACCAATAATAGATTACCTAATTACTTCTTCGGCTAATTCTTCTCCAAGTGCAGTTACTTCAATAAACTGTTCTTCATCATCAATCATTCTTCGCAATACATGGTAATCTCGAGATACATCTGAATTTCCTTCTTCTTTTGCTACAGATACCAATAACTTGAACAGACATTTGTTTATATAATAGTAAAAAGTAAAATATTCTGATAAAAAACATTCAATATTTTATATTATACGTACTTTACAGTTATTGGGCAATCTTGTTGGCAACCACGATACATTATTAGTATCTTGAGTACCTGTTAACTGATCTACTGAATCCAAAAATAATACTAAAGGCTGCTCAAGAGTTGCGTATGTTAGTAAATGTTTAAAATGTGCTGTCAGTGGGACTAAGTCATCAGGTATGTCATCAAATGGCAACATATAATTATACGATATTTGTTGACATATAGATATTAATGCTGGTGTTAATGTGCTACTGTCTGGAGTTGTTCCTAAGAATCTTATTACACAAAGTGGTTTGGTGGCTGTCTTATTAAACCATGTCGAATAACTTAAACCCGCAGCCTTTGCCAAGAGTGATGTTTTACCACAACCACCTTCACCAAAAAGTATCATTGGTTTTTCACATTTACTTTTCATATATTGTTCAATATGTTTCAAACTGTCTTCGCGCCCGTAAAAAACCTTGAAAAGAAAAAATACAATCAAACTTTGAAAAATCTTTAAATATACCTAAAAAAACAAACTTTAACAGAGTTATGACAAGCGTGCAAATGCTGTAATATTTCAGTCACAATTTGCCCTTGAGGACTAGAATCTTCTTTTCTCATTGCTCTATCCACTAACTTAGTAATATTTTTGTAAAAATGCATTATGAAATTTTGTAAATATTCTTGGTGTGTTTCAGTATCTAATCCTTCCCGACCAATCCACTCAACTGTATACCTAACAAAATAAATTAAATATTAATACAAAAAAGCGGGTAAGTGGAAGTCGCCCTGCTGTACAGTAGATCAGCCTATCCTATAGGATATTTTATATTATATTTATATTGTTATTAATTATTATTAATATGGTAGCCGGTTAAGTTGAATTATTATTATTTGATTATTATCGTATTTTATATACAATAATATAAGTACTTTAGATTCTTTAAAAGTTTCAAGTATCAATGAATAGTTATTTTAAAATATAACACAACACTAAGATCATTCTTCTTCGTTTAAATATCTAATTTCGTCTAAATTTGAACATAAAATAACTATAAAAAATAACTTATTAATAATAATTTAAATATTTTTTTAGATTTTTTTGATTACAGTATGATCTAAGTACTTATGAGAATCTTTGTTTAAAATACTTAATCCTTAGCTATAAAAATTGATCATTTTATAGTTTTTTAATTACAAAAATTGATAATTTTTAAGATTTTGATAAATGTTGTCAAAATTTGAACTTTAAATACTTATAAAAAAAAAAGTGCCTATGGATCTTTAATACTTAAGATCTACTATAAAGAACTTTGTATTAAATGTTCAAACCTTTTGACCCAACCAATAACATTATATTGACATATTATATAGAATAAAAAACTTAAAAAAATTCAAATTTCAAATGACTATAAATTATGTACAAAAAACGATGAAATAAACATTTGATGAAAATTTCAAGTACCTATGGTATTTAGTTTTTAGTAATTAGTTTTTGAATAACGACAAAATAAGAAAATCATAGTTTGAGAATTTGTTGATTTACTGGTGAATATCCAATATCTAACTTCATAAGCTCTTAAAAAATTAATTTGTTCAATGTAGGAAAACTTAATGGGAATCTTAAATTAAATTTAAACAAAATATAAATATAAACAGAATAATTTTTATGAATTTCCAACTCGAAAATTTTTTCCAATGTTCCTGATTTTGATGAATTTTGGCAATTTTTAACTTTAGACGCTCACAAAAAGTAACTGTGGATTTAAGCTCAACTTTTTTTAATTTCCACAAACATCAACTTATGAGAAATGTTGTATTACGTTTTCAAGTTTTTTAATCACCCAAACATTTTGCATCGACAATAGTTAAAAAAAAAACTAATAAAACTTGAAATTTTCTTATGCCTATAAATAGCTCAAAAAGAGTCGCAATATTTCGAAAATATTATGGTGTATAGAATTTGACACTGAAATTGCTAACATAAACATTCAGTGAAAATTTAATTTATATTCAATAATTGATTTTAGAGTTCCACTAAAAAACAAAATAAATTTTAAACTGGTTTTGCATAAAAATCTCAGTTTTCCTTAGTTTTTTGTTTGTTTATCCTGACGTTATTGGAAATTTAAAACCAATTAGATTCACTTTCCTACAAGAAAAGATGATGTTGAAGAAAATTGAATCATGTTTAGTGTTTAAAAGGTGATGACAGACACAAATAAAAATAATAACACAGATCATTAGAAAATCAATACATTCATCGCTCTGTTCAGAATCTAAAATTCAAACATACCTAGGTACTCATTATATGTACCTAATTTTGACATTATTTTGTAAATAAATTATCAAGAAATGCATATACCCTAATAACAATATTGGACTTTTAAAATTTTTTTAAAGTAAATACTACGTAATACGAATTATTATAAATAAGTATTGGTAATACCTACCATAGTCGCAAAAAAAAGGGAAGGAGGCTTTAGGGGCTGAGCCCTCTAAAAATTTCAAACGCTATTTGCGCCTATGGACTAGGTAGGTATAATTTAATATTCAACTAATATTTATTATTAATTTGATTTATGATAGGTATTAAAGGTATATTATTGTGTACATTTAATAATAATTAATTTGATAGAATTACTTTTGGTAATTTGTTGTTTCTATTTTTTGCACGAGACGTTCATCTCGCAAGTTCCCCAGTAAACGAGCTGCCTCTGTATCAATACTCCTATTAACTATATCCAAAAAGTTTGAAGCTTTCTTCAGATTTTGGAGATTGATGTTATTTATATAGCGTACATAAGCAAGACAGTGATTTTTTGTGTTCTTTACTTTTAATATACCATTTATAACTTCTCTTTCTGTCACTAAACACCAATTCAACAATTTGAATGTAAGTTAAATAGTCAACAATATTGAACAATTACATTTTACTTTATTTTACATTCTATGTTTCATAGTAAGTTACCTGACATATAATAGTTGTGCATAGTGTCTTTATCAATTTTCCCGCTATTAAATAAACTTATCGATGATTTCCTAAATAATTTCTGCATTTTAGCCAACGTATCCCACCAAATTCCTTGATCTTGTTGTTGAAGTTTTGGGATTCGCTGGAAATATAAAATTATATAGATTATTGTTGACTTAAAGTGCATAAAAACACTATAAATAATTTTACTTAGATTTAAAGTAATCAAAGAAATATTGTGTGGATCTCACATTCGTACACTTTAACTCTAATATTATTCAGTGAGATACGCAGGCATTTAAAACATGCACGTATCGTTACAGAGACAAAGTCTTAACGACGGCGTATGTTTTAGTGTAAAATCTATATTAATACAAGAGTCAATTTCTTAATTAATTATTCATATTCATATAGGTAGTAGATCTATTTACAACTATTTATTCTTTCATGGTACTTGAAGCAACCTTGATTTGGGTCATTGGCAACAGCCATATTTTTTAACAAATTTTCAAGTGGTTATAAATGAAAAATATTAAATATCTGTTGGGTTTTGTTAGGTTTAGTGAGGTTCAATCAATCTAACGCTGTGAATGGCATTGCCAGGAATTATTATTTAGATTTAAATTAATTTGATAATGGCATCTAACGCCGCTAAATTATTTTTAACTCTACGCGTGCCTGAAGAACTGGCCCTCACAGCATGTGTGTGAAGTTCATTTGCAAAGTATTGACATAATTTTTGAATGGATCGGACAAAGTCGGGAGCCTGTCTAAAAAACTTGTAAAATTCGCCAAAAAAAAAATATTGATTTGCAATTATTTGCAATTAATTTGCAAAATATTGACATATTTCTTGGACAAAATCGGGGGGCCAACTTCATCACACACATCCTCACAACTGCTCAATTTTCTAGTTCGATAGCGTTGCCATATACGATTTACTTTATGGTGATGGTGGTGTGGTGAGAGAGCAGTGGCGTAATTTGGTGGGTGGGGGGCAGGGGGTCATCTCCCCTTGTCATTAGCGGGTCGCTGTCGGGCCGGGTATGGGCTAGTTTTGGGCCTTCATATAGTAGCTAATAGGTAATATATTTAAGTACCCTCTACCGGGCTCTACATATTATGTATTAATTATTTAGTTATTGTTATCTCTTTAAAAAAATGGGTTACTTATGCTTATATGATAGTAACCTTTGATACTAACTAGTAAGTATAAAATTATGTAAGAAGGCTAATTGTATTGAGATAAAAATGCAATTGTAATGTAATTGTTAGCAAGCGGTTTTTTTTCAGTTTTATTTTGGGCCCGTAAAAAATTTTGCCCCCTCCCTCAAAAACTGAAATGGCGCCACTGGGACAGAGCTCCATCGGGTTACTTTTCAGGAACATTTATTGAGGGGCTTCAACCCCCTCCCCCCAACAAATATTCGGGCTAGTTGCTTCACTAAATATGACAAATGGTCGGAACAACATTTTTTGAATTATCAATTATTAAAAAATTAAGTTCAGTCCAAAAATGTAGGTATATAATATTATAATGTATAAATATTAAATATACAATACAAATAAACAAAATTATAGTAAAATATTTTGCATTAAAATCCGGGGCCTAGTTATAAGTATTTAAAGTTTAACAGAGCGGATCGTGTTGGTCCAATACCAAGGTGTACACTATTGTCTAAATAATTTGTCTTAAATACATAAATAATATTAAGTATACGCAATAAAATATTCTCTACTAAGTTATTTAAATCATAGCGTAAATCTATTAAATTTTACACGTAAAATATAGGCGGCTTTGCATTCGTAATTGTATCGACTCTATGACGGCACGTGGCTATTATTTATCAACCCTATAGGTTAGGTTAGTTATAATTATCAGTTGAAAAATAATATTTTTTTAATTTTTATATTGTAATGTTATATTGACTACAATAATAAACCATAAAGCTAAAAAAAAAGTATTGTTATTATGTCATAATATTATATTGGTTATTAGTTTTTACATTACTTTATTATTAAAATTGATAAGTATTGAAGAAATGGGTTGCAGAACAGAAATTGGGGGTACAGCGTTGCTATCTTTTCTATACCACATGTCTAATAAGGTGACATCTGAACCAACATTGACCAACTCTTCCCTCAATAACTCCAATTCTGATGAAGTAATATACGTAGGAATCGGACGGTAGCCATATTTTTGTCCCAAAAATACCTGTAGTAGATAGAAAAAATTCATGATTATAAAATATTAGAATATATAAATTCTTAATATTAAATTGTATATAACTAAAAATGAATTCCTATATTCAGGTATTAGCACACGATTAGAATGATTAGATTTCTCTCTCAGACCCATGCGAAATATGTCAACATAGCAAATTATCGTTCGATAGAAGTTAGAACCAATTTTGCATTGTTTGTCCGGGCCTTAAATATCTATTACTTATATTAGCGTGAACACTGAACAACAAACAACCCATTATCCAAGATAATTAATGAATAGTTTAAGGGGTGGTAGATGGGCCTGCTATTAGCTGTGCTATATAATATGCTAAATATAGCAGTGACATACAACTGCATATTAATAATTTATAGGTACATAATAATTAATTAATAATATAAAATTCTTTTATTCTAATAGCTACTTATAAGAGGATGTCAGCGCACTATTTATTTTCTATCTCTGGGCCACGCGCAACACAGACAAAACGCATTAACGCAGAATAATTTTTTCTAGGTTATTATGTAATCTTAGAGTAAAATCACCCATTACAAAAAAGATAGAGAATAATATTTTTGAGGGAATGACATCGGTTTTATATTTTATTGTTATTTGACTTTGTATTCGAATTTCAAAATAAACAAAAAAAAGTTGTAAATTTAAATTACGTTTAAATTGTTTTGAGACAATATTTAGACAACTCGATATCTCATTCCCTCAAAAATATTATTCTCTATCTTTTTTATAATGGGTGATTTTACATTTTTACTCTAAGATTACTTAAAAATATAGAAAAAACGATTCTGCATAAATGTGGTTTGTCTATGTTGCGGGTGGGCCAGAGAGAAAACAAATAGTGCGCAGACATCCTAATAAGGGTTATTTTTTATAAATATGTATGTAATATTTTTTTAGTAAAATGTTCCCCCCTACTCAAAATCCTAGATCCGTTACTGGATAAGACGTGCATGTATACAATTTATTGTATTTTACAAAATTGTAAACCGTTTTTAGGTTATGGTTTTAAGTTTTACCACAAAGTTAGGTCCCATTGATAAACGTTGACAGTTTTCAATTTCTTTCATACAAAGTTCAGTTGTCATGTGATCATCTGTGGCTTCATCACGAACACCCCATCTCATATCAACCACCTAAAATTTAAAATTATAAATAGGTACCTAAATAACTTACCAACCGTACCTGGTACGCAGATATACATCAAGGTCAAATTTATTGTATTGATTTACAAGACTTTTACATAGTGTCTAAATACTTATAAACATGCATACTATTACAACTATAGTAGATTATATATATGTATATACAGCACACATCAAATATACCATAATATAGGCACGTATAGCATGTTTCTGTTTTAAATTATAAAATCAATTACTATAGTATATTTATAATTAGGTATATTAATTAATATTATAATGAATTAAAATATGGATATACATTTTAAGAATAAAAATTAAAAAGGGTGATTTAAAATAAATAAAGAAGGTGAGATAACAAAAAAGTTTATATTATTATCATTACATTAATAACAACGAGTTCATGAATAAATTTAGTGAGTCCCAATCAAAGACAAACAAGCAAAAATACCTATAAAAAATGTGTATTATTTAGAATAGTCCATTTACGTGTTCACCTAAATTTACATCTCACAAGATTATACACTATAATATATTAATACGTATTACAAACAATAAGCCGATCTTACAGCTTCTCAGCCCTCATATTTAACCAGATATCGTTCTTGTCTAATAATTAATTGGTTTTTTTGAGTCTGAGGCGTTTACCGTACCTACCTACTAAAATAAAGTAAAATAGCAAGTTCAGGTACCGAAAACGCCCATTAAAATAAATAATTTTTCCGATAAAATAACGTACCTACCGATAGGCGCTATAGTATTAATACAACAAACCACCTTCGAAGTTCGAATAGGCCATACTTGCATCACACAGACATTCACGCATTAACACTGGCATGGCCAGAAGAAGATCTCCCAAAGCCGATCTTGTGGTACACTCATCTCCGTCAAACATATACTTATGGTATGACGACAATTATAGGTATACAAAATTAAGAGTTAAGATATAATAACTAATTATAGGTATAATAATTAAGAAACACAAATATCAACTTTCAGAAACCTTTACAAGCAGTAGCGTACCGTCCAACGCACTACTTTGAGATATGGACATATGGTAATATTAATACTTGAGATTTTTTGTACTACTTAGGATTGTCCTGTGGAAAAACAAACTTCCGTTTTTCAAATAATAACTCCCCCCCCCCCTTTTTACTATACATTAATTAGTGGGTCATTTTTATGGAAATGTTTTGTAGATTAATATAAATTACTAAAATTTTAAAGGAAAAAATAGACTTAACCAATCCCCTTACAATTTTTAAATTTTTTTCTTCAAACGACTTGTTTTTTATGCTTAAAACGATGGTGTAAAAATTCAAAATTGTTTACCGGAAACTATTATTTTAGAAGTTATAGCCTTCCAAAGATTGCGATTTTACGTTTATGTGCTTGCGCGCAACTATACTTGTCTGCCACGCGCAGCGCCTATAACAAATTTTAATTTTTTTTTACGTATTTTTACAAGTTGTTCGACAACTTTTTTGGATGAAATAAGAATTTGGCACACGAATTTAGTTTCGAAGTTATAGCTAATTGAAGTTTTCAGTTTATATTATTATAACTCATAAATACTCAATAATATGCTACATTTTTCATCGGCTGAACTGTTGCAAAAAAATTATATTTGCGTTGCTCACTGCGCTGTGTTCGGACAAAAAAATCGAAAATATCTCTTGATTTGTTATGTAAAACCACCTTCGGTAGGCCTCGGAATTAAACAATGTTGTTAAAAAGCAATTATCTTCAGGTAGATGACAGGCTAATGGTTACCTATACAAAAAAAAAATTAAAATTTGTTATAGGCGCTGCGCGTGGCAGACAAGTATAGTTGCGCGCAAGCACATAAACGTAAAATCGCAATCTTTGGAAGGCTATAACTTCTAAAATAATAGTTTCCGGTAAACAATTTTGAATTTTTACACCATCGTTTTAAGCATAAAAAACAAGTCGTTTGAAGAAAAAAATTTAAAAATTGTAAGGGGATTGGTTAAGTCTATTTTTTCCTTTAAAATTTTAGTAATTTATATTAATCTACAAAACATTTCCATAAAAATGACCCACTAATTAATGTATAGTAAGGGGGGGAGGTTATTATTTGAAAACGGAAGTTTGTGTTTCACAGGACAATCCTAAGTAGTACAAAAAAATCTCAGATTAATATATTATCTATGGTAGGTAAACCTATAGACGCAATTTGAACAATTGATTTGGGGGGGGGGGGGCTAAATTTATAAAATTAATACAGACACGCATAATTTTTTATTAGTTGGATTTAAGAATGAATATATTTAGAAACTTAGGTGGGCTTAAATAAAACTAGGAGGGGCTAATCCCCCCTATACCCCCCAAATTTCGCCTATGGATAAACCACCGCCGTGTAAAAATTGATCAGGAACATAATATATTAATATGTGCTTGCCAGGGGTTGTTTTTTAAGCCACCCATTTGGGCTGGTCGAAAATTTTACCCCTCTATTAAAGACTGAAATGACACCACTGACTTTAATAATAACAATATAGGCCTACCACCTACAGATATGTGCTTGAGATAGCGATTGCCGATTAGTGATAGCATACTGATGGACGACGGTACTAAAAAATTTACTATAGGTATTATATACGTATAGCAATCGGCAGTATTTTGATTTCTAAATCAGTTAACTCTTAAATTGTCAAGTGCGTATAGTCGAAGTCAGTGGGAATAAGGAAAACAAGGAGTTCTACTTCTCCTTACTTGTATATACTAACACTATTGTGGAGTCAATAGTCATTGATTAAATAGTAAATATCCACTTATATATTTTAAATTTTTCATTACATAGTATACTATTAATAGTGTCATCCTCTGTAATTAATTTAGAAATCAAAATACTGCAGATTGCCGAGGACCCGTTCTCGCTTTTATTAGTAAAATTATAACCTAAGAAAATCTAGGAAAATAGTTTTTAATTAGTCGTATAATTTCTGACAGCTCTCAGTTATTAAGAAAATGCCGAAAATGACTGATAGTTACGAAAAATTCAAAGGCCCCCCCCCCCCCCCCCCCGGGTTGATACCCCCATTGCCACCGGCCTTGATTAGGTATATGATAGCTACGTGATTTTAGATTTGTAATAAGGATGGAGGGGATGCTGAAAAGAATGTTAAAGAATTCTAGAGGATTAGGCAATTAAGATTAGATGTTTATCCTGCATTCCTGCAGTAAAGCAGCCAGCAGGGCAATCAAAATATAAAATGTAATATGAGGAAGATAACAGATAGGTATTTACATTTAATATAACTACCATTTCTACATAATGTTTTTGTTATGTTGTATAAGTATATAATTATTATAAAGGATTAATTACGATAGTAATTTATAGTAAAACAAATGTGTTACCTACAGGCTACAGCACCAAATTTTAATTTAGGTATACTATAAGTATATAATATGTTAAAAATTAATAATAATTAACCTTTGTGCATAAAATTTACTGCTTAAATAATAAATAATTTTATAATTACATGATATTATATAATAAAGCTGTAATTTAGAAATAAAATATATAATGTTTTCAAATTAGGTTCACTTCATTTCGTGTCAGTTTATTTTCACCTGAAATTCTAGTCCATGTTTTTCCCGGCAAAAATCTTTCAGTTTTGGATAACATTGAGCCATTAATGTATTCCTCTCCATCGTTGTATCTGAAAATGTAATTTTTTCAAATGTTAAATTAATAATATATTAATTTAGCATAACGTTTTTAAGCAACTCTCGTCATCGTAAATTATAATCACGTGCCTGTAAATGTGGAGCTGGTAAAAATTCTAACAATTTTAGAACTAACTGGAGGTAAATTCTCGAGGGATCCTGCGAAAATTAAATCTACTGTCCGGTCGTCCATACTGTGAAGTTATAATAATATTATAGTTGTTTAGCTGATATAGAGTTTAAAATATCTCAATTTTCATCGAGAAAATGTGGTGGTTGCATTGTGTTGGAATGAAGAATCACGACTGCGTGTTATTATTCCATACGTTTGAACTTATTCGTGAAAGCACTTTTTCTAAACAGTTAAACCTTATAATATGATATATATACTATATTATAGGTATGTAGATATATGTGGATGTTTAATGCAAAACTGCAATATAGCAACCCTTTGTCTCGTTATTGTTTGTTTATACAGAGCGATTCAATTGTTAAATGTCGTTCGTTATAATATTATATTGATTTATAATTGCATGTTCTGTTTAGAACTCAAAGTTCAAACGCATTGAATAGGGAGGGAGAGGTAATTGCATTATTCGTGTATTATTTACTATATAAACCTATGCATAAACTTCCTTTCAAACTGATAGGTACACGATTTAGAGTAAAAACGCTTTTAGACAAAGTAGAAATACAATATGGAGTCTACGTCCTATCTAAAAATGTACATACATTTAAGATAAAATATGAATAAACAAAATATAATATCATGAGATGAAATAAATAGATAGGCATAGGTACTATTATAAATTATTATTGGTTATATTCATTAATTCATATTATATTTGCGAAATGTGACCATATTATACAAAATCATTGGACAAATAACAATGGGACAATTATTATTGGGAATCGGTGAAATCAATGCCGTAACAGATCAATACGAGTAGGTAGGTCGTAGATAACTGAGGTAACAATAACATATATTATTACAGCCATAATAATATAATATAGGGAAGTACCTGCCACACGGGCAGCAGCTGCGGGTTCACATTGTATTCGGACACTTCAAACTTCAAAGCACAATGCACACGCCACATGCACATTTGCAAATGCTGTCATGAACTAAACTCACGTGTAAGCAGCTGCTGCTGCCAAGGTCTCGGAAAACGTTATCAACTATCATCGCTGATATTGATACGAAACATCTTAGAAATTCCATGTCTGTGTATATCATAGAGTGTACCTATTTTGTTGTTTATGTATATTATTATTTATTTATTTACTTTAAAGTCTGATGTCGAACCTTTAGGCTTTTTTCTTCAATCGCTGATACTTGCTATTGACCGTAGTAGTGTTATGTAGTAAACTTGAAATTTATTCTGGTACTCTTTGTCTGTATGTAGATTAAATTATACAAATAATACTGTAGTAATTACAAGTTTAAACTGTTCAGATCATAGTTAACCAAAACATTTATAATATATACATCAAATGAAGTTGTTTTAAATTTTAAATGTCTATGCTTATATTATCTATATATCTAGGATGTAATTATTACAATGACCTATCTGGTATTCTCTTAACGATAATGTAATGTTTTCAAACTGTTGAAGTGTGTTAGGTATTAGGGTATGAAAACGTTTTAATTTTCGGATAATTTTTAATTGTAAATATACCTAGTAAAGTTTAAGCAAAAAGCAATGATTTTAGAAGATAACCAAAATGTCATCAAACCAAGGGTAAGATTTAAGTACCTGATAATATTATTATTATTATTACATTAGCATGATTAATGTCAATATATTTCATTAAAAAAACAATTTTGCAATTACCTATAATATATAATAATTATCTTACCAAACACCAATTACCTATATTATTAATTACCTGTTTGTTATAATTTAAATTTGAAATACTTATTGATTTGTTCTGATATTCTAATTATTTTCAGACTAACGTTTTTGAATTATCTGTTACATTTTTGTGTACAGAATGTATTAAAATATTTTTTAATATTTAAATTTTAAACATTTAATTAATACTTTAAACCACATCCTGCAAGAATTATTTTATTGTCTAGTCTTAAAATCTTATATAAACAAAATATATATGAATTCTATTTTGAAGACAAACATTTTTTTATTTAAATTTATTTAGAACAATACTCTTGTGATTTATGATTATTAAAAAGTTAAACACTTATCATTTAAAATTATTTAATATGTAATTTATAAAATTCTATTTTATTATTAGAATAGTCGAGCAGCTCGGCCTAAAGTTGTTTATCAATGGACTGTACAAGACGTTCAAAAATGGTTTCGACGTCATTGCTATGATTATTATGTTTTATATGGAGAAAAGTTCTTGCAGGTACCGAATTAGTACATAATTAAAAACTCCTTTATTTAAGATCTAATTTAACACTTATTTTTCCTTTAGAATTGAATTGTAAATATTTATAATACTAATAGGTATGTTTTTTTTATTTTAGTAACATTAATATTAACAACAGAATCATATTGTAAACTTATACATTTTCATAATTTAAACATTTAAATTCTATAAAACTGATCAATTCAACATTAAAACTAATAATAGATATTTTATTGTATTGTTTAAAAACAATACCTAATATAACATAATTATAAAATTGAATACTTCAAAAAAAAAAACATTAACATTTAACTAATACTAAACAAAATACCACAAATTATGTTTCTATAAATATATATTATGATTAATTACTATATCATAATTTATTTCCAGCATGAAATAATTGGACGCGCTTTAATAAGAATAAATGAAAATCAACTGTATCGTATGGGCATTATAAATCCAGATCATAGTCAAGACATTTGTCGTGAAATACTTAAACTACGTCTTAAAACTTATATTTTAGAGTTTAGAGATCTGGAACGCAACAATCTTTATGATTAAAATTTCAAATCTAAACAGGTAATTATTCCAAATCTAATAACTGCATCATGTTTAGTATGTCTCCAGTTTGTCTTGAAACTGAATCGTCCATTTCCGTTCTTATATTTTGTAAAGACAAATTGCTAGTAATTTGAGTAAAATCTAAAATATTGTGTTCTGACATTTTTTCTTCGATTTTGCTGAAATAAAATTGCTTGTATATTTATATATTTTATATCACATAATAAATATTTATTTATTTCATAAACATTTATTCTGTGGTTGGTTACACAGTTATTATATTAATTTTAACTTATTAGCTTGGGAAATATGCCTAACTTTAAATCATACAATTTTAAAACTATAGTCTTGTAATATCATTAAATAATTTAAAATAAAATACAAATTGTTAGATAAAATTGTATTCCCATTACTTTTCACTTGTGTTTAATGAAGTATCTAATATTTCAAGATCCAAATTAGTCATTTCTTCACTATCATTATCGTTACCCATCAATTGGGTAACAAAAAGATCCATTTCTTGTTTATATCCATCGCGACTAGTCTGGCCATTAAATAATGGATCTGATGTTTCTTCAGAAGGTTGATTAATATTTTTATTAATATTAAATCTAAAAATAAAAATATTTATTAAACTATATTATACCTTTTTTCTGTTTTTTTATTTTTCAGTCTTACATTGAAAGTCCGAGAGTAGTGATCCGAGGACTATTTGGCTTAATTGAACCTATTTCGGTTTCTACCTTGTAAAATGATATTGGATGAAATGTACTAATGTCAATAAGAGTACTATTTTTATTGAATACTCTTATAACACCCGGAGCTTCACATCCTGTAATACATTATAAAGATTATATCTTAAATAATTTGATTATAACTATTACCTAGGTACTTAATATCATTTTATTATCAAATTAATATTTTAAATATATATTAGGTATAAGAATACAAATTATTTATTTTTTACAAATTAATATAACTTACATTTAACTATTTCAACATAATTGTTGTTTGTGTATATAAAGAACTGAATGTGTTATTTTATTCATGTATTGTTGTAAATTGTTATAAAATGGTTTACTGAAATGATTTATATTTCAACCATATTAATTTAACGTGAACACAAACTTTAATTTATATTATTTAATATACTTCAGGTTTCCAATTTTGTTTGTAACAAATTAACGTGTGTAGCTATACAATTTGTGTATTAAAATATTTTTAGGTAGTTTTATACTAAATTTACTTTATATTAAAGTGTTACCTAGTAAATAAAAATAAATTGTGTTATAAATAGTTATAATAATTAATTTATATTTTTTTAAATGTTCTATTATTAATATTATATACAAATTTTATTTTAGAAATATTAATGTAAATTGCTGAACAAAAGCAGATTAAAAAAAAAAAGTTATGTCCTCAACAATTTAAAATTATGTTTAATTTGTGCAAAAACTATCTATAAAATCTGTAAGGCACTAACCATAATAATATTAAATGATTCGAGAACATAATGGAATGGAATGCAATATACATTTTCAAATACTGTATTAACTCTTATTAACACTACAACATAAATTACTACATGGAAATAAAATCTATGATCTAAACTACAAATATACTTAACCATGTGGAATCACCCATTTTCCTACTGAAACAAATGATCCGTTGTACCGCTGTAAACCTTCTTTAATAAATATGGTAACTTTAACATGGATATCTTGCAAATAATTCAACATTGCATAACGTAGTCTCATTATTTCTCCGTTTGTCATTTTCTCAAAAGTCTATTAATAACAAATTATACTTACTTATTCAAATTTCAAGCTATGTATTAATGTGTGTAACAATTACTTGATAGAAATTGTGTTGTACGACATCTATATTTTGTTTCAGTTGATGAGTACATGCCAGTTCACGGATAGAATCTAAATGATTCAATGTTACTAATAATACTTGCCTTGGACCATTACTTGAGAACATTTGCATTTTTACCGAGGTTTCTATCAAACCCATTAACTTTTCCATACTAGAATCATTCAGTCGCATAATTGAGGAATGAACTGCACAACATATACTTTTATTTAAAATATCTTTGTTAATGATAGATGTTGGTACAAATAAAAATGGACAGTTAAGTGATGCGGCAATTATATCATTTAGAACTGCAATATAAAATATAAATCAAATCAATAGTTAAGTTTTTTTATTAGTGTAAATTTGACATGTTTATGTCAATTATTTTATTTTTTATGTTAACAACACTAATAATTACAAGCTATATTTTATTTAAACATTTAATTTTCATTAATGTCCGTAATAATTAGTAAAAGGTATTATGATAAGTACCTAATTTGGATTTGTCTATTTGAATTTTTTGTGTTTTTAATCTTTCTGCCACAACATAAATCATTTCACACACTAAATTTAAATATAAAATTGAATACGTCTGTAAAGCCATGTTTAAAAATATCAGTAAATGTAGCCAATGTTTATTTGTTATTACATTTAGGTAGGTACACATTACACAACGTCCCAACTTTAATTTGTTATTGTTCAGAGGTACCATGGAGACCAAACATAATAGTGAGTAGGTATTAGGTAAATAGGTACCTACTACCTGTTCCTAAAGTCCTAAACAATTGTTATTATAATAATTATTATTTTATTGGTCTATAACAACATTTAACCTAAAAGAAGGTGATAAAAAAAATGACGACCGCATAACCTGTGAACAAAATATATAAGTAAGTTACCTATACATGTAAGACGTAAGTGTGTAACCTTGACCCTATAATAGTATAATAATACAATGCCAACAATATTTAGTAAATAAATATTGGTCCGTAAATTGAACCATGTCAACATTTAAAACAATAACGAAAATCAAACGTCTATAGTTAACATGGTACATTGGGTATTTAAAGCCGGCAGTTTAGCTGACGTTTCAACGACCCAAAATGAATATATCGTAAAATCGTAAAATATAGTCGATTAAAAGTAAGTAGGTGGCGTATATAAATATAATAGTAATATATATTTTACAAACCGCAACGAGCGATATATTACGGAAGCATTATGCAATGTTCTCTAATTCATATCGATTTTATATTTGAGATAAGTTTTGAACTATAAAATATATTGTATTTAACCATCCATCGAACGGTGAATATAATAATATATATAGGTACACGTATATGTCCATCCACAATGGATGCAAAGCATAATATTATTGTTCGTAGGTACAAGTGTGCAACGCAAGTCTTAATAAGATGCGATCACAAAAATCGAACATTTCGTCGTCATCACTTTCATGGGGGACCGTCGCCGTCGTAGCAGCTGTGTACTTTAATATTGTGATAGTCGTAATACGATGGTATTTTTCACGGTACACCGGCCGACACGAATACACGATCAGATCCGGTGTACCGACCATGATAAAATAGTACAACAACCGAAAATCGTAATAACAACAAACAACATTATTATGATGTACCGTCCGCGATCGACCTGTAGCAGTGTAGCTGTGGTGTGCCAGTGCCCAGTGGCCGTCGTACCCCCAATTCGGCAGGAATAGTACGAATCGCGGACGAGAATCCGGAAACGCGCGAAATGACGTGACGGCGTTGTGCTCATGCCATTTCCGGATTACTTGTGAGTTGCAGGACGACGACGGGAAGTCGGGAACTCTGGGGAACAATATCCTTTATCTCTCCTACAGTTATGTTGCGGTCCTGTGCGCGGACGTCGCCGAGGCGTTCGTATTTTACCGCGACAATAATTTTATTATCGTCAGCCATTTTGCAACAGTTGTTGGTGAAACACCTGGTGCGGAGTTGCCGGACCGTCGCTGATAAGAGACGCGTCGCGTTCGGCCGGGGAAATCGCCAGACGGCACTCAGTCGGATCACTCGGCACAGCCGGAACGGAACGGCCGTTGTTCGGTCCGGCAACGTGGCCACCGCAAGATTTCTCTCATATGTCCCCACCGCCCGCCCGCCCTTCCCCGCTGGGGTTCACCTCAACAAGCGGCCCGTCTCCCGCACTAACGCTGATCGGTAGCGTAACGTTTGTTTACACTTTGCGTTGCATTGCATTTCGGTCGGTCCGCGTATCGTTACTCGCACGAAAAACCGTTCTGTTCCCGTCGTCCCGTCCGCTTCCGTCGCGTATCCGTCGCAAACCGTCTGTCAGACCGCCAGCACTGCGCACGGAGTCCAAACGTTTCGTTTTTCGTGCCGACCGCCGCATACGTGCCCGGCGATAATGCCATGTTAACGTCCGCTCACTGGTCCGGTCCGATGCACGTCGTGATGTTAGTTAACCGGACAAATGTGACGAGAAATGAAACGGCATTCGGATGAACACATGGCGTCCGCGGACACTGTCGGCGCATACGCCACCGCCGCTACCACCCGTTCACCGCCTAGGTCCAGGCCCAACCTGGTGACTATTTCCAATGTCGTCCAGTCGAATTTCGTTTCGCAGGCGATAAACAACCCGAACATACAGTTCAACACGGTGCAGCCTTTCAGCGCGCCCACAATGCCAGTCCTAGCCATCAACGATAAGGTTCCTGGTTCGCTACCTGGTGGCTCCGCCATGCCGGCCCTCCACACGATACAAGCGCAACATTCTATTCAACAGATAAGGCAAAAAGTCGTGCCGCCCGCGACTATAATTCAACAGCAACAGCAGCAGCAGCAGCAGCAACAACAACAGCAACAGCAGCAGCAGCAGCAGACTCAATTTCAGAGACTCAAGGTCGAAGATGCCCTGTCCTATTTGGATCAGGTGAAATATAAATTTAGTAATCAACCTCAAGTGTACAACGACTTCTTGGACATAATGAAAGAGTTCAAGTCACAGAGCATAGACACCCCCGGAGTGATAACACGGGTCTCAAACCTATTCAAAGGTCATCCTGAGCTCATAGTGGGTTTTAATACGTTCCTACCTCCTGGTTATAAAATAGAAATAAAAAATAACGAACTTGGCTTTCACGTTTCTGTGTCGATACCTCAAAGTCCAGCGATAACGTCTTCCCAGACAATTATACATTCGACGACTCAACATATAATGTCAAGCACTCCAATAGTTACTACTCCACCAGTCACTTTGAGTAACACACCTCCTGTAGTAATTAAACCAGCCGGACATTTACCTGCTGTTAACCAGGTCAATACTACTTCGGTTGTAATAAATCACCATACGACGCATAATAGTGTGACACCAACTGCGCCTACTAGCACTGTAGTTCATCCTACCCAAATACCTTTGTCTGTAGCTAGTTTAAGCCAAGTGGCATCTAATATACCTCAAGTGTCGATACCTACAACTCAGGAATCAACCAACTCTCAAAATCAACCAGTCGAGTTTAATCACGCCATCAATTATGTGAATAAAATTAAAAACCGTTTTCAAGGGCAACCAGAAAAATACAAAAGATTTCTAGAAATATTGCATACTTATCAAAAAGAGCAAAAAACTCATAAAGATAATGTGCCAGTTGCTGAAAAAACATTAACTGAAGCTGAAGTATATCAGCAAGTTGCTAAATTATTTGAAAACCAAGATGATTTATTATTGGAATTTGGACAGTTTCTACCAGATGCTAAATCACCTGATGCTAAACAGGCGGCAGAAGCAATCATTGTCCCTCCCAAGAAAACTACTGTTGTTACTAGTGCACCTCCTGTAATTCCTTTGCCACCACCACCTCCCATCAAAAAAGAACATCCGGCAGCTATTCCAATTACTAAGGAAATTGTTAAAGAGCCTAGTATTCCAAACGTAGCTTTGAAAAGAACTTCGTCGTTTTCTTCCAGTCAGAATTTACCACCGCCTAAAAAACCAAAATCTCCGTTTCCTAGTTTGGGAGACGTATCATATCAAGAAGCATATAAATACGGTACATTAACAGATTTTGCATTTTTTGATCTTGTTAGAAAGTCAATTCATAATGCTGCCGCGTATGATGATTTCTTGAGATGTTTAGTATTATATTACACTGAGATCATATCTAAATCAGAACTGCTAAATTTAGTGCAGCCTTTCCTTGGAAAATATTCAGAATTGTTTAGAAGATTTAAAGATTTTATTGGGACCAGTGAAAAAAGTAATAATGCTGCCGCAGTTCCAACGGAAAACAAACTTTGTGGCTTACCACATTTTTCGTTACTCGACCCTGGATCTAATCGTCAAGATAGATCTGCTGGTGATCTACCTACTGATATAGATTACAGCATCTGTAAAAGGTTAGGTGCAAGTTATTGTGCTGTACCCTCAGATTATCTAACTCCTAAATGTAGCGGTAGGACGAAAATGTGTTATGAAGTACTGAATGACACATGGGTTTCTTTCCCTACGTGGTCTGAAGAATCATCATTTGCTACTAGTCGAAAAACTCAATACGAGGAATACATGCATAGGTGCGAAGATGAAAGATTTGAACTCGATCTCGTAATGGAAGTTAATTTGGCAGCAATATATTGTTTAGAAGAACTAACAAGAAGATTCAATAGAATGACACCAGAAGAACTATCAAAATTTAAAATGGATGACTGTAGTTTTGGTAGTGATACAATTTCAATGACAACTAATAGGCGAGCTATTAAAAGATTATATGGTGATAAGACAACAGATATCCTTGAAGGACTTCAAAAAAATCCATTAACCGCTGTTCCAATAGTTTTAAAAAGGCTAAAATCCAAAAATGAAGAATGGAAAGTAGCCAGAAATACTTTTAATGAAATATGGAAAAGTCAAAACGAAAAATACTATCTTAAATCATTAGACCATCAAGGTGTTAATTTTAAACAAAGTGACATGAAATTTCTTAGGTCAAAATCGTTACTAAATGAAATTGAAGCTTTATATGATGAACGTAACGAACATAGTGATACTATCACTGGACCTCATATGGTGTTTTCATATATCGATAAATCAATTATAGATGATGCTGCTAATTTGTTGATACATCACGTCAAGAGACAAGCAAGCATCAATAAAGAAGACAAACAAAAAATAAAATCACTTATTAGAAGGTTCATTCCCGATATGTTTCATCATCCGAGGCAAGAGTTAAGTGACGATGAACGTGATGGTCAAAATGATTGTTCTAATAATAATTCACCTGAAACAACTAAAGCATCTTTGCGGATTTCCGAAGAAAAAGATTTACCCGAGCTTAAAATAACAGATAACGATAAATTAAAAGCACCTGAACATTCTAGTACGGAAGAATGTTACACTTTATTTTATGGCAATAATAACTGGTATTTGTTCCTCAGACTACATCATATACTATGTGATCGGCTTACTCAAATATATAAAAAAGCCTCACAATTGCTTCATGAAGAATGTATTTACCAAGTGACTAGGTCAGAGACTGCAGCTTCAAAACTTCATCTCAATCCCAATTCATCAATTCTGTTAGAAGACTATTATCCTGCTCTACTCGATATGATTAAAAATGTGCTGGATGGCAACATGGATTCAAATACCTATGAAGACACGTTAAGAGAAATGTATGGTATCCACGCATATGTAGGATTTACACTCGATAAGGTTGTTGTTTATGCTGTTCGTCAGTTGCAGCATTTAGTGTCTGATGAATACTGTCAAGAGTGTTATAATATATTTATAAAAGAAAGTAAAAAGAACGGAACAGGTGGTCTTTGCAGTACAGCATGTCAAAGAATTGCACAAGAAGCAGCATACCAACGCAGGGCTGAAGCCGCTTTGAGTAACGATAACAATTGCTATAAAATATTTGTATACAAATCTAACTGTAAACTAACGTTTGAGTTGCTGGACACTGACACAGATGATAATCAGGACAGTGGTAAATGGACAAGTTTTGATAATGAACCACTATCTGAAACTAATGATGATAAACAAGAAGAAAACCAAAGTCCTAAAGATTAAATATTCAGTTTCTAAAAATGATCTAACCTTAAATAACCAAGTATTCTATACCTTAATTATTATTTATTATTAATTTTTTACATAAATTGTTTCTACTACAATATGTAGCCTAATTTTTCTTGTTCTGTATTGATTCCAAAGTCTCGTCTGAACTATTACTTTAAAAGGTAATGTTATTAATAAAATTATACAATTTTGTAACTATGTTGCTAATAATTTTAATTCTGTTTCAGTTTTGTCTTACTTTTGTACATAACTATTCATTAACATTTGATGAGAATCAAATAATCCAGTTGCCGCATATTTTTTTTTCATAAAAGTAAGGATATGTTTATTTAATATTTGTAGTAATTTTTGTAAAAAATGTGTTCACCAGATTTTTAGTTTATTTTTGTCGAGTAGTTTTAGTTCTCAACTATATTTTGTGTAATTGCATTTTTGTAATAAAATAAAATCAATGTATTAACAGTAGTTTTTTTTTGTTTTCCAGAAAAATATTAAATCAATTTCCTTGAAGATTTTGTTGGTTGAATATTCTAGGAATAACTAAGGTAATTCAATAAATATTTGAATATGGTACAGAGTTTATTAATACCCCGTCTATCACATAAATAGTAGCAATAGTTATTTATAATCACAAATAACCAAAAATTATTTTTATAATCATGTTAAAATCTGTATTTTACTTTCATTAAATCTTCAAATAAGTCTAGTAGAATAGTTTTTCTTGGTAAACCATCTCCTAAAATAACTTAATATTTTGAATATACCTGATTAATAATTTGAAAGTAAAAGCAACATGTTTCTAGCTCCTTACATCTTGTTAACAATACTTGACATCAGTTAACGTGAAAAAAATAATAATTTATAATATTACTACTATTTGTTTACTTCTGAAGAAAACTAAAATGTTCATTAAAGCTTTCATTTGGACCCCTTTGAGTATTAAACACATTTTATATTATATTAAATATTCTTATATTACTTATTAAATACTGAAGAATACATAACATTAAAAAAACCCATATTATTTGAATTATCAAAATAACCTATTTGAACCTATATAATATAAAGTTAAACTAATAAATTTAATTTTTTCAGCAAACCAATTACCATTCATTCTCGCAACACTGGACAATGGTTTTATATTCTACATTATAAACTCTGAAAAACATTGATTTGTACATTTTTACTATTGTTTAAAAAATTAATATTATGTATAGAAAAGCTGTATTTATGTATATTTTTTTATTTTACTTATTCTGTAGAAAAATAGATAAATATTTTAATCAGTTACCAATGGATGTTTTTTTAGAACACCAATAGGAACAATTGTGAAAATTGTGAAATTAAATTTCACTATTAGAACAAATAACCAATTTTATTAAGAATCTATACTTTAAACTGTGAATGTAGGAACGTAGAATAAAATAAATTATAGTTTTAAATTTAATATTATGCAGCAATAGCAAATCATGTTCAAATATGGGTTCTTCCATTGTGCATAGGTTTTTTTAAATCTGTAAACAAAAAATGTGTAATTATTTTGTTACAATTTTTTGTATTTATAACCTATAATGGTGTAAATAATTTATATATTTTTCATTATAAATAATTTCTTAACGTGTAGAAATGATTGAATTGATAATTGTACTATACATGCCATAGAAATGTTAATATTTATTTAATAAATAGGAAAATATTTTTTAGAGAGTAGTATTTTTAATGATTTTTAAATTAGGCATGAAAATTTAAAATATATCTATATGAAATATGAAATATGAATAAAAATGTCAATAAAATTGCCATTTACTGAATTGATTTCCTTGGTTGCTTGTAAGTTGTAATATGTTTATTACAGTTTTTTTTTTTTAATTTTAATTGAATTGTTTGCATTATATTTTTTTTATTTTTAGTTTGTTTATATATTATATATCGATTAATTTATTTGGAATGAATTAATTAAAGTTTTATTTTATACTTTTTGATTTTACTTTTATACTTTACCTTAATTCTTGTAAAACAATGAAACATCTTGTGAATATTATGAAATATTAATTTGGCAAAAATGTATTTTAATGAGTTTTATATACAGTTTACATTGAAGTTACTTTAAAAACAATTTTAATAATATGAAACTAAAGAAACATTTTTAATTAATTCCTACTTTACCCATAAATACCAATAGGTACTTAATAAAGGCTGAAAATGGGTTAATAAAGACTGGTTTTAAATTGTTAAACTTATGTACAACATAAATAAAAAATAAAAATTTTTCAATGATCTAAACAAGTAAACATATTACTATAAGTATTTTTTATTGATATTAGCATTTAGCAATAAGCAAAATACATATTATATTCTTTATACTATTTCGTATTTATACAACTTGTATTCAGTATTGTATTTTAACTATTCTTTTTTTCTAAAGCAATCAAGTAGGTACCACAAAATAAAAAATAAATAGTAGTATGGTACTTAATTCATAATTTATTAAGTGTTCTATTTAAATTTAAACCAATATTCATAGTCTTTCTTGGGTCTCAACACTGAAACATAATTTAAGATTTAAAGAATTCATTTTGTATCATTTATAAATAAAACAGTCAACAGAGTACAGGCCACAATATTCAATACAGCCATTGTCCATCCAATAGGCGAAAGGGAAATGATAACTTTTACTGACATTTTTTTAAAGTAGAAAATTAACTTTTTATTCAAAACTATTTATGAATAATTAAAGTAAATTTTATATTTTTATATAAAACATAAGAAATATAAGATTTGAAAAGAATTGATATTTGTAATGATAAAAATTACTTATAAAAATGAGGCATCCAGCCTTCATATTGTCAACTATGTTATCATTTCAAAATTGTGAAACTATGTAAAATGTAAATTTATCAATAAGTAGAATTTTAACTGTACAAAATAATATGTATTTATCACTCATCAAAAGGTAGAATTTTAATTGTACAAATGTATTTATAACTTATCAATAATCTAAATTATATTTTATAATATGTCCATACAAATCATTTAATATGTACGACACTATTAAATTTGTTGTTTATTGTTAAATGTTGTTTTTGTAAATTTGTATTTTGACCTGCGTTTATTTTTTTTAAATGATTCCATCTGTGAAATTACAAACACAAACACTGACAATTTTCATTATTTCAAATGGAAAAGGATTGAGGATCATTACTTTACTTGATTCTTGGCACAGAACTGCAAAAGTGCAATCAAATAGGTATTAAAAATAATAATATTAATTATTAACTATTTCGTATTGAATTTTTAAATTTCGAACATGGACTCATGTGCGTTACGCCATCAATCATCATAGTGTTCTGAAATTATAATTAATCAACAGTCAGTATTCACTACCCACTGTCCAGTATTTCCATAAAACATGTTCTATGATATTCCTACAGATGCATAGAAATTTTTTTAAGTCCATTCTATACTTCTGTGGGTATTTCAGAACCACGGTCCGTTCTACCTTCTATGGTCTCACCGAAAGGCAATCATTATTCATTAATCCGTTTGCAGGTGACTGGTGAAGTGAATGCCATTAATCATTATTATCTAATCTATTTTCTATAATCACAATTGTCAATTGTCATAATATACCTCATAAAAAATACGGCAATGGTAAGCTACTAATCTAGACATTCAACTAAGTCAGTAACTAATCTACCCATCTAGGCATTCAACTATTCAAGGCATTTGTAAAACTGTTTTCCGTACGATCGTACGTCCTGTTCTGTATTAGACATGATTAGTGATTACATGAAATTATTATTTGTTTGAGGAATTCGAATCTCGTTATAATTATAATATAAATTGATTACAAAAATGATCACGTGCGTTTTAAGCGATAAAAAAAATGACTGTGAAAAAATTATTGTACTGCGACACTCACTGTATGATTTACAGGTTAGAATGCCATGTACAAATATTTTTTTTCTCCCATGAGCATCAAAGCATCCCCGGCCCCCATCACATCTATCGACGATTAATTTTCACGTCTTTTCACTCTCTGTTCGTGATACTCGACCACGTTATTTAGCGAGTGTTGAATTATTTGTAGATTTTTGTATTTCTAGTTAATATTCTAATTTCAAATGGCTCCCGCTGCAAAACAGGTAAAGTGTTTATTATTATATTTTATATTCTCTGTAGATTGTAAATGTAATTTGTGATACAACTACTAAAGTACTTGTGTCTCATTTATGACTGTTTGTCATGTACTCGTGTTTAGTACTGGGCATGTGTTCTTTTTGTACTGTCTTTAGTTAAATTATAATCTTTTTTAATTTAAACTTATTATAATTAATAACTTAAAATGATAACCTTATTTCAAAATAATTATAAGGATTCAATTTTTAGCCAAAAGCCGCTGGTGGTGAAAAAAAGCCTGCGGCCAAAAAGCCGCAGGCTCAACAACCTGCCAAGGCCAAACAGGAAGCACCTAAGCCAAAAGCTGAACCTAAGGCTCAGCCCAAGAAACCTGAACCGGTAGTCGAACCAAAACAACAACCGAAAAAGGACACCAAACAACAAGCTCCCAAAGCTCAACCTGCCCAAGAAAAGAAACCAGCTAAGGAACAACCTAAAAAAGAAACTGTAATTATTTTCATTATTATTTATTTGCAATCAAAATTTTAAATTTTAAATTACCTTTTTTTAAGGCACCTGCACCTAAGAAGGTTGCACCAAAGGGAAGCCAGGACAGTAAGAAGCCTGCTCCACAGCAACCGTCTAAGGCTAATGCTAAAGCTGAACCAGCTAAGGAAAAACCCAAAGCTGCCAAAGCTGATCCTAAAGCTAAAAAAGCAGAACCAGTGAAAGCTAAAGAGCCTGAAGTAAAACAAACTAAGAAGGCTCAACAACAAGCAGCACCGCCAACCAAGGGTAAGAAAGAAGATCCTAAAAAGGTAAAGGAAGAACCGAAGGCCAAGGCAGCTAAGCGTCCGGCTGAAGAAGTTCCTAAAGCCGTCAAAAAAGAAAAGAAAGAACCAGTAAAAGCAGAAAAGAAACCTGAACCAGCTAAAGCTGCCAAAAAAGAATCCGAAGCTACCAAGAAAACTCCAGCTGCTGCTGCCAAGAAAGCAGTTGAAAAGAAATCTACTACCGATCAGAAACCAGTTGAGAAAAAAACAGTTGCTGCTACTACTGCTGCTGCTCCAGCCAAAAAACCTTTGACTGCAGCCGTAACCGTCAAGAAGACAGTAGCTGCTCCAACCTTAAAGAAAGCACCAGGTGCACCCAAAAAGATTGCTTTAACTAAAAAAGCAAACACTGTACAGAAGAAACCTAAGGCAACATTGAGGGGTAAAGGAACTGCTTTGAAAAAGAAGAAGGAAACTAGAAAGATGACAATCGATTGTACTCATCCAGTGGAAGACAGTATTATGGATGTTACTAACTTTGTAAGGCTAAATTAAACTGACTACTATACTCTGTTCCATAAGAGAACATGCCGGTTCAGTGCCCCCCCCCCCCCCCCCAACGCTTAGCTACTGAAATCATTTCCCCATGGGGCTATAGCTGGGTGTTGCGTGGGAGGAATCAGTTTTGGTCGGCACGCGGCATGATCGCTCGTGGGACAAAGTAGTTATATTATATAGCAAAGTATATAATTAAGATTTTTTGTTTATAACTATTATATTATAAAATTAATGTTCGTTTACAGGAAAAGTTCCTCCAAGAACGAATGAAGTATAATGGAAAAACAAATAACTTTGGTAATGTTATCTCTTTAGAAAAGACAAAAACAAAAATTATTGTCAATTCTGATGTACCTTTCACCAAGAGGTGTGTAAAACAATCATATTATTGTCTTTTACATATTTTTACAGTTGAGCATTATTTAATGTAGTATTATAATTCCAGATACTTAAAATATTTAACAAAGAAATACTTGAAGAAGAATAATTTGAGAGATTGGTTGAGGGTAGTCCGTAGTGGACCAGACAGCTATGAACTCAGATACTTCCAGGTACACAATTTTGATTTAATTTGGATAGTATTTATAATAAAATTATGTTATAAAGAAAGTAAAGTTAGTTAATTCAATTAATAAATTATCTGTGCTGTATATTAGTTACAATAATGATTAACATTTAGAGCGTGTGACATTTTACAAACATACAACTTAGAACAATAATTGTGTTGTTAGTTATAAATATAATATTCCAGTAACTAGACCTATTATTTTAAAGTGAGAATATTATATGTATCGTAGCAGCTTTAGATTCTGAGCGGAGCGATGAATATATTGATTGTTCAATGATGTGGTTTTTTTTTGTGTTATCACCAATGCATAGATTTTCTTCATCAGTATATTTCTTGTAGGAAAGTGAATCTAGTTGGTACTTTGGGAGATCAAAAGTAAAAATTCCTAATAGTTTTCAAAACTGGAATTTTTACGCAGCATAGGTTTGATTTTTGGCATAACTCTAATGATTAATGTTAAAATAATTGGCAAATTTTCATAATTTTGTTTTAAATCTAAGATCCAAAAAAAAATTTACATTTAAGTCAAATTAAATTTTTATAAGCATTTGAAGTTTGTTTTTTTTCAAGATTGAATATTTTGATTTCCCATGTTTCTAGCGATTTTGTTGTAATTTAAAAACGAATAACTAGATACATAAAAAAATTTCATTGAATGTTTATATTCTTATTTTCTATACACAATACAATTTTGAAAATATTTTGATTTGTTTTTACAGACAATTTAAAATTCAATTTTTAGTTTTTTTTTCTATAAATATCAATTAAATTTTATTTATTGGGCCGAAAAGCATGAAAATTGATTACAAGGCTCCTCCTGATATATTGTTACAATAGCAGTTTAAAAATACAAAGGCACAAATTTTTGTTTTATGCATTTAAAGTTCGATTTTTGAATTAATATTAGTAAGTCAGTCAACAACCACTGACCGACTTTGCTAAGAATCGTTTTTTTTTATACAATGAAATTAGGTCATTGAATTCAAATCTAACACTATCTATGACTGTAACCTACTATACAGCAGGTCAACACTCACTTGCCCGCCTTTTTTTCTTTTTTTAATTTTAACTTTAATGAGTGATGTACATTTTTATACTTCTCATAGTTATTAGTTCATTACTTAAAAATTATATAATTAAGAAAAAAATTGATGAACAAACACAAATAATTTCTTGATTTTAAATTTTAAAATATGTTAATTAACTGTAATTTTCAAAGTAACAACCCAAAATGGATTCTGCTAAATATGAATTTGGTATGTTCTACGTTTGTACATCCTTAAAAATGACAATACTGGTTGTTCTTGGTTATGACTATAAATCCATATACATCATAACTCTGAATTTCAATGGTCGGCTGTTGTTTTATTTTTTTTGCACTTAATTAATAGTATGTTTTCAATGTAAAAATATCAATTTCTATATTTTGCAATGCGGACACTATATAGACTCTTAAATTAATTTTTGTAAAAAAAACACCACTACGTAAAAACAATGTATATTGTACAAATTACACACAAGTGCAATAAATACTATATGATAACAGTGGTTTTTGATGTTAAATTACTTATTAGAAAATATAGTATATATTTATATTGTCTATACAGTGTAATTTAACAGCACCCATATTACAAATTTGTCATAGGTCATTCATTTACAACAACAAACATAAATTCATACAGATTATATTTTTACTTACCTATGCTGGTTCATAAACCCGTTTTAGTATTATTCTTTAATAATTTTATACCGTTTATCTTAGGCGTTAATTACTATATTTTTTTTATAATATTAGTTTCTTCTAATTTACTTGTGAAATATAGTTAAATATTAATGATAAATGATAATATATAAACCAAGGCTTTTATATTTGATATCGGTAATTATACTAAGGGCCAGTTTTACCATCTATGGTTAAACTTTGATTACGCTTAATTAGCTGATAACCAATATTTAACTGGGCGAATTCGGCCAATTAAATTCTGGTTAATTTTAATCGAGGATGGTATAACTGGCCCTAATAATGAAAGTCTTGTAGGTATCTTCCTATTTATATTTTATTTAACCATACTGTTAAAATTGTATGAATAATGTTAACATAACTTTCTACTCAGGCTTCTATATTTGAAATAATATAAAATAAACCTTATAGGTAAAATTAGCTGTTTGATATTCAATATAATCACAATAATCTATTAATAATGAAATATTGAATAAAAATCTATACTGTATTATGGCATTATGCATGCTACGCCTGTATTTGTTGACTTCATCTTGCAACTGTTTAATATGGCAATTTTACACCATGATGTTTCGTTAGCTTAAGAATTAGAATCTCTTTTCTACAATAATTCAGTTTTTAGTATGTTGTACACATTTTTAAGTGGCACTATTCAATTGTATATACTCAAAACTTGCTAAAAAAATTAGTTATTGTAAAAATCCGACATACGTATATAAATAACGTATATAATGTTCTTATTATTAAGCCATTAAGTTTCATAAATAGGTAGAGCACTAAGTTTTTAAAATAACTCAATGTTAACCTATGCCATGTTATGCAAACACTTGTAAGATGGAGTCAGAAAAAATGCGGTTGTGGTGTTCTCTTAAATTAACTCGTGTCTAAGAAAGTTTTATTAATCAAATTTGAACAGTTTGGGTTTGGTACATTTTTTCTTACATTTTTAAAATGTATACATTAAAAATTATAATGCATTTTCATAATTATGAGTAACCTTGTCTCATTATAAATTGAAAATTTACAATCTGGAGATGATTAAATTGGTCTATAATAGTTTCTATCATTTTCCAATCAATTAATTTGTAAAATGTTTGTTATAGATCAATAATGCTGAAGATGATGACGAAGAGGACAATGCTGATTAAAGATCGAAAACAAATTTTATTTTTAATTGTTTGACTCCTTGTACATCATCTTATTAATAAT
The DNA here is from genome assembly GCF_019925205.1 of Metopolophium dirhodum. Lineage (NCBI taxonomy): Eukaryota > Metazoa > Arthropoda > Insecta > Hemiptera > Aphididae > Metopolophium > Metopolophium dirhodum. The sequence goes on from NC_083565.1 coordinate 1,727,931, forward strand.
AAAAAAAAAAATAAAAAAAACTTTATATTCTTATTGATTTTTATAAAATATATATGCAGGAAACATTGAAAATCTAGGAAATTTGTAAATACAGTGCCCTTACATAGGTCATGGTATAGGGTGTGCCGGGTGTCAACACAAAACAAAATATTTAAATGTAAATCAAAAAGTTTATGTATTTCTATATTACAAATATTTTTATTGGAACCATTGTTTCATACATACCATCTGTACGCAATAACTGGGTACACTCAATAACTCACTACATTACTAAGTATCTACCTACCCTATATATAGCCTGCTGGGGTTAAAGTGTGTGGGACACAAAGGGACTCTCCCTACCTCTGATGGTAGTTAAAAACCATCCCTTTTAACAAATTAGGATTTTGTACATTATACTTTTATAGGTACCTACATACAATTATATATGGAACACTTGAAACTATATGGAGACATTAGTCTACCCTGGATTTTTTTCCCACTTTAAGCTCTGCTTATACATATTTTAGAATTATATAAGAAGGACTAGAAAGAGATTGATGATCCAATAGTCTAGTTTAGTAGTTTCATGTCCCACAAAAGAATTAAAATATATGTATAGAGCACACACATGGTTCAGTGGGTTAGTAGGTAGGTACAGAATATGTCAATATTATACTTGAACTAATTAAATGCATATTATTCGAAAGTATTTGAAAGAATTCTTATAACAATATAAAATATATTAACAATTTTCCCCAACAAGATTTTTTGGATTATAGTATTATGTATTTATGTACAACTGAAAAAAAATGTGACAATAAAATGACCACGAACGTTATAGTTAAAATGTGAACAGTATATTTTTAAGTGCAAAGAAAGTGATATTTTCAAAAACGTTCCTTTCCCAGGAATACGTCCCTCTATGAATACAGGGCTGGAATAAGCGACATTTTCGAAAAAACCAATCAATTTATGTGCATCAACTCCTGAAAAATATTTTTTTGAATTAATTTATTCTGATGAAAATTAAGCGCCACCTACGAGTTTACACCGAGTATTCGTATTCAACGTGTTAAACAACAACTAATGACTGTATTACCTATTAATATTTTTTGGAAATATCTATAAATATACGTATTTTATGTTCATTACTTTTATATTTCATAACTTAAGAGCACATGAGCAGTTTATACCAACAGCCCCCGGGGCAAGGATACCCACTTGCCCTCCGCCCCTCCCCCTCCTAGGTACGGAACTTCCCAAAGGGGGCTATGACATCGTAAAATCAAGGGGCTCATAATCCCCCTTTTTAAATTTCATAATCAGATGCAATCTGAAAGCACCTACAAAATGAAATGTTCAATAATTTATTTATACGTTTTAACGTAAATTCTGGATCCTCGGCGGGAATCCCTTCAGTACCTTACAATGCCTCTCCATCATCTTAAAATTATACTATGACATATCACATATTATGTCATAGATAAATTAGGTGATCGGCGCCACTGGTAGTATGTACAGTATGTTAATTAATTGGAAAGTCATTAAGTCTGCAGTAGCTCTAATTCGAAACATAATTCAGATATTGTAGTGTAGTATTTTATTGATGCATGTAATATATGAGTATATGACAAATAGCCTACATTTTACAATAATCTAAGAAAAAAATACTAAAAGTTAAAAAAAAATTTCTTAAAAATTCTAAAAATTCATTTTGTAGAATTATTTATTTAGAATATTGAGGAAAAAACAATTTTGAATGAATGAAAGCAATTTGTATTTTCAAAAAATATAATGGCATATTTTTTGAAAGTTGTACCTATGGTTTTCAAACTTTGATGACTATAATGCTAATCCAATAGATGATAAAAAACACACTCTTTGAAATTGCATGTAATATTTTTTATTTGTTTTTAAAATACCTATTGTTCAATTACTTCAATATATCGCAATATATAATATAATATATATATAATATATAATATATTGCAATGATATGTACAATTCAAAAACTGCACAATTCAATTTTATAGGCCCATGATCTTTGTAACGAAATTAATCTGTGACTGAGAATATCTCACATTTTTTTTTGATTAAAGCTGTAATTTCGTTACAAATACCATTCGGTGTTTCCGAATTGCGGACAAAGTGACAAAAACCATGTGAGTTGCGGACGAAATCTAAAAAGGTAACATACGAATTGCGGACACAAATATAAGATAAGAAATTTCCTATTATTATTTTTGATATTGCGATCGTGGACGTTGGGAAATTATTGTTTGATATACAGGCTGTTTCAAAAACATTTTTACCACAAGATCTATAAAAACTATGACGATAAATAATGACGATAATCTATAAATATTTTATAAACAATTTTTTCCACAAAATTAAAACAATAAATAATTCAACAACATTTTAAAAATAACGATTGCTTTTTTGCAAGACACAAATATTTCTAACCCCACCTAGCAATTTTTTTGGTAGCTTGTCCTAAGTCCTGAAAAAGTGGTGAAGGGAAATATTTGTGTCCACAACTAACGTGGTTTTTATTAAAAAAAAGCTCTGTACGCAATTAGTATTATGACAACGAAACTCGTGTCCGCAATTGTTATGTTATAATTCCTGACCTAAATAATTCGTCCGCAACTAGTATGTGTCCATATACCATTAAAGCTGGCCTATCATCTGTCCCACTATCATAGAAAAGGTCAAAGCCCAAAGGTATTACTGGTATTAGGCAGGTATACTATCCAAAGGTTACATCCGAAAAAAAAATAAACTAGCTAGCTATCTAGGTATGTGTATAATAATAATATACCTAACTTATAAGTTATACCTTACCTATCATTTTTATTAATGATAAAAGTAAATATTAACACTGTTGTCTTTTGCTTATAAATTATAATGTAAAATATAGTCAGACATTATCGTACCTATTGTAAAATTTAAAATGTGGAATAGGAATTAGGAGGTACATATGTAGTAGTATATAGTACCTATATTATTTTAGTATCGTGTGCCGCGCGAAGTCGCAATTTATATTTTAAATGCGATGAGGGGTCTTTTATTATTGTAATTGGTTGGCCGAAATCGACACGGGCGACCGATTCGTAATTATTATTATTATAGTTATTGTCAACTATTAACTAGTGGCTTGTTATACGGCGGTTCTCATATTATATTATATCCATCCTGTGATGATATTCGTGTTTATCACTATCTGGGGCATCACAATAATCTTTCGTAGTCGACTCTCGTACAGTTTTGCTATAATTTTCTAATAATAATATTTTTTTTTGTAGTAGGTACTAGGTATACGTCTGTGAGACTGCAGCGGTAGTGAGAGTGTCTGACGCGCGAATAATTTTACATCTCGATAATCTGCTAATATATAATATTACATGTAATTGATATTTTATAATTATTATGTTTTTACTTTTTAGCTTTTATGGCCCATTTGCTTTCATCTACCGATACGCATATAATATTAAATAAGTAATATTTATTGCGTGGCTACATGATGTCGTCGAATCATGTTTCGTCGTCTATATTATATTAATATAATGATGGTTCCAATGGTTGTATACTATAGTATGGTACAACTTTGGTACCTACATCACTTGTCTACAGTCATATTGCAGATGTTTGTATTGTATCCTTGTTACTCGGCCGACGCGTTTGAAATACTTTTGATTAATTTATAATTATGGCTGGTGAATTTTTTGATAGATAACTGAAGCGTCCACGTGCGTCATTTCAAAAAATTTTGTGGAATGCAAAAATAATTTACCAATGGCAGACGGCAGTGTAGCCCCCCCCCCCTCGATTCCTCGTGAAAACTTACACATTCGAAAATTATTATCATTTAAACAATATTACGATTTACGAATTTTTAGTAATTAACAAGCATTTCACTTTTAATACCTATATACAAATAAAAACAAATAGTTAGGTATCTCGTATCTGTACGTACATATTATAATGCAAGGACTAAAGAGATTATTAAAAATCTTTAAATTATATATGATTTAACAGGAGGAAATTCAGAAGATACTACCTATTATTTAAATTTATTAATACTAGGTACCTATAAGTACTAAAATGTCTAAAATACTTAATTTTTTGTTCAAGAAATACATCCATGATTAAGAGGGAATATAAATTTAAAAAAAAATTATCACTTATAGCTTAAATAATGTGTTTAAGCCCATCAAAATGTTAATATTTTTGATAGAGAAACATCAATCAATTAAAAATACAAATCTTTAAAAAATGTAATGTGTGAAGCATTTGCCAGCTCTCCTTTATATATAGCCACAACGACATATAGGTATAACTTAAGGACTTACACGATTAAATTACTATCAAATTATGCATTGCATCGGTCATCATTGATGATTACCTCAATGTTACCATCACCATCACCGCATACTAATATTTATAATCAATGATATAACATATTATATACGTATAGAAGGAAATACGTGAGCCTGGTGCAGGGGAGTTCTAAAACTAAATTTTTTTTCAGTTCTCATGATTGTATCTTTTGTATTTAATTTTCGTATCTACATAAGATTTACTGTATAAAAAAAAAAAAACTGTTATTGAGATAAAAATGAATGATACACTTTTTATTTATATTAGGTATATGAGCGATAAGCGTATGTTGTTCTACGTCAAACAACACGTCTTAAACTTTAAAAAATACGTAACTTACAAACAATAGCTATTAGGTATCTAATATGAAATTATACGAAACACTGTTATAATATGTGTTCAAATAGAAAATTCAAGTTTTATTTTCAATCTATTGGGGGGAATAACTCGAACCAATGGTATAATCAGATGGAAAACCCATAAATTGTCCACTAATTACTTGAATTTCTAGTTTCTACATAGATAAAACATTATAATACTTAAATTTAACTTACATTTTTTTAGTCTAAAACCTTTATTATAAATCATATTATGTATTATAAATAATATATTCACTAAGTTCACTATTTAGTGTTTAGTCGATTTCAGAGGCGTTTTTACTTTTTACACGTCTCGTCGAAATGTCGAATATCTATTTCTGTAGAATCAGAAACATTGTATATAATAACTAATTTAGTAATTTTATTACTATAATCTTGTGTCTGACGAAACAATGCAATTGACATACACGCGGGCTACTGCATAGTCTGCATACTTTGCAGCCCAAAAGAACTAAATATATTATTTTATAAACTTAATTTCTTTTTCAAAAATTAGTCTCAGAAATGGATATTATATTAAAGTTATATATTTAATAGACCAAGTGTCGGTTAACTTTAACCGGACATTGTAAGAAAAGCCCTAAAAGAAGTTTCAATGCAATAAATATTGTTTTTATAAACATTTACCAACAAATAGTATGTTTTAATGGCATTAATTTTTGCGACTTATTATTACACGTTTATTTTTATCTTTATGAAGCAAAGGCCTCATTTGTTTGTTTGCAGGTACTGTAATTTGTAAATACTAAATAATAATATGAAGTACGTGCACACCTCTGGTTAGTAGTCACTGGATAAAGCAACTCGAGGATATCGGAGCTGCAAAAAAAAAACGAAAAACCGCTTTACCAAACAAATGCATTATGGTGCTTAATTTTCCAAAAAATATTTCTGAAAACGAACAGCGGACAGGCCTGGTGGATGTGGCCAAATGTCACGCAACATTTATCGGCAAAACAATGGCATACAGTTATATTTACGTATCGCGCGATTACGCGACAAGGACCTACGTCAACGCGGACATCAGCTACTCAGCTGCACAGCCAAGCAGCGGAACAAAGGCGGCCGTCATCCACGGTGACGCTACTGCTGCGCAGTAAGCAGTGGCCGATGGGTCTTATTATACTCTTATTAGTTATTATCGTCGCAGTTTCCACGGCGATCAGCTGAGGTGGCCCACGCAGGTCCAGCAATTGCAGCGCCTAAAACGCTAACGAGTTCGAGCGGATGGATCGCCGTCGTGGGCCTTTTCAGGTCAGGACCGGTGGTCACCCGTCGGGTGTGCGTAGGCCAAACTAAGTACTCCCGTCCGGCCACAGTGGCTGTCCACAGCCGTCCACCGCCGGGGCTGAACGGTTGGTACGGCCGTCAGTCAGCTGACGCCCGCGCTCCGCACTGTCATGCTCAACGAAAACAACAAACCCCGCGCCCCGCCAGCCAGAAGCCAACGACGTATATTGTCATTGTTATTTGTTACCACTGTTACTGTAGTCCGTCTACTACGTTTGAACCACTGCTGTTCGTTTCCCGTTCCTCCGTAATTCGTCAGTCGATACAGACCGTTCCCGTTTGCCAGGTCGTCTATCGTTCGTTTAATCGTATAGTTCCGCGGTACACAATGAAGTTCCAGTACAAAGAAGACAACGTTTTCGAGAAAAGGAAGACTGAGGGCGAGAAAATCCGGAAGAAGTATCCTGATAGGGTCCCGGTAAGACGGAGTTCGACGATGACGACGACGACATCGAAGGCGGTTCGGAGTTCGTGAAACGTCCCAAAAATTTTTTACCTTTTCGTTTTTTTCCTTTCCCCGAAGTGTTGTTGGCCATTGTCCATGACGTGACTTGTTTATTTATACAGAGGCAAAGGTCAATGTCGGATTTTTCCTGTTTTATTCCCCCGCCGCTGCCGCCTTTGTTATTGTTGTTGTCCCTGCTGTTGTTGTTGTCGTCTTATTATTTTATTACGTTTTAATATTATTTTACAGGTGATTGTTGAGAAGGCACCTAAATCGCGTATCGGCGAGCTTGACAAGAAAAAGTACCTGGTACCCTCCGACCTGACGGTCGGCCAATTCTACTTCCTCATCAGAAAACGCGTCCACTTACGTCCCGAAGACGCCCTGTTCTTTTTCGTCAACAACGTCATTCCACCAACCAGTGCCACAATGGGATCATTGTATAATGTGAGTGTTTCCAAGGTCAATACTTAAATGCCATTTATTCATCCAAATCGTTTTTTTTTTGTTTTTATTTTCTGATAGGATCACCGCGAAGAAGATTACTTCTTGTACATTGCGTATAGCGATGAAAATGTCTATGGACGAGTGTAACATACTTGAGAAATGTCGGCTGGTTGTTCTTTCATTGTTCATTTCAAAATGCACTCCTTGAATACATAATGACCTAAAAAAAGTTATAAAATGTATTAAAAATTGGTTAATATAATATTATTATATTATATTTTATCGAAAAAAAAAAATAATAATAATAACAATATTATTATTTATTATGTTTATAATATAAGCTTCTCATACATGGTGGTATAAAAACTATTTTATATTGCGAATAATAAGTATGACATGTTTATGTATTGTTAGATACTATGTATATTATAATTTTGCTAAAATATTAACCTTTGTTTGATTTCTTATTATTTTTATTAAGCTTACTATGACTTGTTTATAAGATATTTATAGCTAAATGTGTAGGTGTGCTAATTCTGTGTGTAAAAATATTTCAAATTATTTTACCATTTCAGAAATGATTAGCATTACAAACATTTGGTTACTCATCCTGTATATACATATAATTATTTTAAATAAATTCTTTATTATATATTAGTAATTACAATTGTGTATGTGTTTATTTAACCACTCGTATAGTTTAAAAATAAAACTTTATAAACTAGCAAAAATATATTTTTTATGACTGTAATTATATTGAGTACATATTTAAATTTTAAGATAAGCTATTAGTTATTATTTGTCCTTTAAAATGATGGTAGCTTTTTAATAGGAGCAAATTAAATCATAAAAATGTATTTAAACATAAATCATAAAAGCTGATAAATTTAAACGGGTTTAATAATCTACTAGTCATTTGGTGTTAATCAAATAAGATTCTATTAGTTTTTGTGATTTTGTTGCTTAGATTACATTTATCTTTTCTGCGTTTAAGTCTTGAATATAAATTATAAAATATCTAATTACCCAGTTATAATTTTAGACTTCAAGTAAAATTTGTTTAAATTTAGTATCTTTAATCTTTTTAATATTATCATTTGACATAAAGGCGGATAATGACCTCTCACCATATGAGTTTCTAGTTAAATATGAATATGATTATAAATGTCAAGCCACCCTAAAGTGGATGAACCTTATATAATAATATTTGACAATATAAACTAACAATACTATTAAGTTAATTTTGTAACAAAAAAAAAAATTGAAAGTAGGAAAGTGATCCAAAAACAATTGTATTTTCAATTGAATAATGTCAAGGTCACAACTCGGGATGATGAAAGATATATTATTTATAATGATTTCATTGTTTTTAAATTTTATCTTTATTACGATAGAGATCACAGTAGTGATTACTGATTAATGTTTATGTAATTATTATCCGGACGTATTTGGTACTTTGGTAGGTATGTCAGTAATCAATATGACACCAGACGGTTACAAGGCTAAAGGGCCTTGTGAGTGGTGGACATAACTCAATTAATGTGGTCCGTTATGAAGGTATAAAAATAACAAATAACAAATTGTTATGCAAAATAATTTTATGTTGTTATTAATTGCAACTCGTTATGTCAAATCACCTGTCTCAATGTCTCACACTCACACCTGCATAAAATATGTGTAAAATATGTGTTATGCGCATCGACGTATATTTTGTGTGTAATTATTTTTTTTTTATGTTCGACAGTCGTGTATACAAAAAAAAGGGAAATTTGAAGTAGTTACATCGTTCGCGGGTTTTTCTTCCACGGCGTTTCGGTCTCTTCCATGCTCACGCTCACGTTATCATTATTGGTTAATGTTTTGTTGACTGCCGATCGAACACTGGTTATCGTGATCGTGTGTGGATCCGTTCATTACTTTTTCTCCGTCACTAGCACAAAAAAGGTAATGTAAATTTTTTTATCCTACTCGATCTAAATAATTTCGCACAACTAACCCTCGTTGTTGTGCATTTCGAATTCCATTTTTCACGTTTGTTTTGTAATTGCTTTCAGGACCAACCATGGGTCAAAGTGTAGTATTTAGGAGGCGACTGTCTTACAACACCAAAAGTAACAGGAGGCATATGTGAGTAACATTATCGATCGGTTTGAGAACTTGTTTCGTTTTACTTTGTTTTTTGCTGTCCGTTTTATTTCGTGTGCATCATTTTTAATATCTTGTGTGTTTCAGGGTACGCACTCCTGGTGGACGGTTAGTATATCAATACTTGAAGAAGCCAAAGCGTGTACCCAAGTGCGGTAACTGTAAAATCAAGTTACACGGTATCAAGCCGGCTAGGGCCATTGAGAAGAGTCGTATGTGCAAGCGTAAGAAGTCTGTAAAACGAGCATACGGAGGAGTTTTATGTCATAGCTGTGTCCGTGAAAAGTACGTATAGCGTCTAGTTAAAACATTTTGATTTATTTCTTATTCATCATTACGTTGGGTTATCAATTGATTTAAATAGCAGGTTTGGTTTTAATTTGTATAGTAGACAATCTTGCATTAGATACCACATAAATCATAGTTTAAAATATGCGTTAGGTACATATCTTCTGTTAATGAAGTTATAAGGTATAATTACCAAGATTTTTATTCATACTTCAGTCCTTAATATTTTGAAGACAAAATATTTTTCTTAGGTTTAAAAACCAATACTTTATAACATTAAAAAAGTGTTTGTGTAAGATGCTGTTAAAATGAAATATGTGGTGCAATCGTATTAGAATCCTATATAGGTAATCTAGTTGAAATAATAAAAAAAAAACTAGTTAAATAGCATTCAGTATGTTATTTATTGATCATTTCCAAGATTATTTCTCAATCCATGACTTAATATTGAAATTATTTTTAAATTTTTAACCCTAATTAGATATAACTTGACTTACATAGTTTTTAAATCTTTGATATCCATTCAAATTTGTGCAAATGGCAGACTAAAATAAATCCATCCCAATTCTTAATCATCCTTATAGTTGTCTATAGCCAGGGGTCTCCAAATTTTTTTTACGCAGGCCAAAAATGAGATACGCTTTGACATTCCGGGCCAACATTTTTAGAGAAATAGATCAATTTAGAAATTGAAGAATAGATAAGATTTATTTAAAAAAATGAATGTTTGTGTTTATCTACTTTTTTAAATTTTATAACTGGTTTTTCTATTATTAGTGTTAGTAATTAGTATAATATAGGTATAAATTACTATTATAAGCTGATATGAATAACACCAAAATAAAAAAACTAATTAATTCAATAAATTAAAAACGATGAAAACTAATTGAAAATAATATTATAAATATATTGTTTTCAAAAATTAAGCTTGGTGGTTCAGTGAAAAACCATTGGTGTGCTGGATTCCGGCCGTAGGTTGGAGACCCCGGGTCTATAGTATAATGACGTTTCTCAGTTTTAATTTTATTTTATCAAAATATGTATTTTTAAAATGTATGCTTACTTCTGTGGCTTGTATTAAGATGAATTTATCTTTCTATCTAGGCATATTTTTTTGTTGGTATACTGTAGCCATGTTTTGTTTTTATTTATAAATATAAATAAAAATGTTGTGCCTAATAATTATATAAAAAATAATTGATTATATTTATATTAATTATTTACATAAAGAGGATGTCAGCACAATATTTGTTTTCTCTTTCCAACCAATGCGCAACGTAATGCATTCACAAAAAATTGTTTTTCATGAATGCGGTTTGTCTGTCACATGTTGGCCAGAGAGAGAAAACATACAGTGTGCTAACATAAGGGAGTAAAGAAGGTTGCATCATGAAAGCATTAGTGATTTAATCGATACAAACTCCCTAAAGTAATTACAGCATTGAACACTCTTAGAACTAATAAGTTTTAATCTAAGGCTACATGTTGCTGTACATTAATCACTAAATCTGTCAAATTGTAATGTTATAATATAAATTATTTCTCTATAGTTAAATTTGTTAGTTAATATACTCATGGTTAAAAAGGTTATTGCATATATACCCTTTCTCAATCAAATATTTGATGATAAAAATAAAAATGGCTGTGTTAAGGGAGCCAATAATAATCAAGCATATATGCACTAGATTTTGAATTTGTTAGCTATTGTCAGCATATTTTTGATGATAAGAAAAATGTATATTTGTGATATCCCATTACGCAGCCATTTTGTTTCTGATATTAACAATCCGAGTCGATATGCAATAACCTGTATATTTCAACCATTTCATAAATGTTTATAAACATTTCATCAATGAGTTCTGAGTATAATAAATTTAAAAGCTCATTGTAGTTATACTCATTTTTATAGTACTGTACATTTCATTAATTTTATATTGAAAATAGTGTTAGCATTTTTAATTATATTTTATTTTTATTATATTTCACAACATATTAATACTTAAGTAATAATTATGTTTAACTGCAGCCATAAGCAAAGAATAAGACTCTTCTCGCATTTTATAATTGGGTGCAAAGATATTGGCAACTTGTCCTATTTCACCACTAGAATTATTTGTTGTATACACAATTTTAAAATTAATGCTATTTTTGTGTGTGTGCTTCATATAATGACCAATTATATACTGATATTTATATTGTTAGCCGTTACGTAGTATTCATATAGTATTTAAAAATTTTTTCGCGATCATAAGTTGGGGAAACCCATATTATAGAAACAATATATTTTTAATATATAATTTTTTTACTTTACAGGATCCTCAGAGCGTTTTTGGTTGAAGAACAGAAAATTGTTGTTAAAGTTTTACGATCCCAGAAGAGTTCAACTAAAACCAAGTTGAAAACCTCTAAATGAGTAGTTTTACTTAATCAATTTTCAAAATAAATGTTAATTTTATAACAGACAATATTTTAATTTTCATCTATTTAACCATTTTTTCCCTATGTACTATTTTACTATTATATGCTTTTGAGCATTAACTATGTGGACATTCAAAAAATAAAAATGGGTATAGTTAATAAACAATATATTTAACCAAAAAGTTTAATAATATGGAATATAATATTATAACTATTATAATAATAATCAATATGGAATAAAATATTACATTCATTCAGTAAAAGAAAGTTAATTTATTGGTTTTAATTACCACCTAGGTCATGCATAGACAACAAGTGATGAAGTGATTTGCAACTTATTTTTTATTTTAAAATATGCATCTTAATATTCCTATTAATTGCTCACTAATTGTTGTAGCTTAGGCATATTACATTTTAGTTAACATTTACTCATTAAGTCAACTAAATATTAATTTGAGGAATTAGATTAAATTTTTGTTGTATATAGCATGATTAATTATTATAAAAAAAAATTATGTTAAGTTAATTAGAAACTTTATTAACTAGTAAGTTAAAACAAATTAACAATTTAATGTCCACATTTGAAGTTATATATTTGGTGCATTAAACTTCAGTGTAGGTAATCAAGGTGCCATTTAGTTAAAAGTAAAAAAGTTGTTACATTTATTAGTAAAAGCCATAACTCGTTTACTGACCACGGATTGAGTTAAATACTTAATTGACAAATAAAAATTGTGAATTAACACGGGTGTATACTCTATGGAATAGGTAAAAGTGTAGAAAAATAAAGAATCGTGGATAGAATCAGTAAGCGAGAAGGATAGATTGTGATGTGACAAAAAATAAGTAAAGAACGATTATATTTTTTAGTATGTACAGATACCCCAATAAGTATCTAGTGGAGTCGCAGCTCCACTATTTAATCATTATTAATAGTGTCAATTGAGTCATTTAAAAATGTGAGAACATATAAGACAATTTTGTGAAGAAATTACAAATTGTTGGAAGTTAAAAGGTATCTGGTCCCGGTTGGTTTAGCTTCTATGTTCATACTACGACTATGATATTTAAAGCAAACTATTTAAAAAATACAATTTTTTAAAACTTCAAAACAAAAGACCAACAGAGTAACTTAAAAAGTAACTTCTATTTGGAGATTACTACTAGAAGAAATTTTGAACACATTTGCTACTATCAATAGGAAATTGTGTTAAAATTCTTTCTCTAATAATTGGTAAGTAGATAGTGATATAAGGACCATTGTATGTAAATGTATATTCAGATATTCTTCAATTCATTGACAGAATTATAATAAGTAGATTCTTAGATAGAAATTTTTTTTTTGCATATTTGAGTAAAAATGACTAGACATAAGCATTTTTATATGTAATTGCACTCAAAAGTTGCATTTTTTATAAATAATGTATTAATTTTTTTAAATATAGTTTCTCGCTCCGATCATCGATGTCGACGAGGAAAGGTAGGTGTGCTGCCTGTCCTGTCCTGAAATATAAATCTATGCCACATGACAATCACAGGAATTTTTAATTTGAAAATATAAAATCACATTTTGTAACTTCGTATTGGTACATACCTATTATTTTTCCAAAATTAATAATACATTTTCCATTAATTATTTTGCATTTATTTAATTAAACTATATTTGTAAGCAGAATTATACCAATATTTCAACTGTATTTTTTATTAATATATTTTGTAATGTTTTCAAGATGTTTAGTTTCTTATAAAATTAAAATGTTATGAAGCTCCATCAATGGATATTGGATGACCACTGCCTCCTTCACACAAACCGCCTAGCTGTTTGAAATGTAAATTATTTCTAATATTTCTTAACCCACCACTTAATTTTTGCTTATTGTGAAAAATAATACTTTTACTGTACAGTTATTAGATGAGAAAAAAAAATATGAATACATTTCTATGTACAATTCATTTATGAATAAATGTGTGAGTGTAAATAATGATCGAAATACTATGAATGTGGAATAAAAAAAATTTTAAAACTTCAGCGACTCAACGACAATACGACATACTTATGCATAAAATATAGCTACTAAAAAAGAAGTAGGTAGTATAATAAATTGCTAATATTAATATTAATGAAAATTTCATTTTTTAGGGTTACACTTGAAACAAAATCGATTTTTTTGGAAACGGGTTTTGTAAAAATCTCGGTTTTTCCTTAATTTTTCAATCGTTTTTCTTGACTCTTTTGAAAACTGTTGGGGATTTTTTACCTTTGATTTAATTAATTTTGAAATTAAACTAAATACGTATTCTAATAAATCTCTTTCACACATGATTTTTTTATAACAAAACCAAAAACGGCACAATGTTATATTATTATCTACGAATTGTATAAAATCTATATGTAAATGAAAAAATAATAACATACCTACTATAATTTATTATTATAAGCCATAAGGTATTCAATAAAAATATTTTTTTCTACGACGACGCGTTGTGTACGCAATTTTATTACATGTGCGTAGTTTGCTCTTGGAATGTTGTAATTACCTAGGTACTAATTAAATTAGGCACCTGCCTATTCCACATCAAGTTATTGTTCTGATAATTCATTGGTGCAACTAAGGGGGGGGGGGGCAAAAGTGTCTTTAGCACCCCTTGTTTTTTAAGTCTAACTATCATTATTATAGTGAAATACCATAAATGTTATGTTTTTAAAATATTAAATATTATGGAAGCCCACGTTTTAGAGGTCTAGTTGCGCCCACCGCCCACGTGTTCATTATATGTTATGTATGTTTCATTATATCTTTGTATTGCCCATATGAAAAACCTACCCATTTCTAAAAACTATTATGCCAGTACAAAATTTAGTAAACATAGATTCCCTCCAGCTAAGACGTCGATTATTTGATATCATGTTCGTATATGACTTGTTAAATTATAATATTGTAAGCCCTGAGCTTTTAACTCAGGTCAATTTCCGTGTCCCCTCCTACTATACTCGATAAATCATGATTTTTATGCCATTCCATTCTTCAAGTCCATATAAAGTAATGACTCATTCTTTGTTAGAGCTCTGAAACTTGCTAATTTAGTCTCCACCGCCTTAGATTTTTTCAATACGACTCGTGATACTTTAACATAAGTCAATTATATTTTTAAAAGAAAAATTATAATTTTAATATTAGTCTTCATCAATCAATGTTTTCTTTATGTTTTTATATATTTATTATTTGTATACTTATATATTTATATACTTTTCAATATTACTTAGTTTCTACATAATAATTATTATATTCTCTAATTGTACTTATTCTATACATTATTGGTCATTAATAACACATTCAAAACTACTGTGAAAGGGGCAAAGGGCTAACCCGTTGAATTATAAAATAAATAAATAAATATAAAAATAACAGCACACGACTGAAACTAGTGAATAAAAATTTGCTGTATTATACTTAGTGAAAGACTGGGACAACAAATGCATCCTCTTAATATAATAATATCATAGTTTTTACATGAAAATGGACATACCACTATGTACTCATATTGCCTATCCCAAACGCCGTGTTACTATGACCTTATTATTTAAATACAATTAATAATAATCTCATATAATATTATGTGTATTATGTATCCCGGCCCAGTGGCGTATCTACACGGGGGGGGGGGGGTGGTATGGGAGGTCATACCCTACCCCCGAGACCAAATTTGTTATACAATACAACATATATATAATATATTATAATATATGTATATGCATGTATACTGAATATGTCTATTAAAATATTTATATCCCCCCCCCTCGTGAAAAAATGCTAGATACGCTACTGTCCCGGTCAATACATAAAAAATATCCATATAAAACGCGTATAATAGGTTCATATTTTTTAAACTGAACCATTTAGTCGTGGAAGTATATGCAGAATACCATTGTTGCTGCATAATGCGCGAATTAGGCAGAGAAAACATATGTTGGGGTTGTGCCTCCTTAAACGAAGGATTAATGTAATAATGTTTAATACAACAACATAAGTTAAATTAATGGCAAGTATATAGACATTAAACGTACATACACGTACCTATTTAAACAGTGTGCCAGCGTGTTAGACATATTATAACTATTAACTATTTTATAATTTTACAGAGTTACAACATACCTATATATTTAAGTATTTATTACACAACAATAGGTACTCATAATATTTCATATTATATAACATAAACAAAAAAAAAACATATCAAAATACCGGTAAGACGGTTTTAACTTTTAAATTTAATGCATAGTTACGATACCTTACATAATATTTCACAAAGGAGATTCAATACCAACCATTTTAATGGGATTCAGTTCAGTCAATTTTTTAATGTGCAGTGAGTGTGTGATGTGTGTGCTGTGCTAGTATAGGTGATCATTATAAGTGTGTGGCGTGTGCAATTGTAGTGTAAATGAGGTTTCACACGAACAAACACACTATCATGTCACCAATCCGTAGTCGATGAGTAATATTATTCTTCACTAAAAACCATGTAGGTACCTAATTTTTGTTCAACGTACCGATGTCCGATACAAACCTAGTAATACTATAAGAAATCTGAAAACATATTTGAATTTTTTATGATTTTTTCTTCGTATATAATCACTGTTTAAAATATGTTCATTTTGTTTTTCATTTTAAAGTACAACTTAATAGGAAGATAGAAGTAAGATATAATTTCAACATTTTAAAAAGTGGATGATCGATTAAAGAAACTTAATAACAAATTTTAATATGTTTATTGATTTTTTGAACGCATAGATGTCTGTAGTCTTATCAGTGTGTGTCGTGTAATGATCAAAAGATAGGTACTTATGTTTTCGTAAAAAAAAAACGGTCAGTTTTGAATCTCCTTTATAAAATGTATCTAGTATGGAACCTACACGTCAAAGTCGTCGTCCATCTGTCGATTACTTAACAGTGATTCCATCGCAGCGCTGCGGAAGCCTGATGTCTTGTGGTGTCCAAGTTTGGTTCCCGAGTTGGTGTCTTCTATGGCTTTTCTCAACTATTACAAAATAATAATGTATTTTTTAAGTTCTTTATTTGTGTAAAAATGTTTTGCAATAGTTCTGAGCGTTTTCAACACTAACTTCTTTTAAGCCGACAACGCCGACCAGGCGGCCAATGGCAGTGACGTATGCGTGATTGACACCGACCAACGAAAACACCGAATGAACCTTAAGTAATGACGTCCTCTCGACCAACTGAAACGGAGCCGGGTCAATGTGACAGGAACCAAAATCTAAAATCTTGTCCATTTCCGTTTGTTCCCATTCGCTCTGCTCTTCCGGTGACATGTCGATGACCCTCTCCTTAGGCTGCGAGAAAATGAACAAATAAAATATTTTGTGAGGTACACTGAATTTCGACAACAAAAATAAGGATTTCAAATATATTTCTATATGTTATGTTGTATTTACCAGTTGAACTTTTTTGGACACTTGTATGATTTGTGACGAAGACCTATCCTTGTCCGTAATATCTGTCAAGCTCTGCTGTTCTGGGTTTGCATCTCGAAGTGTAGCAGATTTGTGGAATATAGCTTCGAACGCTAGTCGTATGCTATAATCAACGTTGCAATTAAAATATAATACAGAGAAAAAACTATTTTTAATAAATAAACAAAAACGTAAGTATCAATTATAATAAAATATATTATATTGTAGACATTTATTATAATGTCTAAAATGCCAGTGAATACAATATTCATGTTCGTATATAAAATTTAAAAGTCATTACTCATAATATACCTAATCATAATAAATTACCGGCTTTCTGCTCCAGTTATCGTCGAATACGGTGTCGCAGACGGAGTCATCATTGGTGTTAGGTTATGTAAAGTGAACGAATTTGTCTTTTTTAAAATAGATTTTTTCGGATGACCTTTCAATGAAGAACTGCATTGCACCTAAAATCAAATTTTGTATTAGGTATCAGAGTGTCGGTGGGCAAATCGATAAAATTGTTATTGCTGATTATAGGATCGTATTAATTATTAAAATTAAATTAATTTGTAATGATATGCTCACACACCATTATAATAAATAAACTAAAATCTTACAGAATAATAATTAACGGCCAGACTGTCGTTCGTAGAAATCGGCCATCCTCAATAAAACCATTGTCACCGACAAAAGGTCTTTGCCACTGAAGAGAAATCTAGTTCGGGGAAGTACAAAAATCTTTGAAAACCGCCTACCACTCTCTGGTTGGCATATCCGTGTCGTCCCTTAAACCAGTGCATGAGCACCAGCCACCTAAGTAACAACCCTCTCAATACCGATTTCAACGAGCGACATCTGGACTTCTTATGATAAGCCATAATTAGTGCGTTCTTTATTTCAATTTGTGTATTTGAAGTATTACTTTCTGTCACCTAAAACTCCTACAACATTATCCATAAACAACTGCGAATCAGGTAAGGCATTTAATATAATATTTTGCATTGATTGCAGTTATTACAGTATATATGTGCTTTTTAAATAAAATTATATTGTACCGTGTGTTTGATCTAATTCTCGAATACACGATCTCGAGAGCCCTCCGAACACCTGGAGGAAGGCAATAGCGTAATTTTACTATTTTAACATCTGATTTTAATACAACTATCGACAGGAGTCGTTTTTATATTTATCGTGTTTTTGCGTTATTACAAACTTATAATATATCTGTAAACCAGAATAAGACATAATCATATATAGACGCACTGTACAGCAAGTAATATATTATTAGAGTAAGGTTGGCGACAATTATTTTATTTGTCCATGTGTCGTGTGGTAATAATATATAGGTACCATTGTACCAATATGTTTATATATGATCCCGGTACCGATATGTTTATGATGAAAAAAGTTTTAGTATGTACTATGTAAAAGTTATTAGTTATTACATACCTTAATCATGGGATTTGTAGAAAGTGATTGAGAACTAATTGAATGCTTCCTTTGTAGATTATCTGGTGCCGGCGTGACTTCGAATCTGGAAGGTCTCCTTTCTTTGTTTTCCCTTCTTCTTCTTTCTACCTCGTCAAGTCTCTCCTGTGCTTCTTTCTGCCATTTAGCGACTACCTGCATCCGCCTTTCTTTACCAACTTGTCTATCGATCAGTTTTATTAATTCAACCCGAGGTACCGAACCCAATAAAATCATCGAGTCTAAAATAAAACATTACAATTAATAATAATTACAACCTATATAAACTTGATTATTGTATTGCGATAAAATTTATTTACAGCGACAGTTTGATTTTACCTGGTTTGTCAACTAACGGGAACACTCTTAGAACCTTATTTTCCCTCAGAACTTTTTTCAGGTCTCTGTAACTCATATTATACCAAATGTACTTGACATCTCTGACCATAAAATCTTCTACATACACACTGTAAATACCTATAAACACAAGTTAAATATTATTAGATACACAGTTTTGATTTCACAAAATCAATTTAAATAAATAATTGTACCCGATATGGACGGGAGAAGATCTGGCAAGTACGGTAGATTCTTTATTAGTATAATACTGTCGTATAGCGAAGGTTGTAATAATACTGCTACAGCGTTTGATATTAACACGGCGATCTAATCAATTGATAATGAAGTTTAATCAGTTAAACTGCAGGTAATAGTAATAGTTGATTAGTTAACACAATTTTTAAAGATTAAATATACCATAACTGGTACAATATGAGTGATCTGTCCCGTCATTTCGAAAGCAATTACAGACACTGATATGGAATGTGTAACGGCCCCAGCAAAAGCTGCTGCTCCGACTACGGCATAACCTCCTAAATATATTATATTTCACAGACATATTATTGACATAGGAAACTGTTCATTTATGCCATTTTCAAATTGTTTCATTAATTTTCACCTGGTATGATAGGCGTTATGAATTTCCCGTGTCTAACGCCGCTCGGGAACCACAAGTGCATGAGTTCACCAACTATTCGACCGAACGCGGCTCCGGTTTTGAACACTGGAATGAAACTACCGGATGGTATTGGAATGGTCGATGCTATTATAGAGAACACAAACTGAAAACAAACTTGCTTGAGTAACTGGAGGAAAACTATATTACTGTTCATTAAGCGGTAAGTTAAAAGTATAATTAGGTATGTTTTCATAATATTACATTATAAGCTATGTAAGCCGATAAACATATGAAAACGTTGGTGTTTTCCGTTCGCCAATGGTTCATCATTTCTGCCTCCTCGATGGTGAACTCATTCTTTGTCCATGTAAAATTACTAAACAGCCCGGTTAACTAAAAACAAAAAAAAAAAAAATCAAAAGATTTATTATATACGAAATGAAGCCTGCAGGCTGCAATGGGTTATATTATTATTATTTGTTCTTACTTGGTCATGTACGTTCAGTTCACCAGCAATATATTTACCGGTGCCTAATGGGAATGTGATTGTCAACGTGAGAAACGTGATGAGACTCGGATATAAAAAACGGCTATAACATAATGTATGAACAGGCAAATATAAATATAAAAATACATTTTTTCTATTTTGCACGTGAAATATCAAATGTTACAATACGGTCGTGTGATGATACTCACTTACTTCTTCTGTAGGAAAGAGTTCATACTTTTACTCTGTCTCATAAACAAAACGTATTGCCTGTGCGCCCAAACGTAACCAGCTCCGATAATTCCACAGACTACCCTACAACGCGGCATAATGTCGTTATGTATTACATTCATATTATATTATATAATGCGCGTAAGGTACACATACGCATAGACATAATATACACTGTAACGCCGCAAAGGCGATGTATATAGACACTCACCCAAGTAAAGCGAAAACGGTCAACTCTTGAGGATCGAATGGATATTCCATAGTGAAATGGGTCGGGAAAAAAGCCTTTACGGTTTCTAAACAGGTTTACACACATATTATTGCACACGATAACAGGAACGTATACGAAAAAAGTTTAGCGGAGGGGGGGAAGTGCGTGGGAGTGTTTCATAGTTTTAAAAAACGAAATATTTTGTTCGTTAATAATCAAAACATTGTTAATTTATTGTTATGACGTTATCATAAAATCATATAATCATGTATAAAATCTTATGATTGGTATATTATAATATTATAAATGCCTTTCGTAGACGAGGGACTGCGCGGGACAGCTTATGATATAATATACGCACCGGCTTTGTTGAACCATACGGCCAGTAATCGAAACACGGTCGCACTACAGACTGCGGAAAAGAAACCTCTCCAGTAGTTTCTCACGGCGAAGTACACGGTCGTTACTTCGATGCTGAAGAGCACACCTCCTATTGGAGCCCCGAAACAGCTGGCCACTCCAACCGCGCACGCCGCAGCCAGCATTTCAGTGTTCCGCGATTCGTTCTCGTAGATTCCTTTGAACGAGGTAATTACTTTCGTCAAAAGCGTGGCTGTTATGCTGGCAATGTGCACGAACGGGCCCTGAAATTTGTCGCATAAATTCCTATAGTTTATCAGTATGGTAGGTACCAGCCCAGTGGAAATGTTAAAACAACATTTCTTTTTTAAATGTAATATGTGACACTCAAACATTATTTTTTTATTATATTACTCATAATATACAGCATTTAAAAAAATATCATTATAGGGTATCCATCCACCATAACACCCCCTACATCATACTTAATGTAATAATATATTATGGTTGTTGAATATTATGGACGAATTTAAATATATCCAATACAATACCTATTATAGGTTCGTATATTCTAATTTTATTTTTGATGATCCATTTTATATATTACGCGAGGTTTGGCTAGTTTGTATTTATTGACATTCTACATACAAAATAAAACCATGAGGTAATATACTAATATCACACATTGACAAATTTATACGTTCTAAATTCTAATGGTAATAACTAATATTTAAGAGCACATACCTCTTTGCCGAGAGGTAGACCCGAACCTAAGGTTGCTGTAACTCCGACAACTTTCGCGATCAACGTTCTCAAGGTGAGAAATTCTTTTAATGCGACGCCTCTTAGTATTGTTTTCATCTCTGGTATCCCTGAACCTATATATAACAAAATATCGACCATTTTAGAATTTTATAAGACGATAGTTTACAGATTTGTAATTGCATACCAATTGATTGAGGCGCAACTAAGTGTACGAATCCTGCTGCGAATGTTATCAAACTGACTGGTAACAGTACCCAAGCAATGTACTGCAAATACTGATTGAACGCCATATCTTTGAATAGCCATATTCTTCCTGTCCACAAAATATTTAGTTAATTAATACATTTTTATAATATTGTATTACCACTAGGTTTATAACGGTAGGAAACAAAATTACAATGAATCCTATATTTCGATCTACAGTTAAAATTTACTCTGTTGATTAGAAAAATAAATCTATCAATGCAAAAGTTAAATATTATTATTGTCATTGTGACTGAATATTACTTGGTTACATATATACACGTATGTAGTAATAATTTATCTATTAATTTATACTAATCTTCAATGTCCTTTATTCCATTACTGATGCAATTTTATTTAAATTATGTTTTTAAGTGCAGATTTTTATAGTCTACTATACTAATTAAGATGCTATATTTTGGAAAATGTTTGGTATATATTATCTTATATATGTTCGTAATTATTGTTATTTTATTTTGTTGATATATTACAATAATTTTACGTTAGTCCATCACGCATTCACATTATATAATATTATTTACCTATCAATTTCTTATCAATTATAATTATTACATTTTACTTACATCCTAATTTGATCAATTAAAACTAATTGCAGATTGTAGTAGCAATTATAAATAAAGAAAAACAACATACTAAATAAAGATATAAGCAGTACCTACACAGTAAAGTATTTTTATGGTAAGCATATATGAATACAAAACATTTTTTTTTTAATTTTTAATTTTTAAATTTTCTTTTAAATTTAAATTTAAATTTTGAGATCTATATGATCTAATAAATTATTTAAGTTTAAAATAATGTGAGCTAGAGTTTCCTATGGTTTTATGATTATTGGCAAATAATAATATTATAAAGTACAGGAATTTAATAATAGTACGTCTAGAGTAGTGAATGGTGTAAGTGTTTAGGACTTGATAGTAGTCTGGAGCAGTGAAAGGGATAAACTGATAAAAATTGGTACTTGATAAATTATAGATGTTACAGTTAATTCTAACCATAATATTATTATGATTTTTTTTTTATTAGTTAACCCGCGGAAACTTAGGTCTTTGGGCGGTTTTTTAAACTCTGGGGGAGGGAACAGTAGGTGTAAACACGTGTGTATAGTTTTGGCAGATTTTCAAGTGGGCACCCGTAGGTATCTGTCATGCCCAGGTGGGGTATGGTATATAATATTACTATTATTATTATTATTACTGTAGAATTATAGCCAAGCCGTATATTTTCCATCTTCTGACTTACCGGTATCTAATGTACAATATATATGTAGGTATATAAATATAATGATTATTACCGTAAATACTAGATAATGTAATGTTAATTTATTGTTTTTCCTTTCTGTGAATATTTCCATATGTTTTGTAATGCATTAATTTAAAGTCAGACTAATAATTTATTACATTATAATTTATAATATAATTTGGACGGGAATAAAAAAATTAACCTTTGTCTAGAACCTTTTTCTATTATTATTATTATTATTATTATTATTATTTATGTGATACCTATAGGCTTTTGTTCTGTGTTAGATATATGTTTATAACAATCAATACCATTAATCAGTATGCAAGGTTGATATCCACCTTGGAAGTATGTGATGTTTTTTATCGGTATTTTTTATCAACAACTATTGAGCTATGGACAAAGACAATTAAAAAAAATATTCATCTTTGGACATTTGAGTAAATTTACTTTTGGAATCATTGTTAAAAAATTCATAGATGCTAATCAGTAGATTATCGCTAATCACAGTATCACAAGATACAAATAACTATATGAAACTATAAAATTACAAAATAAAAAATATTATATTTATGAAAGCTATGAAAGTAAAGTTATAGTAAAGTAAACCAATTTTTTGCTAACTCAATTCCTTCGACGAAGTAATAAGAAAAAAAACACGTAAATTAATTTATTTTACGGCCCTATAAATCACCAAAATAAAAAATATATATAAGTATTTTCTTTTAGAATTTTTAACAAGATGTTAAGCCTGTGGCCATAGTTCACTTGAAGAAAAATGTTATGTCAGTGTATGAAATTCAAATATTAATCAACATAATGTAGAATACCTACACCATTTATACATATTCGCTGATGTAAGATTACATGATTACATGTAGACATGCAGTACGTATCTACATAAAACATAAAATCGCAATTTATCAAAAAAATGATTATTGAGGATTGAGGAGGACTAGGAACTAGAGAGGGTCTGACCGTTGGAATTGTATTTTATATTTAGGACACTATTCGACTTTGTAGGACACTATTCGGTCTAGTAGGCATAGCTACTCTTGTATAATATGCCAATATTTTACAAATGTAGTACGAATAACATACTATATTATATACATTATACAATTTTATATATAGTCCTACGATTGAGTATGACGTATAACACCTACCCACTGGCTATACTAATTAAACATTTTGTATAATATCTATTTAGTTACAGTAGTACCTACTGACCTTCGTTGGTGAAGTCTATACCGTAATCCATGGCAAAACTTAGTACAGCCATTACGAGACCCAATAACGTGAGAAACACCCAATCTTCGCTGAGCTTGGCGAACGAATGGCGCCATACAACTTCCAAAGTGGAACTGATTTTCCCGCCGTACTTGCTGAATTCTTCGTTAGCACCGCCGTGTATGACAGGCGCTGATATGTTCTGTTGCGTTCCTTTGACATAGTCGCCCAATTCTTTCGTGTAACGTCCATACATCTGTTCCATAATAATAAGAAAAAAAAAACACTATTGTTGAACGATTAAACGTACCAAGTTAACGAGGACATTAAATTAAAATCTAATTCAAATCATAACCATCTATTGCTGTACGTTATTTGTGTAGTGTAAGTTATCGATGTTCATTGGGCCAGGTGACTATACAAATGTGTTGCCGGACAGGGGGAACAATTATCATATGAAAACTCGGGACTTAAATTCGTGTCGTAAGATGTGAACAGAAAACTGTTTTTATCAATTCTAGTATCAAGTAGGCAACGGCGAGTAGAATAGTAAAAACATATACATAGGTATGGAGTATGGACTGTGCACTTCTTATCGTTATTTTATTGCAATATGTAATAGATAATAACTTTATGTTACCTACCTATTATAAAAGTGTTGTTTTATACTATGCATATTCAATTGCAATGTATTAAAAGCCGATAAGAAGTTAAAATAAAAAATAATATAATATTTGTTAAAATATATAAGTATGTAACAATTAGCATTTCAAAAAATAATAGAAATATTATTCAATTTCAGTTCAATTATAATCAACGTTTTGTTTAGATGTTTTTTTTTTATTATTATTTATTTTAACTAACTATAATAAGTAATAACTATTTATCGTTAATAGAAATACCACTTACTGAATTTTCGTTATTAATTGACCATTTAAATGTATGGTTCATTGTTTGTATGTTTTTTTTATTTCAGTAAAATATTAAAAATTTAAATCACGTATAATAAAACAAATATCTATAATTGGAACGATGTATTTCCATGATAAAATATGTATCAAATAATTGAATGTTTCCATATGACCACATGTATGTAAATTTATTGTATAAGAAGCACCTACCTACTTAAGGACATCAACTATCCATACTTAGCGGAGGTATACATAGTGTATCAATGTATCACGAACATATGGCTTTTATAAATATAATATATTTGCAATATTGTCAACGATTTGTGTTGTACTCTGTATAATTATTATATAAGCAAAATTAATCAATATTTAGTGATAATGTTAATCTGAAACTTGAAAAAACGTATTGAATACAACTAATTAAAAAATTAGTACAGAAATAAAATAATTACAGAATTTAAAAAAATACTACAGTAGGTACCTAGTAAAGCCAATGTTCATTGGAACATTGTGAGTTGAGTTATGAATATATGTGTATTCATTTTTTGAAATGCTACATCAAATTATTTATTTAGCGTGGTTTTAAATAATATTCATTTTTAAATTGTAACTTTTGTGTATTTTAATAAAAAATGTTAATACATTACGATTTGTTACAAGTATTTTAATTACCAAACTTCTTTAAATTATAATTATAATATTAAATTAATATTATTATTATTAATTAATCGTTTCCCAACTAAAAACTTTGAATTTCCAATAATGGGACATACAGTTTGTAGTATCTATATTATCATATTGTTATACATCTATTTTTAGAAGTTTACTATATAAATAATAAATTAACTTTTGATTTATCAGTTATCTATCTACTCTTATAGTATGAGTGGTATGACGCGATGTTAGAAGGATAATTTGAGCTATATAGAGGTACTTATACATTTACACAAAACTAATGTCTAATTATATTATATTATTTGTCAATAATATTATAATTAATCGTATATGATGTATTAATTATTGTATTAAGTTGGATTAACGTTTTTTTTCGGGACATTTATATCGATTTAAATTCGTTTGCATCAAAAATCTCACATTTTTAATTCACAGACTAGATGTTTTATGAACTTAAATAATTTTTACCAAGTTTATCAAAAAGTTGGGAAGAAGTATTTTGTTTTAAATATTTATTTTGGGTGGTAAGAATATCACTATATTCTTACCACCCAAAATAAAAAAAAATAATTTATGTTTAAGAAAAAAATATTGAATTATGATTACTGATTAGTATACTTAGGTAGCTGACAGTTATTTCTTTTATATATTTTTATTTGAAAAAATTAAATCGATAATAAATAAAACATTTAACATTTTCAAATAGGTACCTATAATATACATTTTTTAGTAATTATAAAATTGATTATAAAGTGTGTGGTTTTTGGATTCAACGTTAAATTCAAACGGTGCTAACTATATTCAGTATTCCAATTTCCAGTATTCATA
Source organism: Metopolophium dirhodum (assembly GCF_019925205.1). Classification (NCBI taxonomy): domain Eukaryota; kingdom Metazoa; phylum Arthropoda; class Insecta; order Hemiptera; family Aphididae; genus Metopolophium; species Metopolophium dirhodum. The sequence goes on from NC_083565.1 coordinate 1,754,814, forward strand.
TATATTTCCGGCAGAGTTTAGGCGATTCATTTAAGTTAAGCTATACTGTTTTTTCATATACATTACTTAACAACATTTTTAAATTGGGTTTTCATATATTACCTACGTACCTATTAAACTTGTTAGGTACAGCATAACCAATTTAAATACAATTTATTTAGATACTTCACTATAAGTACATAATATTGTGATAATTTATTTATTGTACAGTATTTATCAGGCATTAAATTAATAAATGATAGTCACTAGTCAGTATCTATTGATCTTTATTTAAAAGTTAAAAAACTATTAAAATATACACCACTAATACTTATATTTTTTTCTGAAAAACTTATACTAATATAATATGAAATATGAAAATAATTATTTTGATCGTACATAATAAATAAATTATAATCAATTCAAATCAATGTTTATTTTATTAATTCGATTAATTCGTAATTATACTCTTATTGAATTTATAAATTAATATTTTTATTTGCCCGAGTTTATCGTACCTATACCAAACTTATACTTTATGAAATAAATAAAAACTAAGGTACTAAAACAATTATATAGTAATACCTAAGTAATGAATTTTACTTTTCGTGCGTACAATATTATTTTAGATCTAGCTGTTATAAAATAACATGTAGTATAATATATCAGACATCAGTATTCAGATATAAATACGGTTATCTAGTGTCTACTACTAAATTAACTATAGTAACTTTGAATAATGAATCAGTTCGTAAAACAAGTTTAAACCATTTAGAACGAAGAGAACATGCACTACAAATTCGACCCAACCTCATTCAAACATTCTACATTTTCATTTTCATTTTGTATTCAATAAGTTGTTATAAATGTTATGAATTGATTGACTTGCCATATAAGCATTTTCATAACATACTACCTACGATCATGAAATCTATCGTTTACGATAATGTAAAAATCATAACACGTAGAAATTATTTCAAAACGCTAAACCAAATTAAAATGTAAAATAATAATAATAAATAAATTGGGAAGTACCTACATGAGTTATCGATTCAGTTACCACCAATCCCACCCTCACAGTTTGAATTAAAAAAATAAGTTTAACATAGATTAAATAATGTTATACTGTGAAACATTTTATTTAAACTCAAATTATTTTATTGACACTTGACATACCTATATAAATTAATTTTAAATTGTCTGTATTAAAATAATACGCTTATCTATAATCCAACAATAAGTGCCTTATAATGCAATCAATAAAAGCAAGTAATAAGTACTAAAATAAAAAAGCCATATAACTAGTTTCTGTTGTATATAGTAGGTTTATTTTTAACAGTGGACACTCATTATCTCGAAAAGTATTATTTTTACATAATTTGTAGTCAATATAAATCAATATTTTTAATAGTTTTTATCATTATGTTTTTAAATATTTTTTTCCTTTTTCAATTACAACATACATTTTTGATTTCATAGTCTGAAACGAAATACCTTTTAAGCCATTTCAATGTATAAAAATCGGGACCTTTTCCGTTAAATCACTACCACTATTTATTTTTTTGGTTTTTCAAAGTTGGAGTGATTACGCGTGTATCGGCACTCGTCGCTGCGCTCCTCGGCGCCGTCGCTCCGCTTCGCAAATCGAAAATATCCCCCGACTTGCTATGCAACACCACCTCAAGTTGGTCACAGGTTGACCACCGTATATCCACTTTTAATAACTATACCTTCATTTTACAACGACTATTCAATTTAAATAGTGGTATATGTATAATACGTATATAATACGTATTAAGAGTGGATATACGACGGTTATCCTGTGACCAACTTGAGGTGGAGCTGTATAGCAAGTCTGGGGATATTTTCGATTTGCGGAGCGGAGCGACGAGTGCCGATACACGCGTAATCACGGCAGCAACTTTGAACTTCCATAACTTTAATAATACCATTGAGAGTTCTTGGAGCAAAATAAAATCATGGAATAATAAACAGTGGGATACCTACCTACCAATTATTATTCACTACGGAAAAACAAAAAAAAAAAAAAACAGTGGTAGTGAATTAACGGAAAAGGTCCAAAATCGAATTTCAAACGAGTAGAATTAGTTATACGTAGGTATTTAAAGTTTTGATGAGCGGAGTAGTAGATCACTAATCAACCGTTTGTTAGGTACCTACCCCTGAGCCACTCCATTCTAACGATCATAAATGTAATAACTTATAACTTATTACTTACTCGTTCGAAAATTGATTTTTATATATCAAATTTTGGTTTTGAAATCATTTTAAAATACGTAAAAAAATTTTCAAAAACGTACGTATTATTTTTGAGAAAATGAGTGTTTATTGTCATTCTGTATACTTATATACATTTTATATAGTACTAGCCCCCTTGTCTAGCCTCAGACCCCCAGTGTTAGCTAGTATTTTTTATAGTTAAAAATCATACACATTTTATATTAATGAATTTATTTACCCCTCAATAACATAATATAGGGGAAAAAGCCTCCCTAAAAAATATTTCAAGGGCCATATTCACCAGCATCGTATATTTAATAAATATTGTACATTTTTATATACACATATAAAGGAACAAATTTTATCAGTTGAATTTGTTTTTATTAATTTAAAACTATTTCTGCTCGTTATAATAGTTTAATTAATTCAATGTAGGTAATGAAATTGTAAGCATTTTTCGTATTACATTAATGAACTGGGTTTTTTTTAATATTATATATCATTATAATAGCTAGTAGCTTTCTATATTGAAGATGTTTTATAGGAATGTTGTGGTCAGTGAAGGATACGAAAAGTCTATGCATTAAGTACCTATAATAATAGGTTTTATCTGACGCTGATTTCTTAGATTGTCATAATGCATAAAACACAGAGACGGTCTGAGTATAAATAAACTGGGTCAAGGTGGAAAGAATACCGTAATATTATTATAAATATCATATGTTTATTGAAATGTTTATTTTGAATTGGCTAATAACTACGCAAATAATAATAATGAATAAACTGCATTTTTTCATGTAGTGGTGGCTATATCTGAAAAATTACGGTGTATCGATTATCGAATAATTATTAAAATATTTTACCTATCCCTAATGTTAGTATTTAGCCGTTGTTTTGACATGTTGTAAGATTATAATATATTTACAGTACGAGTATTGTGTATACAATAAATTGTACAAGTTGAAATAAAAAACTTAATCTAAATTTTTATTTGCTCATTCAACATATTTATGTTGACGATTTTGTGTTTTTGCCCTACCCAGCATAGAGTATTATTATTAGCATCAGCCAAATTTTAAAGAGTATCACACAAGATACACATTAACCCTGTGGGATAGCCGCCACTGCTGGTGTCAAGTAATTATAAGTACCTATAGGTATAAGTTTTGATTTTATACTACATTTTGTTCATTCCGATAAAATTATATACAAAAAGGTGGATAAGTGGATGTCGCTCTGCTGTACAGTAGGTTAAAGTGGGTCACTGTAATTGATGGTGTTAAATTTGAATTCAATGATATAATATCATTGTATAAGAAAAACGATTCTGAGCGAAAACGGTCAGTCAGCTTATGATTTTACCAAGTATATTTGATGATATTATTGTGAATAAAGTAATTTATATATAACCTATTTACGTGGAGCCTTGTTTTAAATTTTCAATCCTTAGCCATAAAAGTTAAACATTTTATACATTTTTAACCACAAAATAATTAATAAATTATAAATTTGATAAATGTTGTCAAAATTTGAACTTTAAATGCTTATAAAAAAAAATTGTGCATATGTATTTTTAATATTTTTCAACTGCTATTAGAACGATATATCAGGAGCCTTATATTAAATTTTCACGCTTTTTTACCCAACAAATAAAAATTTATTGATATTTATAGAAAAAAAAACTAAAAAAATTGAAAACTGACAATGTCCGTAAACAGCTCAAAAAGAGTCAAAATATTTTCAACATTTTATGGTGTATAGAAAATGCTAATATAAACATTCAGTGAAATTTTCAAGTATCTACAGTCATTCGTTTTTTAATTAAAATAAAATAAGAAAATTGTTACATGAGAAATCGAGTAAATATCAAATGTTGTAAAAATATAAATTTCAGACGCTCATAAAAATTTAATTTAAGTTTCTTCTAAAAATTTTTTTTTGATAAAGGTAGACAAACTTATGAGTAATCTTATATTACATTTTCAAATCTTAGATTTAAAAAGAAAAATTTTTATGAATTCTCAAATCAAAATAATTATTTTCGTGATTTTTCCGTATTTTGTCAAAATTTGAACTTTAAATGCTTATAAATAAAAACTGTGACTAAGGATTTTTCATTTTTTTCATTTGCCTTTGAAACAATAACCCAGGAGTCTTCTATTAAATTTTCAAGCTTTTTTACTCAACAGATAAAATTTTATTGATATTTATAGAAAAAAAAACTAAAAAAATTGAAAACTGACAATGGCCGTAAACAGCTCAAAATATTTTGTAAATTTTATGGTGTATAGAAAATGCTAATATTAACATTCAGTCAAAATTTCATGTCTCTACGGTCATTTGTTTTAGAGTTACACCAAAAACCAAAATCGATTTTCTCGAAAACAGATTTTGCGTAAAAATTCCCGTTTTTCCTCAATTTTTCTTTTGTTTTTCACGTCGCTTGTGAAAACTACTGGGAAATTTTTACTTTTGACCCCACAAAGTACCAACTAGATTCACTTTCCTATCAGAAAAGTTACTATTGAAGAAAATCCAAGCACTTTTACTGTCCTAAAAGGTGATGACAGACACAAAAATAAAAAAAATAAAAAAAAAACACACATCATTGTAAAATCAATACATTCATCGCTTCGCTCAGAATCTAAAATTACTTATAAAGTTATAAATAATTGCCGATGAATCATTTAATAATTTTTGTATTTTAATATGGATCAATGTCTTATTTGTTTTGCCTACTCATGTCTCAGTTTCATAGAAACAATCTTACTATACATATTAAGTACCTAAAAAGTACAAATATTCAGTAGTATGTACATAAGTCGAGTATCTTAAATAAAAAAACACATTTAACAAGTGTTGACATATTCACAAAATAAATTCAATAAGTTAATAATATTATTTTGTATCATAATACATACTTTATATTTTTATAATTAATTTAACTGAAATAGGTACCCTTCCTAAGATGGTAAGATCTGAGTCTATATAAAAAAAAATTGTAATTTGGCATGTATTTATAAATTCACACAGTTGTTAAAAAATTGATTTATCTGTTTGTTATAATTTTCTCAACATTTTTAAATCATTTACAATACTAGTTGTAAGTTGTAACTTGAATGTTTATTCATTATTAACTTACTGTAGTTTGAACAAAGTCCACGGGCGGTGGACTTGGATAAAATGAAGCTAATGCTTTTGTTTCTCGTTCCAAATCGTCGTCTTCGCCTAAAGCAGATTTTCGTCTCCTCATAGAGGGTGATGAAATTTTCGCAGTTTTCCCTACAGTCATGTTTGAAGTCTATTTTTTATAATTATTTAGTTTTATTTTTACTTTTAGCTCACAAGAATTTTTTTTAAATTTTTGATAACACTGGACATATATAGTTACGGACGACTGTGCGTGCGACTATTTGGCATGAATAAACTGTGCACAAAAAAGGGAGTATAAATTGAATAATCACCTTAAATTGGACTACACTGAGGCAATGATGAAACCTACGCCCGTTACTTTACAGGATAAGCTGTACGAAGGATATATAAAGTCGGGCATTAAAAGATATTAAACGTCACAATCGTCTAGATAAATAAATGCTATGTAGTTGGTTACGCTCAGCTTACACGGAATACTATAACTAATAAAATATATACAATGTACCTACTATATTACTACTCTGTTTCTTTAAACATCGTCACCATGTTTTATCTGCTTGGATAATAACGATTATAGGCAATAAAAAATTGATTCTGAGCCGGTATTTTATAGCGATCTTCGTTAAATCTTTAGTCAACATAATATGAATTAAACAACAGAACAATAAACTAATTAGCACACGTCATGTTACTTATTTTATATATATATATATATTATATACTATATAGGTACCATTTTAGTATACATTTATACTGTGGTTATTGTTGATTAGTAAGTAAGTACTATAGTATTATCATTTAATATTTTAAAATATATGCAATTGACTAATGCTATGTTCATGACGTAATATATTTTAACTATATTTTTATTTTTGCATTATAATAATAAGGTCAATTTATATTTTGCTTTTTATATCTAGATTGTATTGTATTCATACAAAAGAAATAGTCCATAATCTTACGTATGAACTAAGTTAAATTGTCAAGAACACGATATCTCTTTGAATTATAATATTAAAACCAATGCAGTAAATAACGATAGTTAACTATTAAATATTTAGAATTAAAAAATAATAATTGTACATACAATTATGAACAATTTTACTAAACCTACTCTAGTTAAAAAAAAGTGGGTGACGCTCTGATGTACAGTAGGTTACAAATGGGTCACTGTAATAATGGATGTTGTTTAATTTGAATTCAATGATATAATATCATTGTATACGAAAAACGTTTTTCGTACGACTCCGAGCGGAGACTGTTTGTCAGCCTAGGATATTAAATATTTGTTTATTATATTTATATTGTTTTAATACGGTAGCAAGTAAGTTAAATTAATATTATTTGTATATTATCATATTTGTACATAATAATATACTTAAGAAGTTTCAAGTACCCATTAGTAATATTTTTAAAATACGACACAAAACTAAAATCGTTCTTCTTTGCTTAAATATTTAATTTCTTCCAAACTTTAACATCGTGTAACCCTTAAAAAAACCGAGTTTATATTATAATAGTTTTTAGATTTTTTGGTTACAGTATGAACTACTTACGCGGAACCTTGTTTTTGTTTGTAATCCTTAGATATAAAATTGAGCATTTTAAAAATGTTTACCTCAAAAATAATTTGTAAATTTTCAATTTGATAAAGTTTTCAAAATCTAAACTTTAAATGCTTGTAAAAAAAATCTTGCTTATTTATTTTTAATATTTTTAAACTGATATTTTAACGATATGTGAGGAGCCTCGTATTATATTTCAAAGCTATTTGACTCAACATAAAATTTTATTGGCATTTATAGAAAAAAAAAACTAAAAAAATGAAAATTGAAAATGTTTGCAAATAGCTCAAAGCGAGTCAAAATATTTTCAAAATTGTACAGTATATAGAAAATGCTAATACAAACATTCAGAAGAAATTGCATGTATATCTACGGAAATTAATTTTAGAGTTACACCAAAAACCATAATCGATTTGTCAAAAACCTATATTTTGTAAAAACTCCTGTTTTTTCTTAATTTTTTTTTATTTTCCCGTTGTTTTTGTAAACTAATGTGCATTTCAGGGAGTTTTAAGGGAATTTTGACCTCCTGAAATCACCAACTAGATTCACTTTCTCATAGGGAAAGTTACTGATGTTGAAAATCGAATTATTATTTTTATTACTTATAATCGTGTGCAACACAAACACAAAAAGTGAATAGAAAAACACATAATTGTAAAATCAATACATTGCTCCGCTCAGAATCTAAAAGGTTCGAGACTATAGTTAGTTGTTAAAAATAGGGATAGAAATTTATCATAGTGACGTTATAGAATCTAGTTATAGGTTAGGTAATTATCAAGTTTAAGCAAATTTCAGGTATACTTAAATTTAAAGTTCACGTGGATATGATTACATCATACCTAGTAGGTACCTACTGTATAGAGTATACAAAATAGTTAATAGTATTAACTTGTTATTTGGAACTATTTTATTATATATAAACATTTTATTTGATAGTGTTTTAAGTACATCTTATAATTATGTGCAGATTATCAATTTATGATTACAATATAACTTAAGCATACGACAATAATACAATTTGTATTTTTAATTAGTTATGCCAGCGGTTGTCAACTTTTATAGTAATTTTTACTAAAAATAATTATGTAATTTAAAATAAACATAAATAAAAGTAAAATATTTAAGGGAAATAACAGATATTTAGTAAAAGGTTAATACTTACAATTCTATTATAATTTTGCAAACGGATTTAATTACACGACAATTAATGAATTATTTGCATGTAAAAAATTTGTTTTAAAAATCATATATTATTATTATATTATATTTATAACGTAAAGTTAATAATAGATAAACTAACTATTAATATATAAATATTATTAATATTAATTATTAAATAATAACTAAACCAATATAAGTTAATTTAGATTAATAAATAATGCAATTTATTGCAAAGTTATTTTGTGGAGTTAATTTTTAAATTATTAATTCTATACACGAAAAGTATAATATGTAAATTGAGCATAATTGAAAAATCATTTATTACAGTTTACATTTACATAATCATATATTAAAATGAATGTCGTAAACAACTGAGCGGTAAACTATATTATTATAATTTTAACAAAATAAATGACCGGACACATTATACCACATGAACGTCAATGTGTATGCGTTCATGTGAAGTGAGGCGCATTAATTATAAAATGATGTATTTTATTTTTTAAAGTTGTTGAATTTTGTGATTCTATATATTTATTATTTGTTCGTGATATTTACAAAATTGTTATCCCCCTTTAATATAATAGGTAATTTGGTTTTAAATTAATTCACCAAAGTTTGTACTTTTGTTTATAATAGTAACGATTAATAGTTTCAATAGTTAGATAAATAGTTTAAACTTTAAAGTTTAGTCAATGGTGTGGTATAATAACTGTAGGGAAATAATTTTTTTTAATTTACACATAGTTTTAAACTTTAATCGTTTACTTAACAATAATTTGTATAAATCCAGGTCAATCAAAGTTCTATTTGTATTATGATATATTGTTATTATTTTGAATAAATTAAAGTAATTTAAAAATTAACAGCTAATTTCATAAAAGCGTAATGATTAATGACGAACACACAGTGTTGGTAATAATATTGATTTTCTACATTTACGTATACAAATAAATATGTTGTATATTAAGAATACAATAAATTTTTTTCAATATTAAGTTTATAGAATAATCCATTAATACACTCAATTAATTACCTATTTATAAATTGTATTGTTAAAAAAATGTGTGACTAATACTAATTATCACTTACGTATTTAAGTAGCATAATATTATGTGCACCAAGACCAAATCACATAGTATTATCACGTAGTATTATAAATGTAAATTATTTTGTGTTTTTATGATAATCTAATAAATATTTTATAACACTTACTTTGTTAGTTTCAATAATTTTGATACAAAATATAAAATGTTATCTATTTGAATTTAAAAACAACTTAGTTATCAACTATCATTTTATATAACTTTTATTTTTATTTACTAATCTGAAACACTGGAGTCTAAATATTGAAAAAAAAAACTCTGATTAATTGAACCAATAGTGGAGGGGCTTATATATTTGAATAAACTTATGTTTTCCTCCATATTATAATGATTACTGTAATAACTTTACAAACCGATAATCGTGCTAATACGTTTATAATTATAAATGTAAGCAACATTATTCTGACGATTGTTTTTTGGTCTTTTGCTTTATATAATTCAGATCACACAAACATTATAAAAACTCAAGGTCGACTATCATTTTTAATTATATATATATGACTAATAACATGTTTATATAGGTACGTTAAGACTTGTAACTATAAATCATTTATCATGCGATTGTATCAGATAAATCTATAGATATTTCTATGATGACACTTGGTGTTGGTACAATTTTTGATTCGTTTAATTTGATGTTATGTAATTTTTGTTGATACTTGAAAATCAGTGCTCACTGCTCACATAGTTTAAACAAATAATGATATAATAAAAATAATACCCTACTTTAAATACAACTTTTTCTTAATTTGAATGAAAATATTTAAATAATACAAGTATATACTTATTAGTGATGGATTTGGTTTTTATTCAAAATATATCAATTTAGTTAATTTTAGATATTATTAGGTTGGCAGTGAAAACAATATTTAATTGTTTAGAACTTTATGTATTTATGCATGACATAAAAAAACTTCTTTGGGTTGGTAACGGGAAATTGTATTCATTTCATACTATGAAATAAACTATAATTCAGTTTTAAAAATAAATAAATATTGTCTAGAACAAAGATATTATTATAATTGTTGTTCAGAAACCAATCAAGAAAAATAAACAATTTTTGGAACAAGTTTTACCGAACCTGCAAATATCAAGACTACTCTTTAGGCTTGTCTTCTCGATTTGTAAGGTAGAGCGCGTATGTAAATTTAATAAGTAGGTACCTATATATTACATGTATGTAATTAATCATTTAAAATTAAAAATACGGAGCCTGCAGTAATACTTAATAAATAAATATATAATTATATGAGTTTCATTAAACTGCAAATCGTTAAGTTACGTGGGATTGTAATCTGCAGTGTGAACTAAAAATAGGTACCTACCTACTACCTACAAAAATTTATAGGGGACGGAGTGGCCGAGCGGACCAAGGCGTCGGTTGTGACGCACACAGGCGCTGGTTCAAACCTCGGTTCACGGGCGGCATTTTTCTTCGGCCAAGTCACGGTGTCCGGAGAACAAGAGCCGCCATCCCCCACCCGGGCATGGCAGATACCTACGGGTGCCCACTTGAAAATCTGCCAAAACTACACACACGTGTCTACCAACCAACAGTATCTTCCCCTACAAACAAACAAACAGCTAATGGCCATAGTTGCCGGGCTCAATGATCAATAAAAAAAATATATATATATATATAGCAGACAAAATACATAATAATAACATTTAAAAATGTTTTTATTTAAATCACATACAATTTAAATTATACTACGTACTGTACTATTTAAATGTATTAATATAAACTGTATGTTATTTAAATAAAAGTAATTTTAAATGTTTTGATTATTTTTTTATAATTATTATTAAAGTGATCTACAGTTGGACATTATTTACTGGGTTTAGACTAGGATACGCGATTATGAATAAATAAAATAATTTAATCTGTGAAAAATCCCTCAAGCAAAGAGTCACTAGTGGAACTCATACCTACTCAACTACATTAAGTAATTGACTGCTTAATGTAAATTACTATAAAGGTCGCCATGTTTAGTTATAACAAGAAATGTTGTCGTACATCAATAATGTTCGGTCATTAACCGCGGGTACCAACAATACTATGGATAAAAAAAATACTACACTATATCCGGTTTACCTATTATTCGTATGAAACGTATTATATACCTATGAATTAAAATTCAAATAGCCAGTGCCCAGTCATCATTTTATATTATTGTATGCATATAAAACAAAAAAGATTACATGCAATTGTTTTGTCATGTGCAAAATATCCAGTTCGTTATATTTTGTTGACCAAAGGCTGAGAATATCTTGTTCTTAAAATGTTTTGGACTACCCACGACAATTCAATTTGTTCAGTTTATTTTAACGAAGTTAAACATGATATAAGAATTTGTAAATCACTGATATCATAATATTATAATGATTAGCTACAAATATAAAAATAAAATCCATATAGCTTAAATATTTTCTAATTTTTTTTAAATATTTGATTCATACCAAATAAAAATTAAGACCAGATGCCTAAATAAAAAATGTTTGATTGTTATAAAGTCATTATAGATTAATTAACACAAATCCTACAAGATGTTATTCCCGAGAGTATCGATACGTTTTTATTTATTTTTAACTTTTGGTTTTCACTCATGGTTTTATGCAACATAGTGCGATTACCTATCTACAATTTGACCATCAATAAATACTGTCAAAATTAATTTTATTTATTGTCAATTGAAGTTTAACACTGATTATAACTTTTGGTAAATACTGCATGAGTTCCTCGTCCTTGTGTTATCGTCTAGTCGATCATCGAAACTCATAGTTAGTACCTAAGCATAACAATGGTTAACAAGATGTTTTAAACAAACAATATATTTGCTCGCAATTAAATTTTATTTTGTGCCAGTAAATCTTTTTGAAGTAAGTAATCAACTACCGAGTTGCGCGATTGTCATACAAAATCAAGCAGGTATATTTTGTTTTAGTTGTTAGGCATTTAATACTAATGTACGCATTTTAACAAGGTTACTTATACTAATATTATTAAAGTAATTTATAATGTATTGTCTAGTATAATGAATAGGCACTAAATATATAAATATTAATGCAAAAAATAATGACTATTGAGTAATATATATTGGGTAGGTAGTGTACCAAGTGATTATTCTTAAATTTAAAATTGTAAACATTTTCCTGTAATCTTGACGTTTATTATTAATTCCAAAATTTAAATAGCAGTTATATAATATCATCCATCGCCAAATAGTAGGTATATGAAATACAATTAATATCGATTTTTAAAGTTTCACAAAGATGAAATGTAAATCTATTTTTTTTACCACCACTGTATTATTATGTTTATAATATATTTTCAGTTATTGTACCTATACCTATAGTACCTACATATTATTAGATTTATTATTTGTATGAACCTATCTACCCGTAGGCTATATAGTATAGGCTACCAATTTTTAACAAATATTAACGATCATAATATAGGTATTTATACTAAACAGATTCAGATCTTCCCGGCAGATGTGGTAACGAATGTAATTGTTTCCGGTCGTATAATGGCTATTGGCTGAACATCATTATACAACTTGCCTATATTAAAATACGTGTTATAATTTCACGTATCTATGTCAAAACTTTTTTTAAAAATGCTTGCCTATTGCCGCAAGGTAGCAGCCGCCAACACCGTGAAGGCGTGAACTATCTACGATAAGCATAATATGACGATATATAGTATAATATTGTATTAGCAATTACACAGGGTGTATCAAGTCGATTTCTGATATTTTTACAATGAAATTACATTTGATAACCGAGGATAATTATTGAGAAACACGATTAAACCCTGTATATATCAAGTTATTACAACAGTTGAAGTAGGCACCCATGTATTATTTATGATAATAGTAAATAATAGTTAAAATATCAAGTGATTGTTGTTAATAAATTTGAGAACATTGAAATAATAATGTTATACTCAAATTGTATACGCACTAAAACGTATATTAAACTTTTTTTTTCAAACGATGAATTTCATTTATGAAAATTAAATGTATCTGTGTTACATTTATTTATTTTTATTTAATTCATCTTTATTCTTTCGGGTCCATTAGCTTATACATTATATTTTACTTATTTATTACATTTAAATTACCATTACAATAATTCAACGTTTAATATTTTATTATATACTTATTAGAATTTTTAATAATAATATAGCAATTAAGTAACTGGAAACAAAATATTAGCGACATTAATACCAATATATGTATTATATATTTACAATAAGGTGCTAGAGTTAGTGGCAAAACTTCATAAGAGACAATGAAGAGATACTATATCTTGATTTATATTCGAAGAGTTGTCGATGAGATATTTAATACCTATTAAAAATCAGGAATTTGGTACCTATAAATACGTCTGTAAAAATCCCGATTTTATTTTCAAGTTATTTTTTTTCATCCAACTCAATGAATATCCGATGAGTAACTTGTTTCTTCTCATTTCAAAAATACGTGATCTTGTGCGGAGGTGGTATAGTGGGTGCGCGGGGCTTGGAACTACACGGCGTAATAGATACTTATAATATATGAGAAACTAATTTATAACTTGTTAGGTAATTCCAATGACGAATTCCAATCCGGAAAATGTATTAGTGAAATAAACACCAGGTTGGGATTGGATGTTCTTTTATCATTATTTTTATTTTATCCTCTGGGCTGGATCTTAACCTATTCAAGGGAGCTCAACTATTGGCATTTTATGCGACAACATATTAAGATTGTGTCAACGACCAACGTGTGAATGTGTGATAAGTTAATTAATATTTAAGTGTGTGTAATATATTATTGTTACATCGCAATTATTATTGTGGTGCAGTTCTCATTCGCATACATAATATACACACAGAAGTCACCAATATCTCGATAAATTATTTGTTCATATTTACACCCCCTGCAGGAGTCCCCGGGGTGCCACATGACTCCAGTCTGTATATGACAAGGAATCCCTAACAATTATTAATCGTCCATTTACTGCATCTTTAAATCTTCATAATCGCTTTGAGATCCTGTCTGTCTGGTTAAATGAGGTTATGCCAAAAAAAGTATTACTCGACTATAGACAGAAAATAGTGGTAGCCGGTATAGGTACCTACGCCTATACTATATTATTTTTTAATACTAACATGAGCGCATCGCCATCTCAGTTTTTACAATAGCTAATTTGATTGGTATTATTTATTGTTTGGAAGTCTGTAATACACTTGAAGGTATTATTTATTTGCTATGCACCTATTATACCTTTCAAATTTATCATTATTATTTAGAATCGTCTGAAAATAATTATTAGTTATAGATTTTGTGAAGTTTAGATTTGTAGATCTGTGAACTATGTATACCAATCCATAGTCAAAATAAAACAATTTTTTTTCTCAAGAGATAATTTTTATTTTTAAATATTTGTAACCGGATAGACAAGTTATAAAAATGTTACAAATTCTTAAAAAAACAATAAAATTAAAGTAACTATAATATAGGTTATATATTTTAGTACCTTTTACCTATTATTAATACCTAACATATATTTTATTATACTAAATATTACAACAGGATACAGTAGAATTTCTTATTGCTTATATTGTATAATCTGTTTACCTTGACACTTTTAGTAAATTATTTTATTTAATATTTAACATACTTATTATTACTTTTTATATTCATTTTAAAACCGTATGCAACAATTAAACTAATTACCTATTAATCATTTTCAGATTCCATGTTGTGTGATTTTTTAGCATTAGAGATATACCATTGGAGGATAGTAATATTTTAAGGGACTCGACAAGCTTCAATACCATTTCCATTTGTTCAAAATTTAATTTTTCACTTTATGATTATGATTAATTAGTAGGTATAACTACAGGTTGTACTTAACTCATTTACTTCATTAGAAGCTTTGCTTATAGAGGTTAATTTATCACAAATATTGAAGTGAATAATTTTATTTTTGTAATTTCATTGATGAAATAAAAAAAAAATTAGAAAATATGAGAAAATGGAAGTAATACTTAGTAACTTTGTATATTAATAAAAGATTTAACAATTTTTGAGTACCTAAATTAATTTTTATTTTTAATGTAATGATTTATAATAAAACACTCACGTTAGTAACACATTATTTATAAAAATGTAATATCTTATTTATTACAACAACCACATCATTATCTCCACATTTAAACTTATTTAATGATTTCAGAATAAATTCATTCTTAAATTTAAACAATGTATTGTGTTTTATCATTCATTATTTATATAATATACATTTATTATTGTATTATATTCGTTGGATACTTAGACATTTGATTCTTAAATAGTATGCAGTGATTCAAACTAATTTAATCGATTTAAGTCAGTCAACCATTTCCATTTATGGATTTAAAGATTTTCCAATAGGTATATTAATAAATTATTAACTACGTTAATTAGTTAAACATTTTATAGATACTATAGATATTATACAAACTTTTAGAAAGTGATTAATATAATACCTCATAAAAAGTTGCATTAAAATATCTTTATGTGACCATGATAATATGTCTAAGTATAAATTAAAAAAATAATAGTGATTTTATAAAAACTAAAACGTACTCATCGTATATCAATATTTAATATTAGCTAATTTTTCTAAAGTTTTAATTTTTCGGGTAAAATTTGTTTAATTAAATTTATTGTTTGTCTTTGTATGAACTTTTTAGACGACTAGTCTTACGATTTTCATAAAAGAAGTTCATTTGCAAAATGTACGTGTACTGTTTTGTCATGCACGTACTATGTACCTATTACTCCTATGTATTATACATTTATACATACATATTGTATTAAAACTGTCAGTACTCAGTAGTATAACAATCTTTAGTCTAGTCGCTTTCTGTTAATTCTTTTAAGGTGTCTGGGTCAGTCAGTCACAGTTAATTATGTACATCATCATTCAATTCTATCCATTCTCGTACTTCTTGTTTAACTATACCGTTTGGTATGATTACATTATTTGAATATTGAATATAATAATATAATATAATATAATGTAATAAAATAATCATTGTAGTATTTTATATATTTATTTTTACTTTGAAAAAAATATTTAAAGTAATGGTCAGCTTGCGAATAAAACTCCAACTGTTAGTTTGATATCATTAATTTATTTTGAGGTAAAAATCTTTGAACAATTACTCACCAACGTATATATTCTTGTGGAGAATAAATGCTAATTTCCCGTCATAAAACAATCATTTTTACACAATGAGTTCGTTTTTTAAAAGTCAAACCATATTACCATTACCAATAATATTAAATATTTTCAGTTATTTATTTTGTAGGAATTTCAAAGTGTTACTCCACTATGACTAGATATTTAGGCGTTATTATTTTTAAATTTTATACTTTCACAGAATGAGATTTTATTTTGTTAAACTAACAAACAATTAAATGTTCAATCAATCATTATTATTTATTATTTAAGTTAAAATAAGTGATTTAACTTATACAAAATGTTTTTGAAAATAAAGGCGAATAGATTTCAAATAAAGTAACAATAAGTAGATTATCAGCTTCAATAGCTTAAAGTTTATTAGAGTGAATAAGTAAAGAATTAAATATGCACATGGAGATAAAAAAAATCTTCACCACTCCATTCTTCTTATTCAAACTTACTATATTATACAATGACATTTATCAGTTACTGGTAAATGATTTATTAAAATAATATTGAACTCACAATTCAATATAATTCAGTTATTCAAGATACCTATAGTATAGGTATCAATGTATCATATTATATGAACTGTTGTTCATAAATTAATCTTGTTTTATTAAATCATATAGATTATATAGTACCTACTATATTATTATGTAGTGAAAATTCTAATTAGAATTTAAATCGTTACAAATAATTGTAATTATAATTAAAAACTATAGCAGGAATTTATAAATGTTCACTAGCTTTCATAATATTATATCATGTATGATTAAGCCTAAAATGATTTAATCAATTTACCATTTAACATTTTACCACATTTAACAGTCTTGAAAAAAATAGCAAATTATAGTCAAGTTTCAACAAAAATTATAACTATAATGAACTTTAATTTTCAAGTAATAAATATATATTTTGTAAATTATTGACTATTTAAAATAAGAAAATAGATTATTGTGAATAAAACACAAATTGTAATTTTTATTCAAACTATATTAGTTACAAATTACCGAATTCGTAAAACTTTTTTAAAATTGTACTTCAATAAAAATATAAATATAAAACTAATAAGCAATTACTGAAAATGTTGTAGTTAATTTTTACTGTGTTTCGTATAGGTATGAAATGTATAATACGTTGTTTTAATCTAGACACTCTTATACTAGTTACACATAAACTTGATAAACATTATATAATATTTTTCTTTGTATAGGTATATTTTTATTTTATTTGGTTGAAAACGTATGCAAAGATAATTAATTATTATATAACACATAGTCTTATGTTGTATTTTTGTGATATAAAATCAAAAACGTTCAACATTCGAGAAACTATATTTTAACTTTAATATTTTTAGGATAAAATTACGAGTGTATAATCCATTGTTAAATAACACAAACCATGTAACATAGATAATTGGTTATTACTTATAAACAAATCGTGAGATTTACAATCGTAAATAGAGCTACTTGTAAAAATATATTAAACATTCATGAATTAAAATAATTTTAACGATATATATACATTATACAAGCATTATTTGTAGATAAATGCACTACTTTGTATGATTTAATTTTTGTTGTACCGAATCATATCTAATCATACTTAACGATATAATTTATCAACAAATACAAACACCAATGAATAACTAAATAACTATACTTCGTTGTTTTAATACTTATTTTCCACAAATATAATGAACTCTATACACTTTTTAAACTAACTATATTCGAATAATGGACCTTTACGGCAGTTAGTATTTATTTTATTGTTTTTGAATCAAAATAAATTTGGCACATGACATTTAAGTTATTAAATCATATTATAACATTTTATTTTGATAAAATCCGCGTTTACAATTTACATCCGAAATGATCCACAAACACGACTTTATACCTATTATAAATAGCTTTATAGATATTTTATTCAACAGATAATTTGGTTACTTAACAGCCGATTGCTAGAAATTGGTAATTATATCTAAATTAGTGAGTATTTAGTAATATTAATACAACAAATATATAGCTCGTATCAATTATTAGCTGTTACATTATTTAAATTTACTATAGAAAATAATAGTTTATCAGCAAACTAAAATTAATTTGTTCAATAAACGTTGTAAATATTAAATAATAATTATATATCATACAGAATAAGTATAATAAGTTGTAATTTTAGATGTTATTACAAAAATGAATGGATCATAATTATATTTTTAAATAAAATTTTAAGGTACTTAGTTTTCTTTTTATATAAACTATGTATACAAAACATTTATAAAACAATAAATACCTACCGCTTTTTATTGAATTTAATTAAAACCACAATTTAGTTGTATAATAAAATTGACTTACCAAAGTATGATGGTATTCATGTGAGTCCGGAGGAATCCTTCCGTTTTCGTTATCCATAATTCCTAGTTATAATATTAACTTATAATAACATTAATTAATATTTAAAAGAAACTGAAGTATTAAATTTTAAATTTTAAATTTAAACTAAATATTAAAAATAATAAGGTAATAGCAATAGTTATTTTACGTTAGCAGTTATAACTTATAAACAATAATTATCAGGGAGAGCATACACGACAGTTCTTCACAACGATGACCACATGACTGTTGGTAATCCGTGGAATACATTATCTATAGTTGTAGGTAATACCGTTACAAAACCTAAGGGAATGTATCGCATTTCAAACAGTTATCTTAAATAATAAACTTACTATTAAATTTAATATAGCAATAAAGTATTTATTTTTAATTAATAAAATCGTTTTAAACGAGTTATATTACCTATAGGCTATATGTACCTACATTTATAAACGTTAATCCATACAAAAAAATTATATTGTTCAATGTATGCCTCTTTTATAAAAACGAATTGGATAGAAATTATATTTGAAAAATACCATTATAACATTAACAAGATTATTCATTTAAAATAAAAATTTCAAATTATTGAAACTAATAATCAGTATGTACACAAATAAAATATATATATTACATACATATATAGAGACTATTTTATATTATTGCACCGCACAATACTGATTATTAATCAATTATCATTATATCATATTTTGCTATTCGGCCATTTTACAATATACATAAAAAACATATGTGTTCATAGTAAAATAAATATAATTAACTAATTTTCAGTTGTACATTTATCGCTTGACAATGAATCTAATATGAAAGCCGTATTTAGTACGATGCTTATGTTTTTTTGTCATTCAAATTTTACATATATACTTGTACCTATATATCATATATTATATTTATATAATAATGATAATAATAATGCATACATTTTGTAAATAAGAAAATATAATACATAATAATATGTTATATGTATACATAGTTTGACTACTATAACATAACTTATAAGTTATAGCCTATAAATAATTTAAATAGGTTCAGATTATAGGTATGTCAATTTGCGACCCTCCAATAAGCAAGTAACTTTTGGAAGTAAATACTAAATATTATTTTGTATGCGAAAAAAAAATTTAATAATTACTTGATAACAATTTCAGTATGTACAAACTAGTCAGCATTTTAATGTTTTAAATAACAACAAGAATAATTCCACTTGTTATATGGTTTTAATGATAATTCGACATATGAGCTAACGCTTCATTTTAACATAGCATTGCTCAATCATGACATTTTAATAGTTCGACAGTGAGAGTGGTTACGATTTCAATACCAACAAGTATTATTAATATTTAATTTAATGTAGATTCACACAAGTGTACAGTAGGTACCTATAATTTTATTGTTTCGTATTTGGTACTTATTATTACGTACTTACTTCAGTTGTAGTAAATACGCGTATTTCGATCGCGTAAACAAAATAGTTAATTATAATAATATCATTGCAGTTAAATTCAAATATATTTTTTTATTCTACTATGATGATATTATAATATAGGTAACTAATTTCAGTAGTACCTATACATTATGTTTATTTAATACGTCATTAATACAAATTATTAACCAATATACTTATTATTTAATAGGTTATACCTAATGGCTAATATACAATATAATATTAGTATAAAATTCTTGTTATAATATAAAATCTACATATTACACTATCTTACAATAAAAAAGGATGTTTTTATATCTTTGTTGGCTACAGAACACAAGGGTGATACGTATAAATGTATTAATCAATGCTTATTATACGTTTAGCCGTGTAAGACGTAGATATGTGTAATTTTATAAAACAGTCTTTGTTTTCACATTATAGTCCATTTAAATTGTTTTATAGTTATTTAGCTTATATTATTATATATTTATATCTGAATTTTTTAAATATACCTATTAACATAGCAATATAAAATAGTAATAATACATTTAATATTAAAATTAAAAAATATATTTTTACTATTTCGGAAGAAGTCGTCCAAAAATCGTAATACTCAATTATACACCATACTTCAATATTAAATTTTTGAAAATCGGGTAAGAGCAGTGGGGTGGAGTATATCAGCGGTGTTGGAAGTTTGTACATCGTCCCTTAGATCTTCGGACAGGATAGTGTATTATTACAGTATTCGAATTGAATGCAATATGATGGCATTCGATAAAAAACGATTCTGAGCGGAAGATCAGTGTAACAATTAGTAATTATATGTAGTAATATATATTTTTTATATTTATATATAGAAATAAGTATATTTAATAAATAATATTATATAATTTGAAATTAGATTTATCTTAAATTATGTTTATATTCAATAGTAAATTGAATAAATATAAATTCATACATTTTCATTTTTTCAGTGGTTATTTTAAAATTGTATTCGTTTTATGGTGATAAATAAAACGTTCGAAAAAAAATAGCTTAGCAATAGGGTATTTTGGTGGTTTTCCAGCGGTGTTACAAAACTATTGAGAAAGTCGAAAAATGACATCTTTGAACAACCATATTGATCCAATTTTCTAAAAGATAAGATACTATATTATGTTGAAATCGAAGCACTCCTTTTGGTAGAAGTGTTGTCTACAAGATAAAAATAATAAAAAAAAACATCATTGTAAAATCACTAGCTTCTTCGCTCCACTCAGAATCTAAGTTAATTTTAAATAAACATAATATGAATGATGTATGTACCTATATAGGCTAGGTTATGTGCGGTTATGTCCGGCTAGTGTCTGTTTGCGGAAGTCATGGACCGATGATAATAAGCATTTAGACATTTAATAAGATATAATTAGAATTAGGAACATAAATACAAATTACAATTTATATTACAAATTACCCAATACAAATTACCAAATGTACATTAAAACCAAATTAACGCTTTCAATAGACATATGTTTTAATCAATTTTAACTTTTTAAAGGTAATGTCGTACCTATTACCAAATTGAAAACTATTTCCAAAACATGGGTCTTACTAGACTTACGTTTTTAGTCAACATGACAGAAAAAAAGTCAGATGATAGATTTTATACTATAGAGTATAGGTACTGGATAAATAATAAACACGCTATTATCTTGGACTTTTAATACCTAGGTATAGGTATGTATTTTATTTTAAATAGTTTTAATTTGTAATTAATGTTTATCTGCAATTACATTATATTCTAATTTTACTTTAATCATTATAATATATGTATGTAAGTATCGTATAAATATAATTATGTAATATTCTTTCAACCTAGATACGTAAAAATAAATAACTATTACGTAAATTGTAGTCAATTATCCATCAGCTGAAAAATAAATACTTATTAAGATTTGATAATTCGTCTTTAGTTTTAGCTTTGAAAATAAACATATTTAATGAAGTGTTGTAAAATAAAAAATAAAAACCTGAAAAGATCATTTAGTTCGTTTTTATTATTTGTTGGCTAACACCAACCATCTACTTAATGATAATAAACATTCATTTTAAGTTGCCTATAAAATAGAATATAATGTTGCTATTTAAATTTGTTTTTACTCCGATTTGCTTTTTATTTTTACAAACAGCAAAATATGTTGGTGGTTTACTTCAAAAAAGTGTGTTACACATGACTAACATAAGGTATATACAATAACAACAATTTTATTATAAATAAATTCTACTATTGCGAACTGCGTAGGTATATACCTAACGAATTGCAATAAGACAGTATACACTTTATCTTAATAAATAGGCTGACATTGAACTATATATTATAAGCTGAAATAATTTCAACCGCAATTTAATGGCTCAGATTTAATACGCACATAATATATTACGTAGGTAGGTAGGTATCATTTTAATCCAAAATGTATATTACCATTTCAGTATAATAATTATTACAGTAGGTATACTAGTATCTACAATCAATAATATTACTTATAAATTATAATGAATACCTATATAATATTATAATATTATAATATATTATATTTACTTATATTAATAGACACACAAACACACACTACACACATATGACATAAATTATTATCTATAGATATTCACGATTTTATTGCAATACTTTTTTAGTAAGTGTTTATTTTTCAGACATTCTATCTCATTTATTATTTGAGCCCAACTTTTGAAATTAGGTATCCTATCCACCATAACTTCGTTGTGTTTTTTTTTTATGATTCAACACAACAAAATAAACGACGCATACAATTATATATACTTACAAGTCGTATACTTAGTCTTTTTGAAGTTGTCATGGCGTGAGACGTGAGTATACAACATCGGTGGTGGATCTAGGATTTCTTTGTTTGAGAGAGTAGAAAAAGTTTTAAAAAATAATATTAGCTGCATTATATTAATAAAAAAAATCCTTATATAATTAGTATTAAGGTATGTAAATATCGTCAATTACATACCTAATGAAGAAGAAATGTGTGTAGAATGTATCAGTAAAAATATAAAAGTGCTATAAAAAAATGGTCAAGTTTATTGACCTAGGTCCAAGGTGATAATTGATAAGCAACTGCGGGGAGACCCCTCCGTTACAAAGTAACGTTGTAATAGAAATTATATTCAGTAGGTACATATTTTAATATATTTATAATTCACTATTTATTGAAAAAATAAATTCAGTAGTTTAATAATTCATAAATAAAAAATGTAAGTAATATTTTATAATATAATCATGGTCTATGTAAATAACTAATATAGGTACCTAAAGTATACACTACGACAGTGCAGTCGAACCTTGCTACCCAATTATCTGAAAGGTCATCATGATAAACCATGAACGTAGATACTTACATTATATTTAGTGTGAATTAAAGAATATAATATATCGGTTATTATCGAAAACTATAATAACTGATTAAATTAAATTGAATGTTTACACTTAAAAGAGGACGTCATATCCGTAATCCATCATACTAACTCATATGTATTAACGATTAACAAACATTGAAACATATTTTACATCTTGCATTCAAAAACATCTTCGTGTCTTCGTGAATACAAAATTATGAACGACCCTGTTCTCTCCGTTTATTCACTGTAAAAACGGTAGGCGTTGCACATTCGTAGACATATTACATATTATTATGTTTATTATTATTACTTAATTTTAAACATAATAATATAACAACCACAATGATTGAAAGAATAACATAAAATACAATTATTAGGGCTGGTAAATTTGAGTACCTAGGTATGTGTAATATCTTACAAAAGATACTTTTTAAGACGAATATCGTTGTTGCATACCTGTAATATAGCTGATTTAACATAACCTAATCAATTTTACTAAATATGTTAAATACCTATACGGGCTAATGGCTATACTTACTGCAAGTATTGAAGTATGATATTAATAACTATCACGATTCGCGGCACATGCACTTGGGCGCACCAGTTGTGGGAATTTAAAAATAACGGCAGTTGGTACAGTACAACAGTATGATCTAAATTTACATTTTGAAATAAAATATTATAAATTATAATCAAAGTTAGGTATTGTTAGAGTCATTATACTATTGTCTATCAATAAAAATAAAAATACTATCTTTATAAGTTGTGTTTTTAAATATCAGTCATATATCGTGAGAAAATCTTTTGAGAAACCTTGTAATAAATTTTAAAGCTATATTTTCTAAGAAAAATAATTTTATCAACATAAAATAAAAATAGTTGAAAACTTCTAATGTCTTACTTACTTAATTAATATACTTAAGTACAACTAATTAAATATATAGGTCTTACTCGTTTGAAATTTGATTTTTGTACATCAAAATAGGTACTTAGAAAAATATTCTGCTTAGGTGTACAAAAAATTAAAAATGTACGTTGTCATTGAAAAAGGTAAAATACTATAAAAAATAATAACGATAACAAATGTAATTTTTTTCTTCAGAAATATAGTTTCACCGTGATTTAAAATTATGAAAAAATTTTTTTTCATAAGCATCAAAACATTTTGGTATAACGATGAGCTAAGGTATATCTGTAATTGAATACGAGGTTTCTCGCATAAGTTTTCCTCGGCAAAAGAATTTTAGGTACAAAAACCATATACCGAGTACGAGTAAGTACCTATACCTCATACCAAAAACTGGCAAAAACTGGCAATTCGGAAACATGGGAACCATCGACCAGGTGTACGTTGAGTATCTACCCGTTTACTGTATGTTTAAATATACTTAAGTAGTGTAGTATACTACAGTGGGTAGGTATAGTATACTGCAGTGTAATATTTTGTTGTTCCAGTTATAGATTAGGTATAGGTTAACGCGTATAGATAACTAGAATAGATAACGCCTATAACATATTTTAATCATCGTTTGTACATTTTTTTCATGTCCCAAGAAGACGTTACACCCGCATGCGTTGTCTCCGTCTTATACAAATGTACAACATATCATATTAAACTGTTTTACGCGGGACAACTTTACTCCCTTTGTATTTATAGCAATTACTAAAATTCCACAGCACGTAGGAAAGAACTTTATCTGTGTCATAGCGTTTTATTTGTTTTTGATAGCACTAACCAATATTTTTTTTATAATTAATTGAAAAAAAAGCGGATAAGTGGATGTCACTCTGCTGTACAGTAGGTTACTAGTGGGTCACTGTATAATGGATTGTATTAAATTTGAATTCAATGATTGTTTACAAAAAACGATTCTGAGCGGAGACGGTTTGTGAGTCTGGATATTTTATACTGTTATTATATTTAATATTTTATTATAGCCTGTAAGTTGAATTAATATTATAAATTACACCAAAATAACTAAAATTTTTGTTTTTATTCTATGGTGATAAACAAAGCATTAGAAATTAAAATCCCATTATTAGTGGTTTTTAAAAGATAAGATACTATTTGTTGAAATCGAAGCACTTCTTCTGGTAGAAATTTTGCATACAGGATAAAAAATAAAAATAAACACTATTGTAAAACCACTAGATCCCTCGGCTCCGTTCAGAATCTAAAACAAAAAAAAACCTAATGTTCTCAAACTGATAACTTTTATTGTATTTATGTTATCCAAATAATGAAAACGCTACAACACGGATATACAGTTATTTCTTACTCGTGGGAATTTTGGTAATTCTAGTTTCTACTATAAATACAGAGGGAGTAAAGTTGTGCCGCGTAAAACAGATTTTTCTATGTTGTACACTTCTAAGACGATGACATCGCATTCGGGTGTATAGCGTTCTCTTAAGTCTTTAACAAATACAAGATTTATTTCTTCCCGCAACTCCCGCTCCCATCCCGTGAAATTGACCTGTAGACGCCACAGCCTGTGCGTAGTGCATAGGTAATATAGATGGGAAAACACGAAATTTCTTAACTTTTTACGAAAACCTTAGACCCCCGTACCAAAATTACTTTCAACAAATTGTACAGTACCATCATGTTACATTTTATTAATATACCTATGCACATTTATGAAACTATATTTTTAGTTGTGGTAGGTAGATCATTTAAAAATCTGATATTTCATAAGAAATCTATTATTTTAGTATTTTTGTATTTTAACAAATACAGTATACACTTACCCAATTACGAAGATTCCCTAAATTTGTATACATGGATCGCAACAATAAAACAAGCATTTTTATTTCGCATATTATATTTAGTTTTAATTTATTAAAATTGTATGATTTGAAATTCAGTTTTTGCAATCTTTGTGGATATGACACTCATGTCAAATACTCGAATATATAATACATTAATCATTATTCATACATATGATATTAATGCGGTTAATTAATAGTCAATACGTTGTATCTACTGGCTAGTGGCTACTACCATAGATTTAACTCACGGTAATACTGTAGAGAAATAGCCTAACTATAACGCCGTGTGATCATAATTTTCATGTTTCAGATTTTCACTAATCATAATTAATAGTAAATAATTAATAATATTTATAACATGTCAGGTTAATAACCTTGATCAATAACACAGGATAAACACAGATTTTTTAGATTGATTCCAACTGTCAGCACTCGCCATCTTTTACTATGAGTAGAATGAGTAGATAAACATATTACATAATATACTCATCGAAGTCGCACAGAGTGAGCCGAGTTAATTTCACTACCGAACCGTGGATGGTAAACACCAGTGACCAGTACACCACCAGTTTCACCCTGAGAACAATTTGTTTATAGCCTTTGACTTACAAAGTGAGTTTGAGCGTTTTTATTTGAAAGTACCATAAAATTAAGCGTGCAAAACTTCTATTTTGAAGAAAAAAATATCGAAAAAAAAAGGTTGGGAGCTGAACAGCATTAATATCAAACTTTAAGTTGTATACTTTTGGATTTAAAACACAGTATTTTACCTTATATTAACTTTATTTAACATACTCAGAAGAGTAGGATTTATGAACTGTAACTAAGATTATTTAATTAATCATATTAATTACAATAATTGTTAATCAATGTTTGTTCAAAAAATTTATACTGTACTTGGATTCTCATATGAACTAATATGAGTTAGTTAATTATTAATTAATATAGATATAAAATTATCATTGTACTTTATATATCACTCAAAAATATTTCTACTCTCCACCACTGTCTAGGATAATGAATTCCAAACACATATTTCGTTTCATGTAACAGACACTTCAACTTTAACCATGCATTTTCAGATGTTTCCATTAATGTTTAGTACATATTACATTAATACATTGTACAAATTTATAGTGTAAATTATTAAATTTAAGATTTTGTTTTCATAATATTTGCTTTAAGTTTTTACCTAGGTATTTTTCAAAAATACCAAATGTCAATCATTCTATACATTAACACCTTTATCCATCTCCAATAGTTATCGGATATGGTGTTTTACCAGGACTCGAACAAATAACAACCTATTGGTAAGTTGGAGATACATTTCGATCACATTTATTTCCAGTATAGCGACTGGTGTAAGTAAAGAGTGCATGCTTTGGCTATCACTTAACAACAATTCATTCATGGATTAAATTGTTATCCCAGATTACTGCTAAAAGTAAATGATCTATAGTTCTTGTTAAAAAATCTTTTAGCAATGAACTAGCTTAATTAGAGATGTAATCAGTAATGTTATACTTTGTAAAATGTTGTAATAAAAAAATACCTACATATTTAGTATTGGGTAATATTAAACATTTTCCAAACAAATTATAAATTAAAATTTAATTATTTAAATTGATGTTTTCATAGTATATTTCTTAAAGCTTTCAACATTTTAACAATAAATATTATAAAGTTATTATTAACAAAAATAAATGTTGTTGACAAGATTTACAAGAAATATAATATATTTTATATTCGATCAGCCTACATTATAAAAATAATTTGTTTGATATAAAAAAATAAAATAAAATAAAATACATTAAATAATATTATATTCAATACAATAATATTTTATTACCATAGCCAATTAAAACCTCAAATTAAATTAAAAGTAATAATAATCAATAATAATAAAGGAATAAATTAAAAATTATTAATGATTATATATTAGAATTTAGTTTACTGTACAGTGTTGAATGTTTAATGAATAACAAAAAAAAAATTCTGTTTATAGTTATTTGAGTATTAAAAAATTAAATAAATTTCTTAGATTAAATAAAATATTTCTAGCAACAGACAAAAAATTCAAATATGTATATAATGCAATATTGCAATCTATTAAAAATGCAATTCCGCGACACATTGTTTTATTATTTATCACAATTTATATTAATAATAATAATGTTAAGTTAATGCTTTCAGGATGTAAAATGACAATTCCGCTTTTTTCTGTTCATAAACAGCATTACTTAATTGGAACCAAAGAATGACCCTGTAATTAAAATTATTATTTAATTAATTGTTAAAATAATAATAATAACTTATCCTTCCAATTGGGTACAATTTTTCTACGTTATAAATAAATATTTTTCTTTTTCATTAGAGGGGATGTCAGCTCACTATTTGTTTTCTCTCTCTAACCAATTCACAACATGACAAATTTGAATTTACCAGAACAATCTTAGATTTTTACTATTAATATTACAATGGATAGACTAACTTGAGGTTAAGACCATTATGCGTATGTTCGTTGGCTATTTACAATATTTCAATTTTTAGGAAAGTTGAGAATGTAAAATATTAGAAATTTAATATGCTCATATATTGCGCTTTAAAGTTGAATATTAAAATATACCTATGAGATTCACTAGATAATATTCTTACTTTTAAATTTGACAATATGTCAATTCAGTCTAATATTAAAGATAACAGTTGAATGGGATATTTACAATGTCCAATTTAACATATTTTGTGTTTGTAGGACAGCAAGAATGCATAAGAGTATAGCGTACTCTTAAGTTTAATTATAGATTAATTCTCTACAATATTAAAGCCTAAAAACACGAGATTGGTTCAACTGAATACAAACTGAATTCTGATCCCCGTTGGTCAGATAAATAAAATAAAAATAGGGAGCTGACATTCTCTTAACATTAATTATATAATATTAAAGTGAAATTTTCAAAACAACTTACCGACAATAAGAATCAAAAGTACTGCTACAATAACTCCCAATAGAATCATCATCTAGTAAAATAAAAATATTAAATGTAAATTAAGTTAAATTATGTTTATTTTAATACTACAAAGTACTAACTAACCTTTAAATTTTTCCACCACATCTTCCTTTTAAGTTTTGTAGCATGTTGCTCAAATTGAGATGCACCTTGTTGCAAAACATCTGTAACAAAAATGTTTATGTTAGACTATCCAAAAATATAATTTTTAAATACATTTTGAAACAGTGGATTTTAACAGACAACTTTTTTTTTATTTTATTATATTGAAATAAATCTACAATCTATACATTTTTTTATACAATGAGTAGGTTTGATAAGTGACAAATAATAGTGGTTAACACGAATCATCAGATTATGGAGGATACCCAGTCGTAACACCCTATAAAGTGACAGTTATAACAATGAAAATGTTTGAAATTTGAAAGGTAGCAACATCCAGCATGTATTCTGCTCGCCTACTAAAGAAGCAGATCTCTATACCATTGTCTTTTAAGTTTTCGGCGCGGGTTATCAGTGAGTGTGTTCGTTGTTAATTTAGAGATTAGTGGATTTGCGTGTTGTTGAAGTTTATTGTGAAATCTGGTGTAATAGAATTTGGAGATTTGGTTAAGATTTTGGACTTTAAGATCTTTGTAGAGATTGTTATTGGTTAAGTACCAGGGTGCAGATGAAACTAGGTGTTGGCATATCGACTAAAAGGCTTGGATTGTGTACGGGTAGAAGGTTTAGCGGCCCCTCATAATTGAACACCGTAGATCTAAAGTGGCCTGAGTAAGGACTTGTAAATTAGTAGTAGTTTGATATTTATATTCATTTTAGATTTCAGTAGGGGTCTAAGGAGGCGGAGACGGGTTTTTAGGGCTTTTTGTTTGGCTTTTAACAGACAACTAGATAAGTTATATTGACACTAATAAAAGAAATACATCACCGTCCCAATAATGTTTCTATTCTAATGATTTATTTAAGTCTTTTAATATATATTAATTATTTCCCCAAGAGCATTTTAAATTCTACTTTCTAGGTATATGCTATGCTAACAATCTTACAAAATGTCTAAGACCAATTAAACTAATATAATAAACTATAAAATATTTATTATATGCATCTTCTGTGATCTATAGTATGTTTTCTAAATAGGTACAAGCGTTTTAAATTGAGATAAACCTAAATATGTTTTAATACTGTATGCAGCATCATTTTAATATTAAAAAATATATAACATATTAAACAAACTCCACTATAATTGAATAATCAAATCATTCAAAACTAAAAATACAATTTCACTCTTAAATACAAAATGTAAATAAAAAAGACAAATAATCAATATTAATTTATATTACACGTGCATCTACTAAACATTTAATACTAATAAATAAATTATTGGACATTTAAATAAATCTTTATTTATCTAAAGCGTCAATCGTTATATAACAATTAACATTGGTGTCATTTATTACTATTATATATTTCTATAGTAAAATACTAAAATGTCAATATGAATTTTGAATTTTTACATATTAGTAGTCTATTCAATATTTATTTCTATTAATATATAATAGATGATAATAATCATATATTTAATGATGCACATTATAAATGCATCCCACAAATGGCATCACTTATTTACTAACATGATAACTTTTTACTACATAAAATAAAACTATCTTATTGAAAACGCTATCTACTATTTATGGTTAATTAACCAAACTTACCTTCCTACTGAATGTTTTGTAAGCATAAACAAAAATCAATTATATTACATTTTTGTAGAAAGACATGTGGTAGTTATTTTTGAATATTAAGCAGATTAATCATACACTTTTATTTGTTTAATAAGTTTGTTAACCAGCTGCCTAAGAAAAGTAAATAAGAAAGTGTAAGAACATACTTATGAAGTATAATGAATGACTCAGAAAAAGTATTTTAAGTTAAATATCTAAGAATGAATTATATTTGGTTGTACAAAGCTGCGCATAATATAACTTTATTCCTTATTCATTTAAATAGTTGACTTTGTTTAGTAACTTATTAACTAGGTTTAGCTATACTATATAACCTAAATTATTTTTTTGGATATTTAAATTAGTCTTAAATAAGAACTGTATTTTTATCCATAGTATTATTTTATTTTTTAAAAAGTAAATTACATTAGATATTAAAAATATTTTAATTGTTATGGTTCTTTTAGTAGGTTGTATACATAAAATGTATACTGTATAGTTGTATGAGAAATATTTATTAAAAATGTTATTATAATTTAGTGATTTATAAATATAATAGCTAAATATTTAATAATTTTTATTGAAGTAAAAAATAAAGTCTTTCACAGCTAAATTTATTAAATTTAACTTAAAAATTGGATTTTCTTGGATAGTAAGTATTTTTTTTTTATTCTAAGAGAATTATTAAATTTGTTTATTATCACACTATCTAGAAAAAAAAATGTTCTACAGTTATTATTACTAAAATAAAATAAAAGGTTATTACTGATTAGTTATAATATAGAAATTAGTTTTTCATTTCTTCTCTGAAAAGTAATTTTTATTGAATTGTTACATTTAACCTGCATATGACATACCGCCCCGTTATTAACTTGCCCAGCTTTTAAATTATAGCATAATATAACTAAAATTACTAAGAACATAAATTTGTTATTAAATTTTTTTTAACCGTAATAGTTAAAATATTTAATCAATATGTATTATTGTTTATTAATAAATAAACAATGATAATATATTATACTTTATGTACCTGCACGATTATCTAACTCTGATAATTTTTGATCTCGTTCTAATACCTTTTCAACGTTGACTCTCATAATTCCAACGACCTTGAAATATTTATACATGATTAGATAATTTCATTAAATACGTACAAAGCTGATAATGCACTCGTACAAACAAATTTATTATAAAGTGATCATACTGACCTCATCAACCTGAGCTTGAGACTCTTGGAGTTTCTTTTGGGAGTCGGTCGGCTTTTTTGTGCTCTGTCCTTTGTTATCAGCCATTGTGCCTGCAAGAGTTAATGGAACCAATTTCAGTGCTACGGAAATTTAGAAACTAAATGTCTAATAGGTACGTGACGTAGAGTTATATTTAATATTATGTATATTATCGTCGGGGCAAACGTTTTCGTGACTGCCAGTTATCAGGAAACAGAAAACGTCACAATAAACATTTTGGTGGGTAAACAAAGATTAGCTGACTAATGCCGTAGGTATGTTAGTTGTGTGTGAGCTAAATGTAGTACACCTACACCTGCTCAAAAACCAATATTGTAAGTTTTAAACGCGCGGCGATCGAAAACTGTGCAAAACATTCTAGACGGCGAAACGCGGCGCAGTGTTTTATACTCGACTTAAACGTCATCATAGTTTCTGGCTGTCGAAAACTCGAAAATAACACAAGTGCGGGACGTAATATTATCGCATTAGATCGTATAGTACTCACCGGGATATTTAGATCTATTGGCCGGGTCGCTGATGCGGTATAATGGACGACGTAGGTATACAACTTACTGGTCAAGGGCGGGACGTCGATGGTCGGAATTGAATAACTGCCTGACGACACTGACGCACGTCGTACGGTTTTCGGTAATCTCGACAATAATTGGACGACTATCGCATAAAGGTCTGCTCCGGTCGGTCCTCTGACTAGCGTTTCGTAATTTTGACTGTTGATTGTAGAATGGAGTCAATGGAGATTAGGAAATAGTAGAATAATAATTATTAATCGAAATGAAATAGGTACAACAGAATCTGTTGATGAAAAGTGATTGGTGGTGATGCAATCATAAAGTGACGTCAAAATAATTGATACGGTACCTGCGCGGTGACGTTGCAAACGCCTTGTGGTTCGGAACGTCTTTGGCACACGTTCTACGCTTCGAACGCGGGCTAAAAACTAACAGGTTATACCCGCGATTTCGCAATCGACGTTTAAGGTATTTTATCGTTATTCGCGGAATTCAAATATTTAAAGTTGTCAATTGATTAATATTTAAACTATCTAGTCATTTATTGTACTCAATGATGGGAATTTGATCGACGATGAATAAATTACGCTGTACCTCTTGTAATTTAGCGTCACGCAGTGTTTTGAGTTTTCACTTTCGTAATATATTTTATTTTACTTTTATATTTAAAACATTAAACTGTGATTTGTTGATTCAACTCAGATGTGCTGTGTGTTACCTCTCAACGATCGGATTAATATTTTTTCTATGCTCGCAATTATACACGACTTGCCTGTTTTATGTTTAACAGATAAGTATACTGAGATTCAATAGCAGATGTGCACATTAGCTAGTAACAAGTTAATTTTTTTAAACTTTTTTAATTTAACTGGTTCTTAATAACTTAATAATTTAGTTAGATAACGCAACCATTATTGTAACAACTTATAACTAAACGTTCTTAACTTTGACTAAACTTTACTAACTGAAGCTATTTTTTTTTTGCATTGGGTACCACGCCCACCTAGGTTAAATTATAGTATTACATACTAATATTACTTAAGTAATACATCATGATTTTTATATTTATTTTTTTTTTGACAACTTCGGATGGCGAAGTTATATCATATAGGCAGGTATAGCCGATGGTGATAAATGATAATGTATTAAATTAAATAGGTACCTACAATATAATTTATGCGCGTTTTAGGCTGACGTACGGGCCGGAAGCATGTAAATTAACAACCACGCTAAATGTGAATCATGTTAATCGCATGCATTGCTGGTAATGATATATCTCTTAAAAGTTCGAAGTCCGTATGACCGTATAATAATATAATAATTGCCACCACTGCCAATCGTCCACTGCTCAATGCTCATAATATAGTAAACTATATTATGTACATACGCGATACGCTGTTATTCATTTTCGACCGCTGCACTCGCTGCAGTTATCCAGCTGTTGAATTTATAACTTCGTTTCGTCGTTTGCTTCTCTATAACACAAATAAGGTATACTAAATAGTTAATTATAATTTAACTACGCTTTGCAGATGACTGCAACTGAGTCGAGACTCTCATCTCGACTCATTATGTATGATTACTATTTACTACATTTATAGTTTTGTGAGAAATGTATTATTGGAATAAGGTCAATTTTGACAAAACAATAAATACCTACTTAAGTAATATATTTATTGTAGCGACTACATTTTTTATGTGCATTAACTATTATATATACCACTTACCACTATACCTACTCTGAATCTGAAATCTAAGCAATAAATTAATAAAACATGCAAGAGTTAATATCGTTTAGGATTCATCCGCAATCGGAGGTACATACATGCATATAGGGAGGAAAATAAAATATGATATTTAAACGCATGCATACCAAGGTGGATTTATCATAAATCTACTTTGATGCTATTTAAATTTATTATAGGTAATTTATCGAAAACTTTTTTGGGGAGCATTAGATATGCAGGCACTCCTTCAATCCAATTCAATACATTCATACAATTTATAAGTCTTTAAAACATAATATAAAAACAGTCAACAATTGGGAGAGTAGATTAACAAAACGCGCTCTGGTGGAAACAATTTATTCCTTCCGATTTGGAATGTATAGATAATATCTATTAGATATAGTTTTATACCGGTTATTTTACTTTTTATAATAAATTAATTTTGGTATCGAAACTTTATACACTTGTATAGCTAACTATATACGAATGGCTAGTACAATTTCTACTAATATTACCAAATACATTCAAATAAACTTCACTTAAAAGTTAAAGCGAAATGTTTTTTGAATTTCTATAGTGAGTATAGATAATTTGAATCCAAAAATAAAATTCTTCAAATTATGTTTTAAAAAATAAAACGTTTATAATAATTGTAACGGTACCTATTATTCAGTTATTAATTTTCAATGTCTATGTTAATAATATACAATTTTAAATTTTAGGCCTATAAATTATATTTATAACTTTTTATAACTTTATATTATTATGTAATCTAATTAATATTAGGCAATACTGAAAACTAATCGTGCGTTAGAAAACTAACAAGTAACAGGTAATAACCATGTAATTCTATATTCTATGCAAATTACCATAATAATAGGTAAAAGCGATACCCGATAAATGGAATTTATCTTATCCAGTCTTTTTATTAATATGATTATGTGATAAGGTTTCAGTAATTTCTTATTTCTACCCAGCTTATGTCTATTAGTTTTTGTTACGTTATAAAATACAATACAATGCATTTAATCGTAATAATACAATTTCAATTAACCTTGTTGTATAAGAAAATCCAAAAGTCAATTAAATATATTATAGAACAGCCAATATGATATGTACCTATAGAATAAATACGCACTGCAGTATACACCTTTCTGCTTCTCGTTTAATTAACTGAATAGTTAGTCGAAAGGTCGCAATAAATGTATAACTCTATTTGTCTCTCAAATAGTTATAACTTATAATATTGTACATTTGTACCTAGTTAATAGTAATCTTAATTATTTAATAATTTTAATATTTTTAAGTGACAATAAAATCTTGCACATTTTTTTTGTACAATAAAATACTAAGCCGACGTGAAATGTTTTAAAACTGTCAAATCTTATTGCCTATTGGTATCTCGTTTAGGCCACTCTTTTAATAAATAATTATGAGGCTCGTAGAAACTGGATAAGCTATCTGTCTACGTTATTGCTAATTTTTTTAAAATTATTTATGATTATAATTGTTCGTAGTAACAAACATACTGTCGTAAAACTGTGGCCTAAGTCAATCGATACACATATGCGATATGCATGTCAAATGTATTACATCATTGAAATATTCATCTTATATTTTAGTTTAGTGTATTATACTATTATTTAATACTGAAAGATTCGTAATAATATTAATAATAATAACAATATAATATCAATGCGCAGGTCCATCTCCATGACCTTAAATGATTATTATTGGTATAATTTGATAGTTTGATACACATTTTCCGAATCGTATTGTAATATAATACTATCACTTTACATGTATATCATAATATATACTATTTGTTTCAAACATTTACTCGTATTCTATAGATAGATATTCTCAATTTATTGCAGTTCTCCATTAAATGTTCCCTATAATGTACATCAATGCTATTGGCTAGAAATATTTTATATTTATTTTGATAATTTAATTTTTAGGGTAACAGAATGAGCAATATCAAAGATCAGAATGAGAAAATTACTGCGGATAAAACCACTTTGCCCGAGAATAGTAGTTCGTAATTAAATTATATAATATTTTTAATAATTTAAAATTCAAAACATTTATTTCAGACTGCAATATAAACACTAAAAGTATAATTAGTATAAACAAATATGCAACTGATGATGATGGTCAAAATAAATTAATTGGAAACAATAGGTACGTATTAAAGCTAAACATGTTTGGTTTATTGATATAGGTACCTACTACAATTTATGCGTTTGAGATGATTAATTTGTCTACAGGAAAACAGAGAATATAATTATAGATGTCGAGGTTGAAAAATATTCAGTTTCTAGTCTTTTATGGAGAGATTTATATCCTCAAGTAGGTTTTTAATTCGTTTGACTAAATTTATTGATTAAAATAATTATTTAAATGTTGTATAACTTATAAGATTATTTTTTTTAGGTATTGGCTAGTTGTATATCTTTGTTAATGGTGATTCAACCGGGAATACATTTAGCTTATTCAAATAATATGTTGCATCATATGCCGTCAATAAATAAAGATCAATTGTCATGGATAGGTAATAACCATTATCATATTTAAACTTAATAATTGCAAACATTGTCTGTACGACTGTATATAATAATATATATATATTACCTAATGGCTAATAGGCTACCATTAATAATCAATACTAATTGTTAATAGTTAAAATATATTTTTATTGACACATATTAAAATAATTGTATCAAATACTCACTAAATTAAATATGTTTTAGTATAAGAGTACAAATAATGAAATAATTATTTATCCAGTCAATATTATATAAGATACTAAAATGTAGAGATATTTACGCTATTAAGAAGAGTATTTAGTCTAAAATTAATAATCCAGTTTTTCAGTCGAAAGTAATGAACATGGTACTAAATATTATAATAGGTACCTATACCTTCTAAATAGTAAATTGTATTATATATTACAATTTTATAAATACTATAGTACTTATACCGTATGGTGTATAGTACCCAACTCTACAGGGCCGGATAGGCCAGTCGAGTATTCGAGAAAATCTCGAAAGGCCGCTAACACTTGGGGTTGGTAGGAGAAAATGGCCTAAAACAGCTATACCTAGTGATAAGGTCATTATTATTTATTAATATTAAAATTTGACCAATAAATGGGCAGTGCCGGATCTTAAACTCTTAGGGCCCCGGTGCAAAAAAAATTTAGGTACCCCTAATTTAAAAATGTTATAAAAAAAGCTACAAGTATACTAAACAACTATGATAACTTTGATCGTGTATCGGTTAATTGGTGTACCAGCGTACACGATAATGTGTACAATAAATACAAAACAATCAATCAAACATTGGCAATTATAATTCACCACCGATGGGAATAAATTAAATATACTTTCAAAGTAAAATTAATTAAATACAGCATTTTAAAAAACAAAACATACATTTTACCAAGTACCTACCAATTTTATTTTATATAGTACTCGATATCCATAATATCGGGGCCCCCAAATATTTCAAAGAGTCGGGGCTTGCACCGGCGGTTTATCCGGCACTGTATACGGGCCACTAAAGAATATTATTGGCCGGTAGAAAAATATTACTCGAAAGGCCGAGATTACCCAATCCGGCCCTACAAACCCGCGAAATACCTATCCGAAAATTAAAGTACCCGAATTAAATTATATTTATTGTGATTTTTTTTTAAATTATTATTATTATAATTATTACTATAATTACGTTTCCATTGAGACTATGAACTTGTGATTTACCAATAGTAATCAATTATTATAATGGTAGTAACAAATTATATACAGTCAACAAAAATGATTAAATAAAAAATAATAAAAATAAAAATATTATTTTTAGCCACGTTTATTACACTAAAATAAATTTATATTATAATCGTATTTATATTTAAGGAATTTATTTATTTTATTATTTTCATTTTGGAATCATGGGCAGGGAGGTAATTATGGAATCCCATTGCTGCCTCCAATGTTATTTATTTCTTAAAAAAATAAAAATATATTACCCATCAATTTTTTTTTTCGAAAGAAATTTATTTACGAGGAGTTCTGCTGGAAAATAATTGTTAAATGATTCATTGAAATTAACATTACTATTTTGTAGATCGTAACGTTGATTAACATCATTCTATCATTATTATTATAATATTTTTTTTTAAAAGTAACAGTGATGAGTCATGGAATCACTGATAAATTTAGGACAATTGGTCGGATTTGGTCCCCCTCAAAAAAAAACGCCATAGGTATGTGACAATTGGTTCAGTCATAGTTTTATTATTTAATAGATGAAGAATTGAGATCAGGGTTTTATATTTCAAAACAGTTTGCTAAAAGTTTTAAATTATAATTTTACCGAACAAATTCGTATCTTATCTTATCTTATTTAAAAATGCATCTCAACTGTTGACACTGAGTTTGTTGGTAACACTAAGTAATATCACAGTTTATATATTACCTATATATATTTTATATAATCTGTGGTAATTTATTTATTTCCATTTTTAATTAATATATTATGCTGTAAATAAAAAATAATATTCAATAAAATGTATCACATAGAAAAATCAATTGTTCGTTTACCATCACTGACACCCACACCTCAGTGGCGTATTTAGGAATTTTTCATGGAGGGGGTCTATTTAATTTTCCAAACACATTTAAGTGGGTGTGCTCCGCTACAGAATATATTAATAGATATATTAGATGTTTAGATAGGTATTTATGGGGTTAATGGGGGACTATAATATGGAACTATGGTGGACCCACCCCCCTACCCTTAAATACGACATTGCCACACATTATAGAAAATATTTAATAACCCTGCTTTAAATTTGTATTTTATCATATATAACATAATGTAACATAATGTTATTATTAAGATTAATTTTACACTGTAATTTAGTTATAATATTAATAAAATGTACAAATTATAAATTGGGCATATGTCCGTATTGTCTTATTGAAAATAAAATAATGTAGGGCCTCGTGTGGATATCAGGGAATGAGTATACGGCTAGGCGACTCAAAATACGGGACACTCAATAATTAATTAATTAACACTTTATTTGTACCTTGAGACGCACATAATATAATAATAATAATTACACTTGAATTACAATTAGTGAATGTGAGCTTAAGATTATAACTTTAAGATTTTGTGTTCAAGTATACCTATAGTTAATGCGAAGTTTTTATGTTGTTCTTTATGAAAGCAAGTATTTCGGTGTTGTGCACACCCGTTGGAGCGTTCCTCGTCGGTTTGGTGATGGATAGGATTGGTCGGAAAAAGGCTTGTCTCTTGACTTGTTTACCATTACTCGCGTCATGGATAATAGCGACTATTTCAAGTTCTGATAACATCTACACGTTTTATGCATTTAGGTTGTTGGCTGGGATCGGCGCAGGTATACAAATGTAAAAAATTCATTGGATAAAATAATAACACATATGTTATATTATATGTTTATATTTAACAAATCGTTCAGGAATGACTACGGTGGGCATAGTGTACGTGTCGGAAATCAGTCACTCATCGTACAAGCAGATATTGTTGTCTCTGAACAGCGTTTTCTTTTCTGGTGGCATACTGCTCTCCACCTGTTTGGCGGACCTGGACTGGAAAGTCATAAATTTCTCGTTCGTCGTTTTCACGGTCGTCAACATGTTGCTCATAATAATTTACTTGCCGGAGAGTCCGATATGGATACTGAAGTTTAAGAGTTCCGAGCACGTTGATAAAGCCAAAATGGCGGTGAAACAGATTTATCCGAACGATAATCAGGTACCTACCTATACAACTATAATACCCTATCGTCAAAGACGACCATATTCTTCAACCCACCGTATAGTATTATTATTATTTTATTATTTTATTATTTTGGTTGTATACATTATTCGAATTGGTTTCCGGTATCTTATGCAACGGACGTCCGGATTGGTTCCCACTGAAATTTTTTTCATAGTAAAAACATGATTATTTGTACGTCTCGTAGATGGCTTTAATAAAATGAACAAAATTATACATAGATAGTAAAATAATGATATTTCTTGAAAACAAGTAAAAAGCAGGTGTGACGGGCAATATATTAAATAAAAAAAAAAAATATTTTTAAGTCTTCAAAAGTGAAAAAATTTAGGTACTCTTGTGATTCTTCTATCAGTAAACAATAATTTTTCGATATTTCGTAATCGTCAATTTATTCATAAGTAGATTAAATAGCCAATTGCTTGATTAGAATATGGAATTAAAAATGTATAAT
Organism: Metopolophium dirhodum; assembly: GCF_019925205.1. Lineage (NCBI taxonomy): Eukaryota > Metazoa > Arthropoda > Insecta > Hemiptera > Aphididae > Metopolophium > Metopolophium dirhodum. Next base: position 1,795,737 of record NC_083565.1, read on the forward strand.
ATCACTTAAAACTTAAAAAACTTAAAAAAACCGATGTCGATAAAAAAAATTGTACAAAATATAACTTATTCAAAAATGTGTTGGCTGGTTACTGAGTTTACCCTACTGACCGAATTTGTTCCCTTATCGCATCTTCTTTCATCCGTGAGCCAAATTGGTTCATGATTCGTATTTTATTTCTGCTTGAAGATTTTGTTGAAGTTTTTAAGTTTGTTGTTAAAGTTAAATTATAGTTTAGTTTGAAGCAATTTATTATTAGTAATATAGACTCACGTATATAGGTAATCCGTAATTATATACTATAAAATATATAGGTGCTAATTGATTATATAATGTAGCCATATACGTAACTAGATTGTATAACCTATGCAGTTATTATCATTATTGCAGCTTACTATAAAAGGTATCTGAAATCTAAATATAAGCCGATGATAGTTGTATATACTTATATATACACAATACATATCACATTATCTATATTATATTTTTTTAATAATAACTATTTGATTTAAAATGGAAATTGGTATACACCTATTATCATTAATAATAAAATCATAATATTTAATTAGGAAAAAAAATGTGCTCTACTTGACTATAATTATTTATATCTTCCTTCGAAATACGGGAATCAACACGTCCAGTATAGAGGGGTATTTAGGTACAATTAGTAAATCCTAAATTTAAACAGCAACCGATTTGGCGACTGCCATTGTGTTTTGATGACTTTAAATTGTGTGTGAAAAACAATAATCCAACTATGAACAAGTACCAATTCGGACGATGTGTATGCGGTGATATACATGCACTACCAGTCAATCGGACAAAGTGGGGGAATGGACTGGGTGCAAAAATTAAAAATCGTAAAAATATAAAAATGGATTTGCAATTAGTGAAATTAGATTTGCAATTATTTGGTGGTATTTGTGAGTAGATAAGACAAAGTGGAGGAGGGGTAACATTGCCCGGTGAAACTGCAGTCCGTGGGAACCAATTCGTCGTGCGCGTCCCCAAATAGTAAACGACGCGCGTGTCGGGCAGGTGTTCGAAGCTGAGTGGAGGCGCCTGAAATCCGCGTCAGATGACATCGCCGGAACGGACGTCCGGCAACCGTCATTCATCGAGTCCGTCCGGTCCAGTCCCGCGGCGTACAAGCCGATGGCCATACTGTCGCTGCTGCTGCTCCTCCAGCAATTGACCGGCGCCTACCCGACCATATCGTACGCACTGCCCATACTCAAGTCGGTGATGCCTGCCGCCTACTCGCCGGCCACCGATATCCAGTCATTGGCCGCGCTGGGTTCCGTCAGGTTTGCGTCTGGCCTGCTGGCGTGCGTGCTGTCGTTGCGCGTGGGCCGGAAACCTCTGCTGGTGTTCTCGTGCGTGGCAATGACGCTGTCGTCCATCCTGGTGGCGGCTACACACAGTAACCGTGACGCCACTGCCGTCCCGTGGGCCCTGTGTGGCGTCATGCTGTACGTGTTCAGCAGCTCCGTCGGCGTGCTCGTGTTCCCGTGGACGATGATATGCGAATTGCTATCCACGCCCGTCCGGGCGGTCGGTGGCTGCTTGCTGGTGTCGTACGCTTACCTGATCATGTTCGCCGTTCTCAAGGCGTTTCCTTACATGATGGCCGCCGTTTCAGTGCCACACGTGTTCCTCATGTTCGGCGTCGTGTCCTTGTCGATGGCCGTATACGTGCATTTTGTCCTGCCCGAGACGTTGGGCAAGAGCTTCCGAGAAATAGAGGATTACTTCACCGCGCGATCGAATAAAACATCATAAAGCTCGTTCGCCGATAACATGATAATATATTATACACTCCCTGTTTGGCGAACATTTGCAACCGCTACACTTCTCATCATCAATATATGGGTGGAATTTTAAGCGGCGAACTCATCCGTATAATCAAAAAAAGTGGCTCTATATAACACTTTATAGTCTATACGTATGTCTTATATATATATATATATATTATATAATATTAATTATTATGTACAATAATTATCGCTCAAACTTATATTTTTCTAATCACGTCAAACCTCTCTCGCCCTCATCTCCACTAATAAAATATTATGTATACATAGATTAAAATATTTGCGTAGGTATATATTAATCTAACGTTAATCAATACGAACGATCTTAATTCTAAGTGTTAACTTGTTATTGTATACGACGTAATTTTTATAATAATATAAGCATAACGTCTATGTAATGTAATATGTTTTATGAATGGTAAATCCTCATTTCAAGTGTAGTTGCGCTGAATATTTACGAATATTTACAATTAATAATAAACTGTTTACATACAAATTATTGTGTACTGGTAACTGGTACAATTTATTCGTTATATAATATAACGAGGTATTCTAATTTCGAGTTCAATTTACGTGTAGATTAGATTATTATAATTAGTATGATAATGGGTAACTAATAATCCTGTTCATCGCAATTTTCGTTACCTTTATAGTGTTTCAACACTGTTGATTTTATAAAAAAATATTATTATTTAGTGATATTTTACGTACCCGCATTCTCTAATATATATCATGATATTTAATTTATTTTTTTTATATTTTATTTCGCACACATATATTATAGTAGGTACAGTTGCGTAACCAGAATTTTTTTTGGGAGGTGTTTTATTTTTATATTTAAAATATATAACATGTGAGGAGCTTACATACTCTGTGTAGTCATCGATCTTCCAATTAATAATATTATTAATATGAAATAGACCAATTTGAACCCTTAATATTTTGTATAAATTTGAATCATATAGTATTAAACTCTTATAGTACATACTTTTTTGCATAAATACGGCCGATGTGGGGTGTTTTAATACCCAAAACAACCCACTGACAGTATTGTGCATATTATGTTGTATAACAATATATTTTTATCTTATCCATATAAATAAAACTGTGATCTGATTATCTGCAGATAATTAGATAATATTTTTATTAATTTCACTTTATTTTTTCAGTTTTTCTAGTTTTTCTCTTTTTTACTTATTTACTTATTTGAAATTTATAACAACGCGCCATATGCAGCCACAATTAGTTCAAAAAGCATCATCCGAACTGCGTAATAATTTTGAATGTTAGTATGTTTAACACTAAACAAAATTAAGTTAATTTTTTTTAGATTTAATTTTTTGCATTGATTATAATGATTTTGTGCAATAAATACATTTTTGTCATAAAAAGTCATTATTTCATTAAACATTAAAATTAAGTATCCAGATAATTTAAAATGTCCAATATATTAATAGGCATTAAACTATACGTATAAAAAAGCTACCAAAAGGAAATATTAAGAAACGCAATATGTAAGTTATTTAGTTATTAATGCTAGATGTATGCAATGTTTACCGATTCCATCTTACACGTATGACCTTAGTATAACCATTTTTAACCAATTTTTATAACTTTATAAGTTTAAAATTAGATTTGCTTTTAGATATAAATGTTATATTGTATGTACATAGTATATATTATATTTGAATACACAATACCATTGATTATACCTATAATTAATATTATTGATTATATTATTATTTTTAAATAAAAATCGTTTAGCTTAATAATGATCAAAATTAGCTAAAATTGTATAATACAAAACATAAGATTATTTATACATTTATTTTTACTAGGAAATTCTAGTTTATATCAGATTTTGATATAATTCTGATAATCAATCTTACCCAATAAGGTTAACAACAAATCACTAATTAATTATGTACCTATACGGTTAAAGAAATATTCTAATTGCCGGCATTAAATAAGATGATTATTGCCTAGGGGTAAACATCAATATATTTTATAATTAAGCTTAATATCTTAAAATTATAATGAATCAAATAGCTATAAATATAATAAAATTATAATATTATAAATTATAATTATCACACTAATAAACATTTGAATGATTTTATTTTTATCTGAAATATTATATTGTAAATAATGTTAAACATTTTAATATTACGACTAGTATCAATAAAAGTCTTAAATTTAAATCATTAAATTGTATTTTTTTTTCATTACTATTTTTACAACTTCATTGAATCTTGGCTTTTATTACAAATTAAATTAACAACATCTTCATTATATATTTTGAAGTATCTAAGTCCTTTTCAACTGACATTAAAAGAAGTCTCTAGTTTTGGCTGAGAAAGACAATAATAATTTCTCCAGTGGTTAAGGAAATATTTAAGTTATAAAAAAGTGGTTTCGCTCCTCACTTACGTATACACATACACAACTATACATTAAAGTTGACATAGTTTTATACAAAACACATTGATGGACGATATCAGGGAGTCGCGTGCATTATCAATTCTTGAGAGTGGAATGCCCAATAAAGTAATATACCATTGACGCATTCATAGTTATTAACCATCAATTTGGATTTTTATTATATTATCATTCTATATTATGTCACCACCTAGAAATGCGACTATATTCGCCCGAAAATAACAACGGTCAATTTGTTTTAGGCTACCAGCCCCATTTTTTTACGCAGCCCACAGAGATTATCTCGGTAGCTCGTCGGTTTACTCCAGGCCGGCTGCCGGAATTGAATTAGTAGCCTAATAATAATTATTATATTATAATAATAATACATTCTGTGTATTACTCGTATAGAAATCAGGAAGTCCGAAGTGTTGTCTAACGACCGAGTAATAATATGCATGTGATTTTCCTTTACAAATTAGTGTGTTTAATATGTGTTTAATATTATATCACACGCTGTACCTAATGGATGTATTAAATTTGTAGACAATAACAGACATTTATTTTTTCAATTATTGGGAATGATCTAATATAATTATGACGTGATTGCTTAATATTTCAGATAACGTTTTAGTTTTATTCCGTTTCTATACAATGTGTAGGTATACCTTCATAATATAATATGTACTAAACTAAATCCATACATTTCACGAGGTGCAGCGTACAATAATTAAAATGATGAGATAAGACATTGCTATATAATAATATCAAAGTACGCTAAAAAGAATCGAATTCGTACATTGTATCAATGTATCCACTAAACACGTTAGATACATCATGATGTTGCAGCACATATTTATTGTTCATTCATTATATCATATACAATGTCGTATAGTACGTTTACTACACCACTTATTTCCAGAAATTCATGCGTCTGGAAAAATCATCAAACCATTTCAAATGGAATACAGTGAGTAAAAAATAAAAAATACAACAAAGTAATAATACTGTAAAATAATGCGCACATAATATTGCGATTATATTTTTTATAGTCTTATATTATTTTTGTATAATCTGTAAATATAACATATTTGCTCATTATTACTCTTGTGAGTTTTAAAACTTTCGATTTCATATTTGTATAATCTAAAATAAAGCGACCTTGGTGTTTGCTTTTGATTTGCATATTAGTTGTTTAATGTTTTATTTTAGTATTTTATGAGCTAATTTCTAATTTAGATTTTTATATAATTTATATAAATTATGACCTATACAATTTATTATTTTCTACTTTTTAAATATTTCTTGAATATTGTTTTGTTGTTTTCATAGATTTAAATCAAATGATATCATAACAAATGTCGAAAAAAATGTCACCACGAACAAACTGTCATGGGGAGATCTTTTTCCTCAGGTTAATATGACTATATAATATATTATCAATACCGATTGGTTCTCGTTGGTGTATTATTGTATTAAAACTTCACTACAGAATCTCATTTCAAAAAATATATTATATTATATTATATTATATACCTAAAACTAGATCACAAACGTTTATTTTAAAAATTGGAATGTTGCACACTAATCGAGTATTTCTACCTAGATATTAGCAAGTGTAGTTGCTTTTTTGTTGGTCACTCAGCCCGGAATCAATATGGTTTACTCGAACATATTTCTGAATCACTACGAATTTACAGATGTTTCAGAGTTATCTTGGTTAAGTAAGTGTATATCTAAATTACTGAATCACAAAAATATCTAGATAATAATATATTTTTTGATTAACGATGGGTAAATACAAATTAAAGTTAAAAACACGAACGTCTTTATCGTACGGGAAATGCTATTTATCAGACCAATGTATTCAAATCAGGGACACAACAACATATTTATTACTTACCTACTATAATACTATTGTCTTGTATTTTGATCGGACTCTACGTACTATTAGGTACCTACTGATTAACCGTGTAGGCATAATTAGATTCGTGTTTAATAAATGGTATAAATTAGACTAGTAATCTTTTTGGTATGTCGTGATTCGGTAATTACCGTGGCAGTTACCGGAAACACTGTTGCTATCTGTGGTAAACAAATTCCTGTATAGTTATATCGACATTTTAAATACCACCAGCCCTATGTATAGGTCCAGTTATACCAATGCGTTACTTGGGTCTATAAGTCAGTCGATCTGACGCCGCGTAGTCTGCGGTTCCGATTATCGATTATACAACAGCCCAATATTATATTACAAATTATACTATAACATTATAACAAACGTACTAATGCATTTTTAGCTAGCATTCTGGTATTTTGCACGCCAATCGGGGCGATCACAATCGGCGTCATAATGGACCGGATCGGCAGGAAGAACGCGTTTTTACTCACGTCCGTGCCGCTCTTGATATCCTGGTCGATCGCTTCGGTTGCTCGGCCCGAAAACATGCGTCTGATTTACGCTTGCCGATTTTTCGCAGGCATCGGCGGAGGTAAGACACTTTAACTTACTTATATGATATATGGACATACGGTCGATCTATGGCGAGTGACCGTCTTGAAATTAATAATATAGTATACCTACTTGGCTACCTATATAGTACAGCTCTCGGCAGAGTCGCCACGAATAAAATAAATTAATATTAAGTACCGAAATCCTTCGATATCAATGATGTACGCGTACGATTTTAATCCTCGACCAAACAAATTGAGAAGTATTTATATCTGTATGGATACAGGACGATTCACCGATCATGCTTATCATCCTCGTTTTTTATTTTAATAATGCATTTATTCAAATTCTGATATTTACCTATACCTAATGATCATAATATTATATTAAATTATTATATTATTTACACATTATTTACCTAGTGGTTTGTTCTGCTGTAGTGACCAGCTGGTGATCACATCACTGCCCAAGCACCCCCTTTTCATTATTCCTGAATGAAATTAGCATAACTTAAATTTATATGCTGATTTATCATTATTATCAGGCCTTGTCTTCTAATACGATACCTATTTAGTATTTACCGAATTCCTGACTAGGAACTTAAATTATAAATTATCTTATATGACCATAATATAAACGTAATATATATTAAATATTATAGAAAAATGATTAACTCTAGTCTACATGTAATTTTGTAGTAAACACTATTGTTTTACTGCCTTCTCAGTTCTTCTTTTATTTCTCAATTAATAAATATAATAATTCGGATTTGAAAAGTTTTTTTTATTATTTTTGTATTTATCCGTGCCCGTGAATAAGGTATTAGTATATACTATATATGGACAGGCTGACAGCTGAGCTAAGTCCAAGATTAATGTCTATCGATCGTCTGAGTATAATATCATTGAAATATTGTTCATTTTATTTATAACTTGGTATATCTTGTGTCCCTATTTGGCTTATTATTTTAGTAAAATTAGTAAGTCTTGTCATAACAATCAATCATAATTCATAGAACAGAAAATATACATTTCGTAAGTAAAGTAAATACCTATACCTAATAAAAATCAAGTTAAATCAACAAAATCATCTGCTTAACAATTTGCAATAAAAAGGGCGGCTCTTATTTTAAAAAAAGAGGTTCGTATTGCCACAGAACACCCCTCAATTTTATTATGCTTGAATGGTATATAAAATCAAAGTACATATTTGAAGATACAGTAATTAACATTTAGCATATTTGAAAATTTAAAATCAGAATTTGAACTAGTGAATCATTAAAGCATAAAATAGGAAGAAGCATACTTGGTGTATACAATAACTAATAAGTCGTATAGGTAAATATTAATAAATTATAAGTACAGATTTTCTAACAGTTTCCGATTTGCAGGCATGACGTCCATGGTCGTTGTTTACGTCTCGGAAATAGCTCATGCTTCACACAGACAAGTTTTGTTGTCGTTGAACAGCGTGTTCTTTTCAGTAGGCGTACTGTTCGCCACCACCGTCGGATCGCTGTTCCAGTGGCAGACAGTCAACGTGATATTTTTCATATTCACGGCCGTCACGACGGTGCTCCTGGTCATTTTCCTGCCGGAGAGTCCGGTCTGGCTGGCCAAGTTCCGGTCCGACCGTACCTACGACGCAAGGACTTCATTAAGAAGAATATACCCGACAAATGATCAAGTTCGTTTAATTTTTTTGACAAAACTCTCGAAATACGATTTGCTGTAATAGGTACAACGTATTCCTACAGATTTTTAATAACTTAAAAACACGCTAGAAATTTGGTACCTATCACCTATATTATGCTGAAGTACAGAAATGACGATAATAAAAATAAAGAATATTATGTACTACTGACATGTAGATGAATGAACCCAGTGCATAAAGGGCTACCTAATTTTTGGCTTTATATCATAAAATACTCGTATAAGATAAATTCTTATATATACCTACCTTCCCTCTTTACCTACCTATTCAAATGTATCTGTCTTAAGATAAAAATTTAAAAATGCAAAACATCACAACTCCTCTATGAATGCAGGGATAAAATAAGTCTAAAATATATTTACAAGACTATTATCAAATTTCAACTTAATATCTTTTTAAATTACAGTTGATTCTTATTAATAGTTTAACTAAGTATTTAAAATTATAAATAACATTTTTATTTTTTTATAATTGAACATAATTTAATAATTTAGTAATAATAATAATAATAATAATAATGTTACAATTAATAAATATTTAATAAAAAAATGTACCTTTTATAGTTTTACTGTTTAGTTGAATAGGTAGCCAATATTTTAGAACAATTATTTAGAATTACCTACGAACAAACATTTTTTTTTTAATATATAAAATAAGAATTAATAACAAACAGCTGGAGTACGGGATAATACCATTTACCCCACATGATTTGTCATATATGACTAATTGTCCCATTACGTTCTACTAGGCTAATTATTATTTTCAACCAAAGCCGTACAATTGAAAACTGTTTACATTTTAAAAAACTGAACTACGATATACAAATGTAATTACATAGATATTGTAAAATTGATTAAATTAGAAATAGTTAATTATTCGTACCTTAAAATTGATTAGCTTTTTTATAAAATAAGTAGCAGTCAGACTAAATTTCAAGAAAACGAGTTTATTATTTTAGATACTAAAAATCGTTTAAATACTAATTTCTTATAAAAAATCATCTGATTTAGGTACCATAAAGGTTCCAAAGTGATTTTATTCAAATCAGAACTTTTGAGAAAATAGATTGTCTCATCTTACCTCATGTATTCTCTTATGTTTTCTATGGTCCAATATTGTTTTTGTTTATTATAGTTACAGCAATATATTATAATATAATATAATATATTAACATATTATTTTATGCAGTTCAACAATCTTAAATTCAATACTACGTATACGATCAAGGTACAGGAATATGTTGCGTGAATGCGTGATAGGCTCCGTCCTGATTTGTTTTGACTTTTGAAACCCCTTTGATTATAAATTATAGTAAATATTCAATAGATAAATATAGCATAATATACTAACCTTTTAATTTTTACCAATTAAATTATTTGATACGTTTTATGAATGTATACAAGGATAAAAGAACCATATATTTTGTATTTTTATATTTAATAGTATATTTACTTTATTTAAGTAACATGATATTAATGAATCTACGTGTCAAGTGTTAACTAGTATACAAATAGTTTTGTAGTTTCGAAAGTTTCGTGGTATCAAATATATATAAAACATGATTTTCACAACACTCAATAAACGTGTTTAATGTTTATGTGCACGTGCGTGATAAAATATCACTGTCCACTAGGTACACATTAATGATTAGACATTTATATATACCTATAAACACTCGAGATTTGCATTAGATATAATATAATTAACAACTTCGGCTTAAATATAAATTATGCGTGATAATAATATACCTACATTAAGAGGACGTTGAGCTTGTCAGCGCAATATTTTTTACCCCTCTCAAACCCATGCGAAACATACATAAAACGCATTCTTGTAAAATCGGGTTTTATGATTTTTGAGTAATCTTAGATACTAATCACCTATTGCAAAAATTATAGAGGATTATGTTTAGGGTTAAGCGCGTCAAAGCCGGTGAGTGTTTAGTACAAAAACATGTGAACAAGAAAAACTCACACACCCTGTGAATAGTCGGATTTCGTCAATTTGTTTTTACCTAAAAAAAGAGGACATTTTGCATGTCAGATAAAAGCCTGATTTTCAACATTATAGTTATATAGATGCTAAAATATACATTTGAATAATGCACAATATTTGTTATTTTTCAAACGTTTTTTCTATTAAAATAATTTAAAGTAAAATTAAAATTCGGGCTATGATGATGTTGCGTGTAGGTCAGAGAAAACAAACGTGCGCTGACTTCCTCTTATTTTACATAATTATTATATGGGAACATATATTTTTTTTTAAATCATTGCCCAATAATTCCCTAAACCAACTATTTTATTTTCAAAAACCTTAATAATGCTGATTTTCAGAGATAAACTCATAATTAATTATTTAAATAAACACTTTAATAATTGCTGCATTTAAATGAATAACCAAGTTTATGTTTAACATAAAAGTTTCATCTTGAGTTCATTCAAGATCTTGACTGCAAAAAAATAAAATATTATTTAATTCATAAAATACTAAATAATAAATATTACTGTGTCATATTACTTATTAATATAATAAGACTACTAGCTAATGCTAGATTTTATAGATATTATATCTATTACCATTGATTTTATAATATTATATTTTTAATGCTATTACCTATATTATATAGGTTATAATTTTTAATTATTTAATAATTTTATGTTTTTTTTAAACTTTGTATCCATGTTATAACTGTTAAAGTTTTAATTTTTCAATTATTTTTAAGTAACAAAGATGTAAATAATTTTTATCATACATTTCAATAGAGTAATGGAGCATACCTTGGTGGCTAGGTATAGAGTTTATATAGTTTAGTATAAACAAGCTGAGTGTATTTAAAATTATAAAGTTATTTTTTGTTAGTTTATTAATATAAACATATACATATATCAAAAAAACCTTAGTATTAAAAAGTATAAAAACATATAGTAAAAAATTGGTTGCCCCCACCCCCTGAAAAATTTCTGTGGACGTCCATGCTAACAGGTTAATAGTAATTTTTGTTGTTACGTAGGTGTTTATGGAGGAACTGGATCGTCTGTACCGCGACTCGACGACCACCGCGGATAGCTTGGAGGTACATCAGCCGCTACACTGCATCGGCTGCGAACAAGCGACTAAACGGCGAAGGTTGAAGCAGGGCTGCTGGTGGCGTACGCCTCAGCCGCAGACTGTGACCCGGCCCGTGCGCGTGCTGGCTACGGTGTTCCTTCTGCAGCAGCTGAGCGGTTGTTACCCGGTTATATTCTACGCAGTGCCTGTCATGCGGTCGGTGGCTGGTACCACCGCCCTCGGTGGACCTTACTCAGACATGGAAGCGATGGTGGCGCTGGGCGCTGTCCGCCTGTTGACCAGCGTGGTGGCGTGCGCGCTGTCCTTGCACGTCGGGCGCCGTCCGCTACTGATCGCGTCGTCGTTGGCCATGTCGTTCTCGGCCGCACTGGTGGCGCTGACCTACGGCCCAACAGCGGCGCCACTGTGGCCGCTTATAGGGGTCGCGGTGTTTGCGTGCAGCGGCTCGGCCGGCGTGCTCGTGTTTCCGTGGACGCTGGTCGGCGAACTGTTGCCCGTTTCAGTTCGGGCTGCGGCCGGCGCTTCGCTCGTGGCGTACGCATACACGCTCATGTTTGTCGTGCTCAAAGCGTTCCCGTACGCGGTGGCCGACGACGGCAGTGGTTCCGTGGCCACGACATTCGCCGCCTTCGCTGCCGGATCGCTGGCCATGGCCGTGTACGTGCACGCCCGCCTGCCCGAGACTATGGGCAAGCGGTTCGACGAGATCGAAGCGCATTTCGCCGATGACAAACATAATGCGGCGGCCGCTACTCGCAACGCCCGCTGCAAGACGAGCTATTTGATGACGCCGCCGTGATCTTGGCATATAATTATCTACGTCGCCGCGTCGCGTCGTAAATGTTGATAATCGTTACATAACTGCAGTTACTATGTGTATAATATTATATATTATAATGGACGGTGCGCAAAGTTAAACGATGGGAATATTTTATTGTGTTGTGGTTTGGGCGTTTGACCGAGTATTACGCAGCTTTGTGGAAAAAACATTTTCCGAGTATCTGTTCAGGTTTTTGTCTTATAGAAATATTTTGTTTTGGTAATTTTTCTCATCTCAAATTATATATGTCTGTGAAAACTGAATTTACAGTCATTTTCAGACAGTTGAAAGTTATGATTTTATTATTATAATATAGTGACATATTGACATTGACATAATATTCCCTCTTAATTGCGGCACCGTCCGTTTTATGCACCCGACCATACGTTGGAACCGTGTCATAAGTATTATGAGTATAATTATTATCGTACCTATTCATCGTTTAAGGGTGCAGTGAGGCACGAGTCGATGCGGGGTTCGCTTCCGCACCGTCACAGAAGGGTCGATAATACTCGATGTTACCCATAATAGTACTACGGTGTATAAACTATAAAATATAATATTATATATATTTTTTTTTTATTAATTAACCCGCGGCAACTTAGGCTATTGGGTGGTTTTTACTATGGGGTAGGGTACTTACAGTTTAAGCACGTGTGTTTTTGGTTTTTGGCAGATTTTTTAGTGGACACCCGTAGGTATCTACCATGCCCGGGTGGGGGATGGCGGCACTTCTCACCGGACACCGTGACTTGCCCGAAGAAAAATGCCGCCCGCGGCCGTCATTGAACCGGCGCCGGCGTGCGTTGGAACCGACGCCTTAATCCGCTCAGTCACTCCGTCCCCTAATATTATATTATCGTTATGAAATTTGACGTGCATTTTTTTATCTGTTTATATTCGTCGTTCGTGTGTTTTTCCTTTGTATTTTTAATGTATTATTTTTTTATTATGACTTTAGTATGACTTTCAAATCTTTATAATAATATGTAAATCAAAAACTTAAATAAAAACAAAGTTTATCGCATGGTTTTTACGGCAGACGCCGGAAAATAATACGATGTTACATTGTGTAAATGTAAATACCGTCCTGCAGTTTTATTATATTAGATTATAATCCTCCCGCATCGCCGGGTTTAAAGCTGGCAACACGAGTTATCGTGAAAAATCCACCGAGTACCCCGACATCGGATCTACGAAATAATCCCATGTACAATATATTATTATATGCGTGTTCGGTGATTCCACATTATAATATTATGTTGTAGGCAATGTAAATAACTAGAGCTAGAGCTCATGAGTCACTTTAACTCTACGGAATAACTGGATAAGTAATAACATATTATATTAGGTATAATATGAATAATACATATCATCGATGTGTCGATAGGTATATCAGTAGCGTGGCCAGGGTTTTGATTGGTGGAGTGGGGGAAGAGCTGATAACTTATTGTATATAGAGGAGGCTAAACTCCATGATCGCTCATAGGTTTTATACGCTGATGCCGTATGGGCGTATAAAATATTTTCAGCCCTTATCAGCGAACAGCATATATAGAAATAACAATTCTATAATACATGGTTTCGTCTTACATAAATACATAGAACACTGAGAGCATTTTTTTATTTTCCTGAAATTTCTCGAGTGCTCCAGCCTCCAGCCCTTCAGCCCCACGACCTCATGGCTACGCCACTAATATAATATTATATCATATTATATAAACTCACGAGGAACATTTTCATAATAATAATTTATATTATATATTATAATACCATAATATTCGTGTATTTGATAATATATGCACGCGTACACACACGTCATATAAGTGTATAATAATATTATATTCGATAAAAATTTAGTAGACGCCACAAAAAAGGTTTTCTACTCGACAAAATCGTACATGCGTAATAATATGTTATGATAATTTCATCGTATAAATAATATTACATCCGGACGTTTCCGTTCGACAACTCGGTTATAATATATCTAGGTATATAGGTACGAGCATATAATATTTTTTGTTCAATACACACTTTTGTAGACCAAATTCTTACAAACTATAATAATTAATATTATTTATTTATAAATAGGTAATGTTATCTAATATACGCGCGTTGCGCAATTAAATTGGTGTTTGTTGCGTTGCTCAACTTATTATTACAATAAAAAATTCTATATGCATAATATGTTGGAAAATATAAGAACAAATTTCCAAATCACTAAGCTTGACATTTTGACAATATTGGTCGACGATGGAGATAAATATAATAATATATTAAAGTAAAAAGTAAAATGTTACCTTTCTAATTACACAATAAATATTATGTTTTAATAATATACTATAACACTGTGGGAGACAAAATATATATACCCTTATAAATCTCTATTAACGTTTCAATATCGATACAACAATTATTATTATTAATTAATCTTAAAAGGTGTTAATATGTTATTTATGTAATAGTCAAATAGGCACAAATTACGTCGTCTTATATTAAATTTATGATTATAATAACAAACTTTTCAGACAGGTTTGCCGATATGGCGATACCTCATTGGTTTACAATAAATAAAATAGTAAATTACACTAAGTGTTACGCGGCTTATATCGAAAAAAAGGTTCAAGTCCATAAATACTGTATTTTAAACTTACGAGAAAACCATCGAGTAACTGATAGGTAACATAAATAATTACAAAAGTTTTTAGTATAACAGTATAATGTTATCATGTAAGCAGTAACCCAAGCTCCAACTACCGTGTGGCCATACAAAGGTACAACTGCACCACTGGACCAGTGGACATTTGTTTTTAGTATGTGGGTTTAACATACGTATATAACAATATAATATATACTACCTGATTATTAAGTATAGTTTCTGTTTCGTTTGGACAAAATTCTTTATATTTACCACAAAAAAAAAACAAAAATATTATCCTTAGTGTGTTTATCACATTAAAAAAAAATATTAAACTTAATAGTGACACATCTAAAAACAATACTGAGTGAAGCTTTTTTTTCTTAACAGTTTGTTTCTATATTATGTTCTTCTCATTTTTTCTTGATTACGTTAAAAATAGTTTTATATGGAAGTTTACAGTCTTAAAAGAACCCCCAATTACCATATGGGTCTAATTTATTTTCAATCAACGACATCATCTGTAATACCTAGGTACTTAATTAATGTATCATACCTATAGTGTAGTAGATAGTATAGTGTATATTATGTGCATTATTATTGTCAACTTTAGCCAATTTTTGACATTATGTAAATGTAAATTATTAAAGATTCCTAAAATGATTTTCCTAAACGGTTCAAGATATAATTGTTAACATTTAATCATGATTTTTATTTTTCACCAGTAAATGATCACCCTTGCAGAACCTATACTCTCAATTTACGCATGCATACCTACCTACATGAAATAGATAACCATGTCATATTTCCATTTTTTTTTTGTGAACGGGGAGGTGTTCATAGTAAATTCACATACAGACATTAGCGCATACCCTTTATAATCATTCATAACCCCTCCTCCTCCCAACACAAAAAAAAAAAAAATAAAAAACCCCAATGATAAAAATTATATAGCTCCCCACAAGTCGTTACAGGTCATTATAGATAAGGTGGGCATTATAGAATAGGTTCCCAAGATTTTTTCGTTAATAGTTGTTCTAAATTAACCACAGACTAAAGCGATTTTTAGATTTTCGGAATTTTTGGTATTGCCTTGATCTTTGCGAGTAGATCAATAATTAAAAGTTGAAAAAATCACAGAAGCACAATGTTCTTACTTAAAAACGAAAATAGTCTTAAGTAATGGATGGGTGTTCCCGCCGCACCGAAATTACTACGGCTATAACAAGTGATATAATTTATTTATTTATTTATTAGTAATATTATGCATTAATGCATGATCTGTATTTCATAAACTAAGCTTAAACTCATCACGCCTAGATAATATTATATAGGTGCTATCCGATATATTTTTAATAACAATGAAAATTCTATATTATGCACAATACACATATTATCATAGGATGAACGAACCTCATTGAATGAACGAAAGAAAAAAAACAGTTCTGCGTAATAATTTATAATAAACCTTCAATAAATACCTACCTAAATAAAAATGTTAGTTTGAAAATAAACCTATTTATTTAACTAGGTACTTTTGATGTTAAAATGCTTTTTACTGTCTTTTCCAGGTGTATTAAATATCTGAATACAAATCATTGGATACCTATTAAAAATGGGAATGTACATGATTATTATTTTAAATTCCTACGTAAATACGTCTACTTATATAAACGTATAATATAACGATTAAACATATTTTTAAGTTGTTTTCTTTATTGCTATTTTATTATAATATCAATTTGTTCAAAGACGAGGGACTTCATTTTATCGGAAATGTTCGTAAAAAGTTTATTTTTTAAACAAAATTAATTGACGATTGATGAATAATCCTTTAATATTAGACCCAGGGTTACGCGTTACGTGTATTATGATTTTAAATTATCTGAAAACAAATTTATTTTGCCACAATGTTTATCACAATTTGATAGATTATATTATGCTTAGCTGTTGTTTTTCCCATACATATAATAAATTATTCAAATTTAAATAAGCGGATATAAATATTATAAGTACAAACAATACTCATATAAATATATAAGTACTCTATAAAATAACAATGAATAGGTTTTCATACATATAATAATAATGTACATATGAGTATAATATTATTGTAGCGTAGGTAATATGTTGAGAATCCTACCCAATTTTTATGGTTCAATAAAATATATTATATAGTGAAGGAATACAAACTCCGTTATAGTCCTATAATATGTGATGATAGACATGTACATTATATAAAATAGTTTTAAGTAATATTTACAAAAGGATATTCTATCGTTTTAGTTATATGGATATTTGTATTTCTTGTTTAACTCATCAAGAATTCGTATACTTTGGTATTAAATAAAGTATACACACACCCATACACATACATACACGTTATATATAATATATATACAGATAAGTACATGTGGTTATTTTTTATTTATTTTTATGGAAATAGCCGTATAGGGAGGTACGTGTACCTATCTCATGTAAATTTGTGAGTCTGTATAACAAAAATCATTTTAAACGATTATTACGATAGTATTTATTTTTTTTGGGGGGCAGGGGCAGTTTTTCAAAGCGATATTTATGTATTTTTAGTATATATATATATATATGTATATTGTATATATATCTATAAGTTTTATTTTTATTTTAATGCACCTTCAGTTTCTTTATCATTTAAAGAGTCACGTTTTTGACGGTTGATCGGTTGTCACTGTGTGTGGTGGCTCGCATCGAAGTTTGTTACCTATTCATCCGAAAACCAAGCTGTAAAAAAAAAAAATAAATATTTTAACACATTCAATAAGACAGAATAACTATGAAAAAAACAATGCAATCTATTTAATAGTATAGGTAATAATTTAAATAAAATTGCTCTATAAAAATAAGTACGTAATATAATATAGTAACTACAAAGTACCAACAATTGTATTGATACTCGTATTCCTATAACTAAAAGCAATATTGAAAATATATATCAAGTAGGTATTTAATTAAAAACTGTAAACATTTAATTCGTATTTTATGGTAAATAATATTTTTGGCTGTGATTAAGTATGTGATCTACCGTATAATTCATTTATTCATAGATAATATATATGATCTAAGGACTAGGGGCTAGGGCTGCATGACAGCATGTTATTATATTACTATGCTTTCGTATATTGATTTAACCAACGCAAACTGAAAATAACCTATATTGTATATAGTCTGCAATTTTTTTTTATTTTTAAATAATTTAAAATTGTTACTCTTAAAAAAACCAGAAAAAAAAGTTAAATTTTTATTAAAAAGCACATATTTAACTAATAATACTATAAGTACAACGTGCAAACGGCTAACATTTAACAAATAAAAATACCCGGCTTTCTATTTTAGTTTTCCCATACCTAAAAGTAACATTCAAGATAAAACAAATTCTGTAAATATTTAGTATTCTAGTAGATCAAATACTTTACCATAGCACATATTATAGTCATATATTTTATATTTAAGTGGACTAAACATTAATAGATTTCCTACAGTTTTAAAATTATGTATAAGTATTTAAAATAAATGTAGGCAGGTATACTGTATCTAAAATTTAAACTTAATATTTTTTTGATCGTTATTTAAACTTATTTAAATTATAAAAAGCAGACTTTACACGTTGAAATTATGCGAATGACAGTTAATAAATACATTTTTAGAATTTGTATTTAATTATATATTTTTGTTAGTTATAACTTATGAACTATAACTATCTATAATCTAAAAGAAAGTTGCTTTTATACTTATTGTTACCAGTTAGATTCAGATAGCATAATATAAAAGTTACAGAAGATATTATTACATTTTATAATATAGTACCTAGGTATCTACTTTTTTATATTATGAAGTTGTATGTATTATTATTTATTTCAACGACTAAAATATATTCATAACCTTAATTTTATTATTATTATTTAGATTAATTAAGTAGGTATATTTTAAAATTAATTTGTATAGTTCATATAATTATATAATTTATAAAGTATAGTTTAAGGGAATCACTATTATTTTATGAAGTGTGTATAGGTAGGTACTGTATAATACTGTTTAAAGTGTAGATAATAGATATATTATATTATCATTACAGTAAAATAACTATGTTTACAAAAACAAATTCTTACTAACAATACATTTAAGACCATTTGATATAAATACAGCCGTTTTAATTAATATGCAATTTACAATATTTTGAACAATTATTTTAAAGTGCAAAGTAAATTTGTAAAAACTACAATAGGTACAAAAGTTAACTTTTTGAGTAATTTATAATATATTATTAATAAGTTGATGAAAAAATAATTTGCAATTATATTAACTGATTGAACTGCTATAACGGTTATTAAAATACCGTGGTGTACAATCTTGTGTTAGTATAAATAATATATTATAATAAGCCATGCAAATGTACAAACATTAAATAGATACCTACTTAAAATAATAGCTACATGTTTGATATAAATGATTGAATGAAATTACTGATAGGCAATTAAATATAAGTCAAAGAAATATTGATATTAAATTAAATGATGTATAAATGTATAATATAGTCTATGTATTCTGTGTATGCTGTTTTAGTTCGCACGTCCACGGTCGTGTATTGCTGATGACCAGCCTAATTGTATAGATACTAAATAATTGAATAATGGGAGGACTACAATATTTAAAGGGTTTTAAGGCATACCATTTGTTTTCAATTCTCTATTTCATATATATTTAGGAGTTGTTAATACTGAAATTAAATTCGTGATAATAAATAGCAATACTAGTGCAAAACACGGAATAAATATAAAAGTATTAAATAGTTTACAATTTAAAAACAAATTACCTAATAATAGATTACATACCGAAGAGAATAGTGTGTTCGAGTTAGATTGTTTCAACAAGAATTATGTTCAAGTATTTAAGTATCAACGGTTGTCGAAACAAAATGCATAAAACACATGACGTTATCGGAACGAAAAAATTATAGTAATAAATAAACGGCACACAAAAATATAAAGCACACAAAACAAAGCATGATTATCCATTGTGTAAGTATAATGTATTAATGTATAATATATTATGTATGTGTTGTCTCCTTTTTTTAAAAATATTCCGTTGCTTTGTTTAATGTCTTTCTCTAGTTTATCGTGTTGGTATAGACTACTATAGAGTATAATAGGTATGTTGAGAGGGTTTAAATATGTATAATATTAGGTATATAATGTGTATTATATCCCATATACAATATACATTGTCAAATACAAGACACGTCATTAATAATAGCACAATAAAATTATGTTTTATTTCATTAACTTTTTACCTAAATAAATTATTCTAAAAATGGATAATACTGTGTTATTCAAACATTATAAACGAGTAATATTTAGGAAATATTATTGATATTATATATGACCTTATATTATAGTACAACGAATGTCCTAAATTCAGCTAAACAACAATATTTTTAAGCTGAACACATCAATCATTTATATACATAATACATACATATATATTTATATATTTAAATGTATATATATATATATATGTATTTATTTATAATGTATACATATATATTTGTATATATACTATTATATATTATATTGGTAATCAAATAAGTACTAAAAAAAAAAAATATATATATAATATATAGATAATACATAATTATGTTTATAGTATTATAAGGATAAATCAAAGTTGAATTTTGAATAAAAAAATAAGCTTTAAAAACAATATTTATTAATTTTGTGTGTTTCTAACTGAAATGTTATATCATATATAATTGAAACTTGAGGAATGCTTAATTAAATTCTATTGTATATTGTATTCGTTTTTTAAACAATTATTTTTGTGAATAGGTAAATTTGTATAATTTCCCGGTATGTTATACATTCTTAAGCCATCAAAGTGTTTTTATTGGAACTTACCAACTATAATGGCTAATATTACGAGACCAATAACTCCCATTATGATCATCATCTGAAATAAAAAAAATAAAAATTCTTTAGTTACAATTTTTTTTTTAAACTTTATAAATCTATCAAATTTGATAATATTAAAGAACAATAAAATAATTTTTTTTTATTATTTATTAACCCTTGGCAACTTAGGTCATTGGGTTAGGTTAGGTTAGGTTTTACTGTGTGAAAAAGCACTGTAGGTTTTAAACACATTTACACAGTCTGGCAATTTTTTTAAGTGGGCACCCGTAGGTATCTGCCATGCCCGGGTGGGGGATGGCGGCACTTCTCTCCGAACACGATAACTTGCCCGAAGAAAAATGGCACCCGCGGCCGAGGTTTTGAACCGGCATTGGTGCGCGTCGCAACCGACGCCTTATTAGTCCGCTCGGCCACTCCGTTCCCCATAATAAAATAATTATTTTAAATCGTAATCATACGTCTATAGTCTATACATTAGGGTTATAAATAAATAGTCATCATAATGTAATGTGTGGCTAGTAAAGTATTTACGCAAAGATCAGAATGAAAAACTAGTATGATTTTCCTGTTGGAAATATTAATCGATCAAAGTATAGTAAACACAAATTGTAATTAATTAAAACTATTATTTTATTTCTTTAGTATTATAATGAAAAATAATTTAAGTATTGAACTAAATATTATATAACGCTTCATTTTGTTTTACTTATACATTATTACTTATATTGGTATAATGGTATGATAGCCATAAAGATAAAAACATGCTGTACATTTGTTGAGGTATAGGTACCTCTAATCGTTTAATATTATGATGTGATATTTAATATTTATTATTAATCAAAACCACCATAAATAAAAAGCATTTTTAAATGCATGCAAAATATAATGTTATAAATCTATTTAAATTATGGCTTTTGAGACATTGTATACGAAGTAGGTTAATAATAACTTAACTAAACTAGTAAGTACCTATTCTAGTACAGAATGTCAGAATAAATAAAGATTAAAGGTATGTCATTTTTTACTGGTTAGAATTATAAAAACTATAAGATATGTAGGTATTTATTGATAAGAGTAATTATTAGGTAGGTATATGATTATTTGTTTTACTTATTTATATGTGGGTGTAGCCCATTGTTAAATATTACCTTATCTTCTTACATCATTGAATTAGTTAACACATATTTGGTTACATTATAAAAAATGTTAGTTGGATTTATTTATGATTGTTGCTTACTACAAAAGTGTTAAAGTTAATCAAAAACTAAAAATTGTGTAGTTTTCTTTTGATAAGTCTCTTACAATTTGTGTTTTCTCCATCTTTTATACGCAATAATTTCAAGATTAAAGAGTTATTTTTTAAAAATACATTTTTTTAAGTAGACACTGTTGTTTGTTAAAAATGTATCATAATAATAATTACAAAGTATAAAGTAAACTATCTAATAAGTTATATAAAGGGAGGTAATTATTTTTTAAATTTATCTATATAATGTGGTCCGTGCATTCTTTTTATTGGCAAAGGTTTTTTGATAATTTAATTGATTTTAACTAATTATTTTAACGCAGGGGTGGCTTCAGAGACATGGTTATGATTATGGGGAGGGGGGGGGCAAGTCATCATTTTCAGACAATTTAGATGATTTATTTTTGTAATTTTGTTTTTAACAGTATAAAATTGTTTAGAAATACAGCTTGGGGGTGCGGCCCCTAGCCCCTCCCCCTTGGAGCCACCCCTGTTTTAACGCATTTAACCTTTTTAATATAATTTTTAAAAAAGTTATTAAAACCATATAAGTATATAACAGTTCATAGATAATAGGACTAATGTATATATTATATTGTATTAATGGTAATATTATATTTTCTTGTAATCATGTCTTTTATAGCAGCTGACTTTACAAAAACTGAGAATGGCGTATCCAAACTTCAAGTTCTGAACGCAAGTTTGTTATTTATGAATTAAATACACAGATTCATGACAACTTACAGGCGCGCAGTCATATTGTTTCTAAATATTATCGACTTATGTTTATAACATGGTGTCAAGTTTTTAGTAAAAATATTTCTATTCCTATGTAGTCATGTAGATATAGCATTTATTAGATATATATAAATATATTGTGGTAGTTATCTTGCTGCATACTTCCGGTTGTGTTGCGATAGTAACATTAGGAATAAATATACAACTTGGGTATATTAGCCCACAGCTTACCTACATCAATATTTTTTATTATCTTTTTTATTATCTTTTTTATATCCAACACGCAGTATAAAAATTTACCTTTAACCATTTACATTATTAAAGCTTAAAAATCTAAAATCGTTTTGAAATAAATTTGAATTTTATCGAAATATGCAAAAATTAAAATAATTATATACCTATTATATACCTACCTATTTATGTGTTTAATATTTTTTTAAATCTTAACTATTAGTCTTTAAAACAAATTATTTTGAAGAATAAAACCGTTTATTAAGCATAATAATATTATCATAACTGATAATTTCAAAACTTAAATATAGATAGCTACGATTTGTGTAATTTTCAAATTGGTAGATATACTTATAATAAACTATAAAGTCCATTTATAGGTTTAATTATACCAAAACATATTTCATATTATGTTCCTAGATCAAATATAGAAAGAATCAGTGTATGGCGGTGCCCCTATACTCCTCATAGACGTGTAATTTTCGGATATTTTACATTTTGACCTATTTTACAATATTATATTGTACATCGAATGTATACACAAAATGACTAATAAGTAACAACAGTCGTGTAGCTTATGTGTTATAGAACGTACTGTTTTTTTTAACGCTTTTATAAATTGTTTAAAGATGCAATTTACAATTTTGTTAATGCTTTTCCGCTAACCATCAATTTTATTCTGTATGTCCACAATATCGTTTATTTTCATAGAAATTGTTGATTTAATCTATTAACTACTGGTCTGTACAATATGTTTAAAAAAAAGATATATTTGATGAGGCCTAATAATGTTAGTTTTAAAATATACTAATCTTTCTAAACAAAATTGTGAAAAAACGATTTTTTTAAATCTAATAAAAAATAATCCTTTAATTATGAATATTGAATTCAGCTTTGTTCTCTCAAACTGAGGTGAGCTATATTGATGAAAATACTTGAACGAGTATGAATTTTCATAATTTTTAAGTAATTCTTAATATCGAATAATGTTACTACATACCTTTAAATTTTGTAGCCAAAATTTCCTCTTTAGTTTTCCAGCCTGTTGTTCAAATTGCGATGCCCCTTGTTGTAATGCATCTGTGAAAAAAAATAAATACAAATAATTAATAATAATAAAAAAATAAATATATTAAACATGAGCAAAAACGGTTTAAACCTGCTCTGTCGTCCAGTTCGGAGAGTTTTTGATCCCTGTCCAGTACCTTCATCACGTTCGTCTTCATAATATCCACCACCTAAAATACATCGAGTAATACAGTAAGTTTCAAATAAATCGCACCGTTTTTGCACTCGTACACACCTCATCGACTTGTGCTTGTGTTTGTTGCAATCGCTTTTGCGCCGCGATTTGCTGTGGTGTCTTTGGGCCTCCGACCACTGTGTCATCTCCGGCGGTAAGTCCAGCGCCTGTTCCATCGGCCCTGTATCATACATACATAACTTATAATAAATGTATAATGTAAAATTAATATTATTATCATCATCATCATCATCATCACTGTCCTCGTAATCATCATTATCATCGATCGTTGTACGAGTAAGTGGTTTCTTTGGCGACGCGAGAAACGAAGAAGGGCGTATTACATTTTATACAAAAAGGTATTTCGACCCTAGTTTGTTTGCTCAATTACACGAAATACTGTTTGTCGTATTTGTCACGCGTGCTCGGCAGGGCCATGTTTGCACATAGGATTTCTGAAGGTGGGTACAGGACACGCGTTTACACAATAGCCGTCGTAATAAAGTTAGCAATATACAAACGTATACAATACGTGTTTGTACGTATTATAATATATATCTATAATATTATGTAGTTCACTTGACCGACTTACGTTCCGGGTGATTTTAAGGGTGTGGAGATCGGAAAAATCGAGTACCTAGTGCAATATGAATTAATTTTGTTGACTTCTTTTTCAGAATTAACTTTTTAATATCTAACTTTCCTTATTTAATTATTTATTGAAATTTTGCAAACAAACATGGAAGCAATAATTATAATTAACGCAACACAGTATACTGAGCCGTTATATACAAGGTAAACTTAGGCGTTTCGACGTTGATTTTTTTGCTAAAAAAAATATAGTTTTTTAACGATTTCATATACAAAATTGTATAGTATACGCTTTTGAAGTGTGTAGAATAAAAAGTTACTATAGTTAAGTAGATAATATTGAATTCATGAAAATTAATAATAAAATACTTAAAATTAATAGTGTTTTTTAATCTCCACCCAAAACCATAAATTAATATTATATAATTTTCAAATTTAAGTAGCCAAAAAACAATATAAAAATATGAATAGTTGCCACATATATATTATACTATATAGTTTATTTAATATACATATTAACGCTTTTATGTACTTAATATGTAAGTATTGATAATATTTTCCGGATAATATTATCGTTATAAATGTGTGATACGTTTTCACAAAACGATTCTAATATTATATCGTTATAAATAAAAAGTTGATCGTCTATTTTCTGCCGTTACTGGTTATCATTAGTCCTAAATATAGTTAATTCATAATCAATTGGATACTAGTCGTATACTATACAGTAATACTTTCGAAGCAACGTCAGAATTACATATTATAGGTTTTATGTTACGTGAATATTCATCTAGAACTACTCACAATTAAAAAAAAAAAATCGTAAAATACAGGCGTACAGCACACTTTATGTTGTATAATATTAATCAAGCTGTGCAGCTTTAAGTGTGAGCATACGGGCAAAGTTGTAAAGATAATTTGGACATTTTGAATGCTACACATTTTTTTTTAAGTAGTACGTACCTACTGAACATTTGAATTTTCGTACTTGTGTCGTACTACACAGTGTACACTAAATAGGGGCTGCATATATATAGAGCACCATCGGTAAATAATATAATATCGTGTGCATAATATACCGACGATGAGCTGCAGCTGAAATTGACCTATACCTATGTAGGTAGGGAACTGTGTATAGCTATACATAATAATACAACACAGTACACACCATCATCGCCGCCTCCCACTGATAAATCGATGGTAAAAACGGCGGGGGCCGCCTACGGGATTACGTGCGGGAAAGTCCGGATGAAAACACGTACACATCATAATACCTAACATAATATTGTATTATAATGTGTATACATAATTCATAGACCCCGCAACGCGATATATTATATTATACGCCCATCCGAAAAAAACGGTATCTGTCGAAAGTATCGTACGATGCGTAAGCATTCAGCACGAGTTGTTACGAGGGTAACATATATCTCGCACGCACGGGCGTGGTGGTGGCGGCGGCGGTCGTTGTGGTGGAGCGGACTTCCCCGAAAGCGGAATCCTGTTGGAGACGGTCTGGAAGGGTTTTGTGGGGTAGGAGGGTGGTGGAGAGTGTCGCGCGGAGAGCACTGTATAGCTATACACTCGACCGCGTTTGGGCGTTGAGCGAAAACGGCCTACCCCACTCCCCGCCGCCGCAACCGAGGAAAGTTTGTGGGAATTCGAAAACGACGTGACCCTCGAGCTCACGCGTGTACGTTTTGATGAGCGTATACGAAACTGACGTGACACGACATAGCCATATATTATGAAATATATATTACACATTATATTGTGACTATAATATACTGTTCTTATATAGACGAACGTCATAATAAAATAATATGTATGCCTATTGTTATAGGTACGATAATATTATACATTTATACTCACATTTTGCCCGTAAAGCGATCGGAATGAATCGACTACGGTCGCTGCTGTACGCCGAATGTGCGAGTCGTACGACGACGACTGCCTATATTATAATATAGTATATGCGCGCCTGAGTGCAGCAGTGGCGACTCAGCTGCAGCGTATAGTTATGTCTTAGGACCTGCGCTGCGCGGCGAATGGATGTAACATATATTCCTCTTCGGTCGCAGGTATAGAATTTTCTCGGTGGCACCTATGCGTAGGTATGTGGTATTATGATAACGAATAAGGGTACACCGGGCTAGCGTGATATGCGCGGTATAATATGTTATATTATTATTATAGCGACGATGACGACGGCGACGACAGTGTGAGATGGTACCGGACGAGAATTTTATTTGAAATTAAAGTTTGTTTTTGCCAGCGGCGGCGGCGGCGTCGACGACGACTGTAGAAGGCACTGGCTGCCGTGAGCTTTCGCGCGCGCGTGTGAGTGCCCGCCAGTACCGTCTGTATGCGTGTGCGCGCGCGCGTCGTCCCACCGTACGTTATATAGTGTCATATATCGTGTCTGTGTGTAAGTTTCCACGTCAGTGTGTGCGTAAGTTTTCGTGTGTGTGTGTGGGTGTGTGGGTGAGCGGCGTCCGCTCGACGATCGATCGGGTCCCTCGGAACGGACTACTCTATACGCGGCAGTGCCGCGTCGTAAGGGAACGGAACACCGCGCGCACCCCCGTCGAGGGCGCTACACACACCAGCTACAACGCCGCCACCACCACCACCACCTCCACACCCACCTTCGCCACCTCCAACGATTCCACCACCGCCGTCCGACTGCACGGTCGTATAACCCATACAATTGTACGCGTAGCTGAGTCGCCCACAGCGGACCCGCTCGCCGCCGCCGCCGCCGTAACCGACCCGCACCGACACCGGCGCCCCAAACCACCCCCGCAGACGCCTCGCAACCGCCGCCCACGCACCGCGGAAAACAAGGAAAACCTTTAGCGCCCGTATACGCGTACGTTTATACATATATATTGTATATACGGGATGTTCCATTTTTACGCGGCGCTACGCTATATGATTTCTCAAGTCCATTTTCATACTATGCAGGTGATAGAAGTTCCCATATTTTGTTCATCATTCGATATCGATAGTCGATACACGTCAACATTTTCAGAAAAGCATTCTACTCCTGCAAGTTGTGTAGTTAAATTAATATATAGGTGATAAATTGAAAACAAGATGAAAAAACCCTAAGACACCGCGCGTAGATAGTCATAATATTATATAGACTATAGGTAGGTCGTAGGTACGATAACAAATAGTAAACAATTATTACACATATTTTTATTTGTAAAAACGTTGTGTTATAAATACTTAACACTTTAAAAATATATATATATGCGTAGGTACATTGTACTTCATATTATGACTTAAAATTACTGTAACCAGTTAAATGAGGATCACCCCGTACATGGTATATATGGTACATGTGATTTCGTCGCGCGCAACGCTGATTCCTCGACCGTGGGCGTCCTCCGCCAACGATTATATATTATTATTATTCTATATTGCTCTTAGGCGGCGGCGGCAGCGATCGAATTCGGGCGTAATATATGCACATGACGCGTATTTTACATGCACACGCTATATTGGAGTACGCATACGGACGTGCGTGTATTGTAGGTATTATAGGCACATTATCATATTATAGATACATGATATTTATATTTACACACGGTACACAAATGACGTCAAAAAGACACGATGACTAGCTGTCCGTCCCAATCATTTGTCGGTTTTTTTTACTTATTGTATTGGGTGTTTAAGTAGGTACTTGCTACGTGGATATACACATACATAATATTGATGTTCACAACATACGATTTTTGGCATTTTTTCTGATATTTCTATGCTGACATTTTTCTATTTTCGTTATTATTCGTTATTGTTGTAGGCACTTATACAATGTACTTGGTAGGTATACCAATAACTCGTGCGTAATATTATCCAGCTCTACACATTAGTTCGCAAGTTCCGTGACCTGATCGTACCAACTACCAATATATAGGATAAACAGTGATTTTCGGTCGGTTCGTGTTTTGTTTTTCTCATTGCAGTACCTACTTATATATAGTATAAATATTATAATATATAGGTATCATCAACGATAAAACGTTGATGAAACTTAAAAGTATCTATTTGTTTATTGACGTCGTAGTCCGACAACGTGGGTTAACTTAATCTAAATCTGAAGTTCTAAATATTCTTATACCTATATATATATATATATATATATTTAAACACGACAAGAAATAGGTACTATAGTATTATGTATACATAATATGCGCACGCTATATATTATATACCAATACCTATATAATATATATAGGTACAACAATAAAATAGTAATAATATTATTACATTGTACTCTTAAGTTTAAAGGCGTTAGGTATTCAAATTAAATTATTTTAAAAAGTATTTTTTAAATACTGCAGACATACATGTTGTGGAGTTAATTAACGAACTAATGAATGTATGCAGTTTTCGTTAAAATCGATTTTGTTGTAATTCAAACATACTTATTTATTGGGGTCTTGAATTTTACGCAATCATGTTAATTTTATTTTCTATTCCCGACGAAATATTTAAAATATTTAGAATAATTCTATGGGAAGAACATAATAAATTCTATATAGTTACACCGTTATAAAATACGCGCGTCGGTGGTATTGTATTGACTCATACGTTGTAAGTTAATAATAATATATTAGGATATAATTGTGATGAATTTTTTTTTTTTTTTTGGGGGGGGGAGTTTAACCTACCAGTTAACGTATTACCACAGATTATATTACATTATATTATATTCGTTTTATATAATCTGTAGTATTACTACAGAAGAAGAATATTAAAATTACCTACTTATTGTAATATAAATAAAATATCCTTAGAAATAGTCGATGCGGCTTGCACTGAGATGGCCTATCTCTGCTCAAAATCGTTTTTCGTATAGGTAATAATATTATAATGATTTATCATTGATTTCAAATT
The DNA here is from genome assembly GCF_019925205.1 of Metopolophium dirhodum. Classification (NCBI taxonomy): domain Eukaryota; kingdom Metazoa; phylum Arthropoda; class Insecta; order Hemiptera; family Aphididae; genus Metopolophium; species Metopolophium dirhodum. The sequence continues at coordinate 1,825,569 of NC_083565.1, forward strand.
TAGTATACATTACACGTATTACATTACAGACTACAGTGACCTCAGTCCTCAATGATGAGGAATATACACTTAAAAATAATACCTATTAGTTATAGCAGTCCGACTTCCATGCAGTTTGTTTTTGATTTTATATGAATCTCAATAATGTATAAAGCAAATAGGTACTACTTTGAATCAACAATTATTGTACCTATATTATTGTACAAAATTAATATTCCAATTAGAAATATTATGGTAAGCTAATAATGACATTAAATGCTTATTGAGATAGGCAGTGTAATTTTTAAGTTTAATTTTTTTGTTAATACTTTATTTTATCTAATCAATATTTAAACTACCTATAACTATTATGTTATATAGGCACAATTAATTTTCTTTTATTAACCATATTGTATATGGCCGTGTGTCATTAATCAAAAACAAAAATTTAATTTGTCTTTGTGAGTATTGTTATATTATGTTTATGTACATAATGTACCTAATTAATATTCGTCGAAACTCCATAATGTAATTTGTTAAATTGCAGTATACCTATTTAAATACAATATTTTCGTACTACAGTTTAGGTAATTTATAGCGTAGGTATAATCAGTGGTCTATATTTGAGTTAATCATTTTCGATTTTTATAAAACAAGTATAGATAAATTGATACTACTTATGTAATAAGTAATAACTAATAACACAATATACATATTACAATCAATTACAGATCCAACTATCCAAAAAAGGTCACGTGTTGATATTTGACATGTTAGATGTATCTATTAACAAGTAACAACTATCCATGCGGGTATTATAATATGTCAATTATTACACAAACGAATTATATATAATATTATTACAGTTGTCAGTTGTTATGAACAAATTTTATTTTATTGCCGTAAAACATGTTATAAAATAAAAATAAGAATGTTGTACCTAGCTATGTGTAAAAGTGCTTAATAAATTAAAATTTTAATAATTTTATCAATAGTACCAACTCAAATGTTAATACAAAGTCACAAAGATCTTATAATATTTCAAGTACTTTCAAAAGATTATATCTTCATATTAATATATTATAGAATATTGTATTATTATTATATAATAAATCTAATATAAATATATATTATATGTACTACATATTGTCGACATAGATACCATTATAATAGATATGTATTATTTTCCTATGTGGCCATATTATGTAGATACTATGGTTTTGCAGGGTATATTGTACGACTAAGAACATTTTTTTACAAGAAAACTTGGAACTTTATTAACTTAAAAGTTTTTGATCTAATCAGTGTTTCTCTACAATTGTTTTACAAATAATTGGCGAGTAAATGTATAATCAATACCTACGTATTACGTAAGTAGGTACATGTCTAGTTTATACAGCGTATAGATAGAAGCCGGTACACAGTCTGTTGCTTACTTTATTATACATTCTACTCTATAAGTACTCTTAGGCCTTAGCCCTTAGGCAGTGTGGCCTAAAGATCTAACAGTTCAACAGCACAACCAGTTAAATTTAATAAAAAGTTATAAATCCATCCACTTTCATCAACACTGTCAACACTAGCAATTATTAGTTATTATATAGGTAAACTATGTTAATTAAAGCATAACAGGCATGATGATTTACTTCGTAAAAACTCGAAATTGAAAGTACCTATCAATATAGATATCTAATTAAGTTTATTATTCCTACCCACGCACGATTTTTGAACCGCCAGGATCTAGGTACGGTACCAATGACGTATCGCTAAAACTATTCGTAGGTAGGTATACGCCTTTTCCATGGCGACTGGTAAAAACTAAAAACCCTATCATAGAAAAAAAAAATGTTATTTTTCTCTCAAAATTAATATTACATCGGTAAATTAATACTAAACTATAGTTGGTTATATAAATATTTCACCGAGGCCTAATTATATCGATTATCTAAGTACAAGTATAACTAGTATGAGTTTTATATTTATGAACATTTAAATTATCTGATGCTAAAAAATCTATACCCTACTTTGAAATGTTCACATATGACACAGTATTGTTTGAAAGAGTATCATACCATCACTAATCAGTGAGCCAATTATAATAGATATTTTTATGGGTAAAAATTAATAGTTGATATTTATTGAGTTTATGGTTCTTAACTTTGGTTTGGTCATTGGTTTTCAAAATATTTTTTGATAATCACCTGCTTTTATCTACCTACTACGCATAGGTTCCTAGTGAGTATTGAAAATTCCAAACGACCACAGAATATTTTGTTTACGTCAAATATTAATAGGTATATGGGGATATCCAGTACAATAGTACATACTACCTACTGAACACCCGTAGACCAGGGTAAATTTAGTGAGTATATACGTTAAAAAATAAACTAGAGAAATGAGTACCTTATACGCCGTTATGGTATTATTTATAGGTACCTACAAAACCAATGGATAATGGATATACCAATTACCAAGTGTTTTCTTGTTTGTATCACAAAGATATAAAACTAGTTTTTCTCTTTAAAAATTATGACATATTTGTTGGCTAGTAAACAACTAGCAACTAGGTGTTATACTTATATAGTTATATAATTAGGCTTAGTAATTTAGTATACGTTTACATATTATGTATATCACCCACTTGCTTACTGTTAATAATTAGACCTTTTTTACAACGGTTGTCAGGATATAAATTTAATAATTAAAGCAATCTAATCATGTTTTAACGTGTAATAGTAGTTACCACGATTTAAGATATATTAAATATTATATTATTATATATTTAAGGTAGGTATGTCTTAAATCGTGGTACTTAGTACTTACCTACTATAATATTAGTAATATTGTATGCTATATTTTCAAATCCCCGTATTCATTCCTCTACGGCTATTGGCAACACTGATAAACTTTTTTATTATCTTAACGATAAGAAAATTTAAAAAAATGTGTGTTTTGATGATAACATTTATAGATAATATTAATATAGACTATAGTAGTATTTTATATTATACAGTAGATTACTTATTATGATTTATGAAAATGAAAATGTTGAGAATTCTTGATCTTTTTTATTTTAAAATGATTGTTAATATAATATTATTTTGAATTATGTTTGATAACGGTAGATTAAATTTATTATAACACAAAATTAAAAAAAAATAACTAAATCTAAAAACAATTTATCCGAATCTAAATTAATTCAATCAATAAAATTAATTAAAAAAATTCAATCTTAGTATCTGATTTACCAATTTTAACATTTAATTGAGATTATTGTAAAAATGTTACCTTTGAAACCACCAGTACCAAAAAAAAATGTAAAAAACATTAAACTGATAGATTTTCCAATTTATGACGAAAATGGAGAAATTTTAGAACAAAATTCATGGCCAAAATACCAAGGAATTTTTAATGGGAAAGTTATTATCATCAACGATTTAAATGACAAAACACGTCTTTGCAATTTGGTTTGTTAAATGCTAATATTTAATTTTTAGGAATATGTATTAAAATATGTATTTTTTAATACTAGGGATGTTTTGGACAATTGGGTATAATTGACAAGGATAAATTCATAGATTACAAAACCCTACAAAATCAAGTTCTAAGGCAAAAAAAAAATTGGCAAGCAATGGAATTAGTGCCATTTGATTTTCCTCATAATAACCAGAACGTGACTGATGAAAAAAACTTGCACATCAAACTTCAAGAAGATTATGTTGCTAATAAGTCAGTTTATAATAATTGGAAAGAATTAAAATCAAGTTGTTCTACAGAATATGAACAGTTGTTAATTCTATCAGGCGTTCAACATGAATTATCATACTTTTTACTTTTAGAAGAAGCCTTTTTTTTATCTTACACTTTAGAATGTTTGGAAATGCGAAAAGAAGACAGTTCACTTATAAGTATAGTTGAATGTTGGAAGCAATTTAATGGTTTGAAAAAAAATTTTCCCTATTTTTATGCAGCTTATCATTATTATAGATCAAAAGGATGGGTTGTCAAACCGGGACAACAGTATGGTGGAGATTATGGTAAGTTATCAATATTGAATTCAAAAAATTATTTTTTTAATTGGTATATGCATTTTTTCAGTACTATACAAATCATCACCTATTTACTATCATTCTTCATATGTGGTTGTGATCAGCGTTAATGGTCAAAATAGTGAATTGCTACCATCATGGCCTTCGTGGTATGGATGTGGTAGAGCAATAGAAGCTGCCAGTAAAGAGCTACTTATATGCACAGTTCTTGGTCCTGCATATGAAGAAGGAATGCTGATCGATCTGTCACAATACACTGTCAATGACACTATAGTCAGACGTTGGGTGCCATCTCAAAACAGAAAAAAACCTTAATGTTGTTAATATGAGTAAACCTTACACAAAAAAATAGTATATTGTGTGACTAAAAACAAAAATATACAGATTAAATGACTATTTTAGGTCAGTTCTTTCTAATCTATGATTTTTTTTTAATTTCTTTAACTTTTCATCTTCTGTACTTCTGCATTTTTTTTAATTCCTGTTAGTCTGTATTGTCTTCGTTCTTGTAAATATTGATCACGACATTCTTTAATAAAATCTTCATTGACAAACCACTTGGCCATGCAATCATTTAATCCTTTTACTTCTGTTCTGCATTTATAAAACATCCAGAATCCGGTATTTAAGCAACAATCTCCAAAAACTAAACACAGTGTGAAACAATTAATTTTTACCAATAAATAACAAACCTAGACTAGTGATATTACCTTTATTTTCTTCAGAACATTTTTCATATTTTGCTCTTTCTCGTACAATTTTTGGTATTACTACATTTTGTTCAATTTTTCTTAATTTATAGCTATCAGGATCCCCTGGAAATGTAATTGAAATCATTTTTAAAGAGATAAACATTTAAGGAAAGTATCATTAGAAAATATGCATACCCAACCCGTGCGGTCCTCCTCCATATCGAGGTGTACGTTCCTCCTTAACTTCTGACGATGCAAACATTACAGTATACAATAGTACCTATTATGCTGATGACAGTAAAAAAAATGTTTATCTATAAACTAGAATTAAAAATGTATTTTGAAATAATATTAGTAAAACAGAAAGAAGATTTTTAAAACTAAAAATAACTTAAAATAATATTACATAACTTTATAGATATTTTATGATTTAAAATTCCAAAAATGTCCACTTGCAACTTACTTTCCAAGCTATTTCTAAAAAATCTAAAATAATAATCCTGCTAATATTTGTTTGATATTACTTTATCAATCACACTATCAGTAATTTTGATTTTTTTAATTTTTACGGTTTAACCATGGTCTAACCTCAATTTCATGGTAAACTTAGTATTTTAGGTTATGTGATTAGTTTGTTGTCAAACTCAAATTCGCTTAATCATTTTTCGAATACATAATATACACTAGTCACTGTCTACTCAGTACTCACAAATACAATACTTTGTGTTGAGTATCTTGAATCTTTAACATAGTGAGTTTCTCTAAACAACACAGTTGTCTATGATTTAATATAAGTTTGTAATTTTGAAACGTAACTGTTACCAACAACACAGGTATGTCATATAATATCGTTAATTTTGTAAATGTTTAAACACTAACATATTACATTAACCTTTTGTCTGTTATTTATTCGATTTTGTTTTGCGGATAGTTCAAAAGTCATGGATCGTCTATTGAGGTTGGGTGGTGGTCTTCCTTTGGGACAAGGGGTGGCACCTTCTGCCGATACTCCTGTTGTAGACACTGCCGAACAAGTATATGTGTCGTCGTTGGCCTTGTTAAAAATGTTGAAACATGGACGTGCTGGAGTTCCTATGGAAGTTATGGGCTTGATGTTAGGTGAATTTGTGGATGATTACACCGTACGTGTCATTGATGTATTCGCCATGCCACAAACTGGAACCGTAAGAATGTTAACTATTATTTTTTTTCACTTGATGTTAATAATTAATGATTTTAGGGTGTAAGTGTTGAAGCTGTGGACCCAGTATTCCAAGCAAAGATGTTGGATATGTTGAAACAAACAGGCAGGCCGGAGATGGTTGTAGGATGGTATCATTCACATCCAGGGTTTGGCTGCTGGTTGTCTGGTGTAGATATTAATACACAACAAAGTTTTGAAGCCCTCTCTGAAAGAGCTGTTGCCGTTGTAGTTGACCCAATTCAAAGTGTCAAAGGTATTACTTTGTATAGTGTTTATTATTTTTAAGCTATAAACTTTACTAGTGTAGTCTTATCAAATCATTTAAATGAGTTATTTTATTTTTAAAATCTTAATGTTTTTTGTGAAATGGCAACCAATATTGAACTATTTTTTGTCAATTTAAAATTAAAGTTTTAAAGCAAAATATTTTGTGAAAGTTTATGGAAGAGGTATTAACACTTTTTCATCACACGGCTCCTTCTCATTAAAATGTTTTGGTAACTCAAATTACTAAGGACATAAAAACTTTTATTAAATTATTTTTTATTTATACATTAATTGTCAAACATATAATGTATTAAATATGCTTAGAAAACCAAAATTGAATATAAAACGAGATTGAAGTTCTAGTAAAATGATTATCGCTACACACTAATTTCCAACATCATTATTCTATTCATTATTTTTTCTCATCTGTACCGCGGCTCTAAGGTATTCCTTGGATGCACAGTTTGAATGCCTCTGGGGGTTTATGGTGTTCAAAGGGTATCAACTAAATTTAAAAATAACATACTAGTATAGTACATTTGAACAAAAAAATATTAGGTACCTATACTTATATACTCTTATTTACTCCATATATCTATATTTACATATTGTTAAAAAAATGAAATAGATTTTTAAATTGCATTAATATAATATTAATGTCATATTAATATTAGGTATCTATTAGCTCAATCTGAAATCAATTATATTTTGTTTTTTACTTAACAGATTCTGAGCTCCATCATACCTACTATACTATAACATAATACTCTATTCATTGTTAAAAAACACCTGATAATCCACATCTAACCTTAAGAAGACGTACTCAGATATCCTATCAACACATTAGTACATAATATACCAAAATACACCTTCAGTAGTTCCAATTATATGTCATTAGCTTTAAGAGGACGTAACACTGGTATTTGTTGTCTCCGTCTTACCAGTGCGTAACATAGCAAATGTACACTCAGCAGAACACTTGTAGCTTCGTTAGCTTAAACATTAGAGTGAATTGATCTATTATGAAACTTGATGGTAAGAACATTATCTGTGTTTGTACGTTGGTTTCTTACGATAATTCAGTTTTTAAGTGAGCATTTTTAATTTACGGAATAATATATACGCCTAACTTGCTAAAAAATTGAACTATCGTAAAAAATCAACATACAAACATAGATAATATTCCCACCATAAAGTTTCATAATAGGTCAATTCATTTTAATTTATAAACTAACGAAGCTACACGTAAATTTGCTATGTTACGCACTTGTAAGACGGAGACAACAAATACCAGTGTTACGTCCTCTTAATATTAGAGTGAATTAACCTCTACAAATTAAACTTAAAATTAAAAACATTATAATATGTGTTATATTATTGGAATTTTACAATACTTTACATACTCATAAATTTTTTAAAAACTAAAATATTGTAAAAATCCAACGAGAGACCATAGCTATTGTTTTCACCTTTAAGTCTTATAATATACTCTATTAAAAATAAAAACAGTAGTCAACTTGTGCGTAAGGGTGTGGCTTTGTTCCAAAGCACTGGCATCGTGCGTCGACTCAATAGGATAAGAGTCTGACTTTCGCTGAAAAAAACGCATCACCACTGATTACCATTCTTATTTTGAATAGAGTATAGGTCAATTGACTATAATATTATAGTTACTAACTCAAAATTTGAACTGCTGAATGTAATCTATTTTGGTTGTTATGTGTTAGAAAGACATAGACAGAGACAATAAATGTAGATACAATGTCCTCTTCCAGATTGATAATATGAAATAATGTCTATGAATTCTTAACTAAGATCAAACAAATTAAGATACTTTTAAAAAAATGTATCTTTGTTATTAACATTTAACGAACATATGCTATGTATGCACTCAATAGATAATTAAATATAATGATGTTCTTTTAATCATTGAGAAAAAAAAATAATAAATTTAGCTTGTTATATATTGTTTAGGAAAGGTAGTTATTGATGCCTTCCGTTTAATCAATCCCAATATGATGGTGCTTGGCCAAGAGCCAAGACAAACTACTAGCAACTTAGGACATTTACAAAAACCTTCAGTTCAAGTCAGTAAACTATTGAATTTTATTTTTTGATAATAATTGATGATACATTTTACATATTTCAAAAGATATAATATCTTATAGATATAGATGTAGATGAGTTGTAACATCTTATTTTTCATTTTAGGCTCTAATTCATGGTCTTAATCGTCATTACTATTCCATTTCAATAAACTACCGGAAAAACGAACTTGAACAAAAAATGTTATTGAATTTACACAAGAAATCATGGATGGATGGAATGGCACTTGAAGATTATGAGAAGCACTGTGATACCAACCGAACTACAGTTAAAGAAATGCTAGAATTAGCTAAGAGTTATAATAAAGTAAATACTTATTTTATTGTAAAAAAAATAGTTATTTACTCATTATTAAATGTATTGTATGTAATTGTTAAAGGCTTTGGAAGATGAGGATAAAATGACACCAGAACAATTGGCCATTAAAAATGTAGGCAAACAAGATCCTAAGAGGCATTTGGAAGAAAAAGTTGATAATTTAATGTCCGGAAACATTGTTCAGTGTTTGGGTTCTATGTTGGATACTGTAGTATTTAAATAATACTTGTGAAAATATTATGCAATCAAGGAAAAAATATGGAGAGAAATAAATTATTTTAAACTGTATATCAGAATTTAATGGCTAATATTTGTTTGCCGCTCCAATATTTCTATGAATATTACTCATAAGTCATAACTTTAATTTCTCTTTTTTTATATTATAAATAAATCTTGATTAATAAAGGTTTCTATTCATATAATTTAAGCTACTATCATCGTTCATATTATTAGGTTTTAATTTTAAATAAATAAATATTCTCAATTTTATTTTAAGGTATTAAAGTAAAAAAAGGAATAATGAGTGTAATAAATAATAATATTTAATAGTTTACTAACTATTCAAGTGTTTTCATATAAAATAATTTTAACTACGTTTTTATTTAATTACAAGTCTAAGAATTTTCCTCGCATTAATTATCATAAGTATTTATAAATCAGTGGTGGCTTGTAGATTATTAAAAATAGTTATAGAGTTATAATAATACATTCAAAAGTCATTAGCAGTCAAAGGTTATTTAAAAACAGCTGTAAGCAGCTTCATGAATATGAATAGGTGACTATCGTCCTTAAATGTACTTTATAAAATACATATATGAGCATTTATGAATGTGTATTAGCTTTTATACTGTTTAACTACAGTGAAGTACAAAAACCGTTCAATGAGGGTTGTTTGGTTCCCTTGGTATTTTTTACTATTCATATAGACATAAAATAAATTAAGTTAAAAAAACATTTTGATATATACCATACATAAATATATAATTTTTTATTTTAACCCTTTCCATTGAGAATATTTGTGTACGCTACTAGTGAATTAACAGTACAGTCAAATGTGTTTTGTTTCTCTCTCACATCATCTAGTTTTTTTTATATAATTCTATATTATTTATATTCTTATTTCTCTTAGATTAATTGCTGTACAAGCTTTTTTGAAATATTATACTTTATGTATAAAATGTATATTATTATTCTTATATTATATTTCCTATTTCCATTAAAGATTTTGGATAGCGCTTATTGCTCATACACTTGTGTGTGAATATTATATTTGAGTTGCTTATGTTTGAAATATTTAAAATTGAACCTCTAAATATCACCTATATAAATCTGTTAAACATTTTCGATATAATCTATAGATATCAAAATAATTAAGTTATTAAATTTCTGAAATTGATTTTGTCATAATCACATAAATTAAACTTGAAATTTGCATATTATAACCATCTTATTAATGAAAACAATTTTATCTGACATTATAAATTTAATAATTATTATTTAAATATATTTTTATGTACATCAAAACATTTTTCTTGCGATGTTGATTGTTACCTATTAACTCTGTAGGTTTCTTTCTCTTATGATATAAATGTTTTAACTACTTAAACTAGTGGTACAAATAAATCATACATGCAATAGGCGCTATAGCTCTTACCCTCTTGCTGTTTACTTCAAAAAGTATACTGGTGTTATGAAACAATTGACAAAGGTATTGCAATTTAGTTAATTTCGATAAATATGTTATGCTCTACAACTTTATAATGAACATTATTAATCTAATATGTTATGTATTATGTATAGGCAAATCAATTGTTCATGATGTTGATGTAACAAACACTACAAAAATAATTAATAATGTTAAGGGGATTCAATACCGTGATTTTCTGTTTTTATCTAACACGCACGCGACAGGATTTTTGACTGGTTATTTGCCAATCATACCAATTGATCTAATGAAGCGTTAAGAATTTGAATTTGTCGTCAAGTCTACTTGAAATCGACTATCCCACATTTTTGATTTTATGATTTTAACTTCTACAAAAATTAAAATACGACAATTTTTAAATATTCTTTTTAATAATATTATGACATTTATAGGAATTTGGGGAATAATATCAAACATGTAGGAAAGTCGATTACAAGTAGACTTGACGTCAAGTTCAAATCTGTTTTCAGAATTCTTATCGCTTCAATAGATCAATTGGAATGTTTTTAAAAAAACACGTCTAAAATACTGTCACGCAGGTGTTGGACAAAAACAGAAAATCACGGTTCGAATCCCCTTAAATAAAAAAGATATCCTTGCAAACCTCATATTTTATTAAAACTGGAATATTAAATGTGAATATACTTAATTGTTACTTATGCTATTTGTGCAATTAAAATATTTAAACTCTTAGTTCTAATTCTAAGTCCTTAAAGTGGAATTATTTTATAGGGCCTAATTTTGTGTGTAATACCGCATGTGATATAAATTATATTTTATATCTACGTGTAAAATGGAATTATTAAGCGTTTAACAGCTAATTTGTGTCGGCATTTACATTATTTTAATTAATAACAAAATACAATTTATAGATTATTTTTAATTAATCTGATAGCAAATGATAAATTTTGATATTTTTTTATGGCTGTCACCACGATCTAGACCGTGGCTGTCACAATAGTTTGTATTTTATCAGTTACTAGACATAGCTTTGGTCCGCCAGTACATTTATTATGTGGAAAGCCCTTCATGACAATGCCCTTCACTCTCTGCCACTCGCTGACTTTGACAATCCATTGATGGCTTACACCCACATGCAGCTAACACCCAAAAGCCCACGGTCATTCGTTAACCCTCAGCAGTCAGTACCCGTTGTAAACGTTGCTCCTGGACCGGTACTGTGGATGGTACCTAATGCTCCACCGACACCGCTGCATTCGGGAACCCTTCCGCAGATGCCTTCGAAAACCTATGGTACTTCAATTTTGATTACTGCGTCGAAAAATACGTCTTGTTAAGTATTCAAATACTTTTTAAATACTTTTTGACAAGCGTATTTAATTAAAATACATTTCAAATACTTTTGGACAAGTGTATTTTAAAATACCTTTTCATTGATTCTGAATGACGGTTCTGAACGGAGACGGTTTGTCAGCCTAGGATATTTTATATAATATTTATATGATAGCCGGTAAGTTGAATTAATATTATTTGCAATTTGCATATTATCATAGGTATTTCAATATTTGAATATAATACATGATACATTTTAAGAACCCACAAATAATCTTTTTAAATTACAATAAAATAACTAAAATCGTTATTCTTGGTTACTTAATATGTAATTTTATCCAAATTTGAAAATGAAATAACCATAAAATAAACGGTTTTTGACCCTATAATTACAATTTTAATGACATTTAATACGTAAATACGCAGATGACATATTACCTACAATTCATGTCTACCATGCTGAAGTTTAACTTGAAAATATTATAATAAGCACCTATGTGACATCTAAAATTATTGAACCAATTAAAGATAATGTATTTATTAATTATTTAATTTAATTATTGATTAATCATTTTAAGTATACATTTGTGATAAACGTAAAAGATTTTAATATAGGTAGGTACCTATACTAAAAAAAAAGTATTTGTATTTATATTTAAATCCTTTTGAAAGAGAGTATTCGTATTTCAAACACAAATGACACGAAGTATTTCAATACGTATTCTGATTACATTTTAAAAGTATTCTTAACTAAACTGATATTAGACTCCTTCAGTCCTTCCGGTGATTCTAATTTGACCTCAAGTGGAAAAATTTACTCATTAGTGAGTCATTACCAAGGAGATCCTAAAGTCTGTGCTCCTTAATCTGCCTGGATAGAAGAAAGTAAAAAACTATTTCACCTACGAAGTGATGCAGTGTTAAAAAATAAATATTACACATGAGAAGAAAGATTGTATGTTAACGTTAATAAAAATATGTTTGAAGTTATTGTAAAAAATAAATACAATTTCAAAAACTTTACTTGAATAAATATAACGTTTTAGTGATGAACTACAATAAAATGATAGATGTAAAGTACCTTGGAAACTTAACAGAGAAATTAAATGTATAATTTGTTAAATTCACAAAGGACATACAATAAATACGTGGATAGAACTATAGAGTTATTTCGCTTCGCTCCACGCAATACAAATATAACTTTTGTAGTCCTCAGATAAATCGAAAACCTACAACGTCCACACAACTACACAAGCAAAAACCCAATATAAGTTGCCTTACCCGGGTAAAAATTGGGCGCTTGAATTTAGATTAACGCATCCTGTTGAAATTTTTTTTTTTTAAATTCGTAATTCGTTTTAAGGGTATTTTAGTTTATACATTTTAAATATAAAATATGGTCAACGTGCATTTTTGTGTACGAAGTATAATGTATGCAAATTTTTTTGATCCAGGGCAGATGATATTGTGTGTTTTTTTTTATTATCTATGTCTCTGTCCACACTTTCTGGAGCAGTAAAAATGCTTAATTTTTTTTAAATTCAATATCATGGAACAGTATTCATTTTGTGGTTTCCTCAAAGGTGTCTAATTCAGTCATTGACATAGATCGTCCACTGGACCGCTGATCATATCCATTACCATAGATTTTACTGCGTCAACTAACGTATGCACTTTTGTAATTTATATACTTATGTAAGGGAAAAAATAATAAGTCAATACTTTTTCACTCATTATTGTGTAAATAATATATTTTTTATAAACTTTTTCATTAAACTATTATTATTAAAATATATATACATGCATTTCATTTATTTAAGAATTCTAATTAATTGATACTTATGTCTATTGTCAATTTAACACTTTTTCCTTTAACTAAATACTAATTTTTTATTTCCATTACAAACTTAATAAGTTCTTATGAACAAATGAAGCTATAACGATACTTGATAGTATGATATGTTTAAGTTATTAAAGTGACTTACTCAATGACTAGGTATACTAATTGACTCCTGTACTGTACAGCAGAGTGATTACCTACTTTACCAATTCTTATTCTTTACTAATTTAGGACAATAATAAATTTTAATTAAAATAAAATACATAAATCAAATTATTATTAATGTATCATTATTCCATTCATAATACAAATCACGGTCTTAGAAGATCTTCTGAGATCGTGATACAAATACAGTAAATATTTTTGATAATTTAAAATAATAATATTTGAAATAAAATAGACAAGATTCTAGCATTACCTAGTACTATTATAATTTAGTAATATCTAATATTATAATCTTGTATATTATTTAACAGCTGAATTTTTAAAAACATGTCATATTAACAGGTAATAACTCGGTAAGTTCTGGAATAATTCTTAATATTATGAAATCGTATTTCTAATAAATATTTTATTAATTTATTGTTAAGTACTACATACTTTATTTAGTTTTTATTTTGTTGAAAGAGGCAAATAAAGGTATGATTTTTGTTATTTTGTATTTATAGTGGCAATAAATATATTATTAATATAATAATATAGAAATAAATACAAAAAAAAAAAAAATAATGAATTATTACCACTAAAAACTATACGTCATAATAAATGCAAAAAAAAACAAAGCATTATCAATTTCAATATTATCAATTTTAAGAGCATCTTAATCTTTCAGTCGGCAAGTCGATGGGACTACGGAAGTCTTATTTTGTACACTCTATTTCTCTATTATTATTTATTATCATTGAAATAATATTCTTAAAATAAAAGTTCAATATAAGTTGATCAAACGTATATATCTACGTATTTAAATTCATATACAAATACCAATCATATAACTATTACAAATTGAATACGTAGGTACATAATATAATATAAAATATGGTGCCTATAATTATATAGCATTGTTACTACACTGCCTTTATATATAAAAATTACCATAACATTATCTTAATAAAAAACCATTAGGTACCTTTTTACCACAAAATAATTTTGCCTTAATGATTAAATCAATATTTTCAGTTGGCAGTTGCGTGTAAAAATATATTTATATTTTCGTTCTTGATGAAATTAATGTAGGTATATTTTTAATGATACACTTAACTACAAAATACAAAACCATAAGACATGATATATACTTATTACATGTTTCATATATTTACACCGAAAGCCTTGTATATAAAATTTTGAAGATTGTCAATGAAATCATTTTAATTATGTTCATTATAAAATATTATACATAAATGTTAAGTATTATTATATGTCACTTAATATTGTTTGTTTGAATTTATTCTCGTTCACAAAATATAGATGAATCATCAGGAATAAAAACTTAGACTTTAAACTATTAATAATTTAATTATGCATAATATATAATATAGCAGTACATAACCTTTTGTGGTACACGGACCCCTGTAAAAATAATTTTTGAAGCCACGGCTTATGTTTATGTAAATAGGTATCTAAATAGATATTATTTAGATCTTAAACTTAAATTATAGACAAATAAATTGCTAATATTAACAATATCAAATGTTTAATGTATTATTTATTATTAAGTACAGTTACAACATAAAAAATAACTTCTTTAAGATAGCATTTATGTTTTTAGTGAAAAGTTTATTATTTTATTAATAGACAGGTAGTCCTCCGATATGCTCCGATAGTTTTCTTATGATTTATGCCTGATTTTATTAGTATTTGTGGTAGATATAGTTCAGAGATTAAAGTTGCAGGATGTAAAGTATTATTCAATAATCAGTTATGCCTATTGATTTTATATGAATATATTGTCATTCATGTTATCTTATTATAGTGTAGGTGCTTATGTTATTAATATACATTTTTTTTTTATTAATTACCTACCCATAGTACATCATGTGATACATATTTTTGGTAACAAAAAATGTTTTGATATTAGAATAATTATAGGTATTAGTATGTATTAATATGATTACTGGTATGTAAGATTTAAAGAAGATGTATTATCAGTTTCAATCATTTGTATTTTTTTAAATCCAAGCAATACCTATTTTACTATTAAATATCTGTCTCTCAATAATTACGTAATTACCTATAAGAAATCTATTTATTTTATAATAATATTTTACATTTAAAATTTAAGTTATATAAGCTTATTTAAAATATTGGGTGGTTGTGGTGCAGTTTTTGAAGTATTTATTTCCACGACAGAATTCAAGGGAATGAGTATGGTACATCATATAATTATTGACAATTCGGGAATTTTTTTCGTAATTTGATGTCATTATAAAACAACGATACTTTGATGAAAAAAATTATACGACTGTTATTTTATATTTTATATTTTTTTTCTAAAGTTTTTTACTTTTTTGAAAGACTGTACCTATACACTTTAAATTTTTATATTTCAAAGAAAAATATTTTCCTGATAATCGCATCGTACAAAAATCGATTTTAAAACAATTAGTTATTTAGTTATACCCACTTCAAATTTAGATGAGTAGAGTTGAGTGCCGCAGAAACCAGAGTAGAACCTACCACAAAAAATGTCGGTCCACTATTCTACCAGTATCTCCGTATTACGCGTATAATAATATTATGCTTCTTACACGTATATTATTGTTGTACTCCTTATAGTTGTCATAGTTTTGTCAACAATGTACCTATTTTGAAATAACTTATCACTATGTACTTATAAGTTATAAAGTTAGGTTTAATTGAAGCTTATGGCTTATAGTTTAGTGGTGTTATAATGTAGGCATAAGATGTCCCGGTAATAATATGTCACAATTAGTGAGAATTATCTGGACCTTGTATAGATAATATAATATCAACATTCGACAATATATAAATATATTCAAAATAATATCAAATTTTAATGTATTTTAAATGCATTTTTGAGGGACTTTTGTATCTCTATCCCCCAACACATAATTGACCGTTTCAATGACTGCGTATACGCAGTCTTTTACATATATGTAAAAGTATATCGTGGGTGTGATTGGTGAAAAAGCCCTATACATGTTATTTTACATTAATATTTAATTCAGATCCTTAGAAAAATTAAGATCGCAACGAGTTGGCCCATCCCTCGGAAAAAAACATTCTTAACTGCAAAATCCAAAAATTAGAATTTGAATAAATGCATAATTAAAGGATAACATTATGATGAGCGTGTTTGGTGAATGTCACTGTATAACAATATGCCATTTGCCTTTCAAATTTCCCCTGATAATATATATATAAGTACTATATAACTATATATAGGTACACAGTTTTTGTTTTAATTATCAAAAAATAAAAGTTTCAAGAAACTTAAATTTAAAAAGTTCGTTTACCGATTTAATGTAAGCCTCACGAACCTAACGTTTATTGCTATATAGTATATATATATATATATATATTTATTATGCTACGCACGACGCCCCTTTAAAAATATTCATAAGACGCAAGTGCATCTGGTAAACTTAATAATATAAGAAATAAGAGTTTGGCCAGAAAATTATTATTGTTATTATTTTAATTGATTTTTATTTCACTCGGACGAGTGGGATGTTAGTGCTACAAAAATATTATTTTATTATAATTAAACACGATTTATCGGCGGCCGTTTGAAATTTTATTCCACTTTAGCGCCGTAGCGTACTACCTATTATAAGAGTATTATGATAAATAATAATAATTCAAACTGTTCCGCTGCAAGGGAAACTACATTCGATGGTATCAAAGAACAATGTTAAATATTCTGTATTGAATTCAAAGAATGTTAGAAAAAGGTCTGCCGGTAAATTCAATCGAAAACACGTATTTTATTTAAAATAAGAAATACCTTCTATACCTTCTACAGGATACCGGGAAATTTGTTTACGAGTCATAAGAAATTGTGTTGCTATAATTTTTAATTATTCATATTTGAGTCTCCATTCGTGAGTAACAATAAAATTTCGTATATTATTATGTATTTATTTATTTTTTTTACTCGCTTGCTTATAAATATAATAACCCTTTTGTGGTAAGTATTTTTATATTATATTATACGACAACTGTTTTGATATCAGATTTGTTGCATTTTATATAGGTTAAATATTCTGATTTACAGATACTTACTCATAAAGTTTGCAAGTTTCTGTAGGGGATGACATTATGTGAATTGAAAAGGTAAGTTTCCGATGTCTTGTTCATACATCTCATACGTTTTGCTAAAATATGGCATCATTATTTTATATTATTTTATTTTTAGTTTTATTATATAGACATACTGCAGTATAATCACTCTGTGCAAGGTTCACAAATCTATTCCACGTTTTGTTTTGCAATAATAAATATAGATAATATAGGTAATATAGGTATGCATCTTTTTTCTCCAGAGCTATCTCAATAGCGAACAAAATTGTGAGCTATATTGATTGATTTTTTTATGTCGAGAAATGTTTTCAAGCACAATATTTATTTGGCTTAATGTTTCTGTCACAAATTGATTACTATTATTATTATTAAAATTGTATTTATCTATTTATATTTATATATTATAGTTGTTATGTATGTTTTTGTTTTATGTGAATTTTCAAAAATATACAACCATTTTAATCAGGTTAATCATATTAGTACAATATTTTTCTTTATCCAATATAATATTATACAACAAATCAATATATCTAATATCTATAGTATATTTATTCATGAAATTCACTTTATTTATTTATTAAATAAACGATTTTTATTTACATGTTTCATCAGCAGGAGCGTAGGTCTTTATTGCGAAGAAGGGGTGAGATTTTTTCCATTTGAAAAATATATATACTAAAATAAACAGAGTTATATTCGTAAAGTCTAATAAAAGCTTGAAATAATAATATGTACATATATTATTT
This sequence comes from Metopolophium dirhodum, assembly GCF_019925205.1. Classification (NCBI taxonomy): domain Eukaryota; kingdom Metazoa; phylum Arthropoda; class Insecta; order Hemiptera; family Aphididae; genus Metopolophium; species Metopolophium dirhodum. The sequence goes on from NC_083565.1 coordinate 1,844,031, forward strand.
TAATACAAAAACATTATTCAAGTTTTAATACCTCAACTCTACCCTGTCAGGTTAACGTATGAATTGGATTTGAACAAAACCAGACGTAATCTATAAAAAAAAATGGCTCTGTGGTCGCCCCTCCGCCTAAAGACACACTTGTTCGTGTTTGAAATATAGGTACGCCATAATATAATTTTTGCTATTTTTGGATCATATTATTATATAAAAAATGTATATCTGCACCTTGCAGTTTATTGTATCTAAGGCGTAATAGGCGTATGTAATAGTTTGGTTTTCTAGAGTTACTGGACATTCTAGACTTACTAGGCCTATAATTTCGAATTATATTTTGAATTTTTTAACAGTCTACTGATTTTATTTATACAGAAACGGAAAATGCATTTTATTAAAATAACCGTACTCTATTAATCAATAAATTTAAAGCTTATGAATTCGGTGATCCACTAATTTTTTGCGGTTTCGTTCATTAAAATCAGGTCATACACAGATAGTAAAGTATATAAAAAACTACCTTTCTAACCAAATCCCTCAAGGAAATTATATTTTATCTGAATTAGGTTTTTTAAAACGCTTTTGTAGACACTTTAGAGATAAATGTACATTAATTATTTTATATAATTCGTAAAACCGATATAATTTTAACACAAATGAAAAGTCTAAACAAGATTCAAAATAATATTATTAGGTGTTTATGTTTTCAATTTTATGTTTACCTATATAGAGACCCTCTTTCTGTCAATAACGTTACACTAAGTTATTTAATATGCAAACTGACATGCATGTGCGTTATTGAGCCTTTATTCAAAGGCGTCCCGTGCTTATTCATATAGGATTATTAGAATTAACGATATTATAATAATAATAGTGTACAACACTACAATCCTTGTCGAGAGCATAGGCGCGCTTATTTTTTAGTTCTTGGTGGATCTATAAAGGCATCTACTTGAACTCCTACAATGCAGTGCTGCGATAGTGGAGATTTTACGAGGATAAAAAAAAAAAACCGAAAATAGGATCCGGACGAATATTCACAAATAATGAAAACGCTATGTGATAGCCGATAATTAGTGCAAAAATGAAAATTTAAATATTGTGGGAAATGGGAAATAACTCAGAGCCATTTTTTGTACAACACTGCAATACCTATGATCCAATTTAACCCATGTCCCTATACTTACTGACCAAAACTAATAGCTAAATCAGAACGGGAAGAATAAAAATAAAATAACGTCAGATTTTAGTTGCAACTTGTAGGCCACGTGATTGCAGCACATATGATAAGACGTATACCTACTTGTATTAATTAATAGTCCATGGTCATTATACATAATATACTGGCTATATTTCATGACGAATATATTGTATCGTATCATTGTTTACTTTATTTAGTGAACTTAAACTTTGGAATAAAATAATGTAACATTAAACATTTTTGAAAAAGTAATTACTAATTTTAAAGGCCTGTTTTTAAATTTTTCTTAAAATAAATGAATAAATCTATTGCATGAATATTTTTTTATTAAAAGTTTACTTGATCTTTTTAATTACATTTTATAGGTACGTGAATTGCTTTTTATAGTTAATTTATTTTGTATTTTGTATTTTAAGACAATTTTTGAAATTATTTCGCAAATTCCTGATTTACACTCTATTGTTATTGTTTATGTTGTACAATGCATGGACGAATAAGGCAAACTATCGAGTAGAAACGCTGGTTTTGGATATCAGGGAATGTCCGGCTCATGGACATACTGCACAAGGACGACGAGAGGACATTTTTTGGCGGGCTGTCGGACCAGGACGCCGGGCGGCTACCGAGCCACCCCCACAGGGGTTCTCGTCGGGCCACGACGACGGCACGAGGTGCACTACAACAAGCGTCCGATCCAAGCCGACAGTTCTCTGGGCGGAGCGAGAGGAGGATGCTCTGGTGCTCGACGGCGATTAATATGGCGTGCAGTGGCGGCAGCAGCAGCCTGCACGGGATCAGGATCCACCAAGCAGAGGGCGAGTCTGGAAATCAGCCTTTGCCGGAGGACCACCACCACGGAAATGCCACCAGCCTCTGCGAAACCGGCCCGAGCGTTCGTTCTGGGGTCCGGCAGGCGGTCGGCTGGGCGGTTCGGACTAGAAAGCTTCCGGCCGCAGATCGAGGTGCGGCCCGTGCGTGCCGGACCCGGTGATGGTGACATGAGGAGGAGGAGGAGGAGGAACTTTTTGACGTGACGATGAAACTGAATGGAGGTAAGAAGTTGACGGAGGTGGCAGTTCCAAGAAGCACGACATGACTTATTCAAGAATTCCGGCGAGCATATTATTTGGAAGCTCACCAGTCAATCGTTGGTAGGTATGCTGAAATATTAATTTTATAAAAGTTATTAACAATTTTGACGATTTTTTGACATATTGTTATATGGTAAAAGTCGTAATAAGTCGTAATACACTCTTAGTTCATAAATATGCTTAAAACTTACGTTATAATATATTATGTTGTCTGTTTGGTAATTGGTAGTATAGCTAATATTTGATTCGGAGCTTGGATATGGGTTAGGCTGATCTATAAATGCTTTTGTCGGATTTTGATGTAATGTATACATTTTATGTGTTGTTTATTTTCGCACTTCTTTTGGAACTGCCACGTCTCTATTCTTACCCCGTTCAGTTTCACCGTCACTCCGTTTGTTCTTCCTCAACTTCAACTCTGTTGTCACCATCTCCCGGTCCCGGCACCTGCAACTCTGGCACATGCACCTCGACATCCGCAGGAGACTTTCTAGTCCCCCGTTCGCCCGGCCGCTTGCCCGCCCCGACCATAGCAGAACGAACACCGTCCTCGCTCACGGGCGGGCCGGTTTCCCGGACGCGGGCAGCATTTCCGTGGCATTATCCCTTCGGCAGTCCTCCGGCGGTGGCTGATCTCCAAACTCGTCCTCGCTGATCCTGATCCTCTTCTGCGGCTGCTGCAAGTGCCACCGCTGCACGCCATATTTTTTTTTACCCATCTCTGCCGTCGAGCTCGCATCTTCCTCCTCCTCCTCTGCCGCCGCCGGCCGTTCGGCCGCATATTACGTTGTAGTACACCAACCCTAAGCCATCCCCGTGGCCCAACGAGAACGTGGCCCGGTCACCGCAGAGGAGGCCGACCGCGTTCCTTCAGGATCGGCCCCGTGGCGTCCAGGTCCGACAGCCCGCCGCTAGTCCTCTCTTTGTCCTCGGTGCAGTATGTCTCGTTATTTTATAGGCGCCATTTCAGTCAGGCGCCACTCCAGTTCCTGGACATTCACCGAGGATTCTATCTAATTCAACCAGCGTTTCTCTCTAAGTTCGTCCGGTATTGCTTTGTGAATAATTAATTTTAAAACTTAAATATAAATAAACAAATCTTGTTACTATGGTCCAAGATATTATTATTATTTATAACATTATGGCATTATTTAATATTATATTATTTCGTTTTTAGCATTTAAAACGGAAAAGTTGTTTATTCAATTATAGCCAGATGACTATATATATTTGTGTATGTATACGATATTAATGTTATACTTGCTCAATAAGTTATACGTTTTAACTAATATCTGCATATAATTTATATGATAATGAACAACGGATATAGATTATGAACATATGCTCAACTAAGGAGGCTGGAGTAGTGAAGTGGACTCTCAAAAGTTTACCCATAGCCTCCCTCCCTCCAAAATAAATTATTCTCTGAACTCACATGATATTAAAATAATATATGAATATATAAAAAATGTAATTTACTTGAAATTTTTTGTCATTACCTAAATATAAATACAAAGTTTTTGATTGACAGACCCCCAAACCCCCCGAGTTGGCGAAGAGTTTTAACCGATGTCGGAAGCTGCAGTGGTCTTTTGGTCTGGTCGTCGGTCTCGAGCCGGTTAGTATGTGATAAGAAGGTCTGGTGATAAGGAACTGTGATAAGGTTAGGACCACCACCTTAGGTTCGACGTGGTAGCCCGGGTTATGCCGCCGGAAATTCGTAAAAAAAACATATAACCGCCGCGATTGTTTTGGTGTCTAGCAGGTCAGTCATCTCAGTTATCCGGTTAGGCAATCTTACTTCGTCGGATAGTGGATAATGTGGGACGGCCGGGTTACGGCATCAGGTATGCAATCCAACTGCGTCAGATCACGGACAACGTTCTTTACTGCCGCCAAAAACGTGACATTAAGTGGAAAAAAATTTAAAAAAATTTGGGCGTCCATGCAAATCATATATAGCCGCAGTAACTTAACTTAGTTTAAATTTAAAATTTGCTAATTTACAAAAATAAAAAATTCTAGATACAAAATATAGATTATTAGATAGTTTTTCTTTACGCTCAAGAAAATTACTGGGGAAATTTAAAATGATACATCAAAGCAAAAACCCATTCAAAAATTTGCATTATTCTTCGAACAAAAATTAACTTAATATAGATACTTTTTTTCAAGATTAACGTGTTACCTGTTAATCTTGAAAAAAAGTAACTTATTAAGTTAAAAGTTAATTTGAAAAAAAAAGTAACGCGTTAATTAACTTAATTAAAATTCACTTAACGTTTTAACTTAATTTTAACTTTTAACTCGTTAATGCCCAGCCTTGCAGTAATACCTACATATTCAAAATAATTGGGGGAAAAGTAAGGGTACAACAAACATTTTTACAAGAAAAAAAATGTTCAAACCATCAATCAAATATTTCATATTTTCAGGTTATTCTGAACCACCTATTATACCATCGGGGTTATATAAATCATTGTTTTAAAACGATCTGTCAGCCTAAACATATTTTACTATAGGTATATTGGTACCTATATGGTATTTCTGTAAGTAATTTATTTTTCTATCAGTAGTACCAGGTTGAACTAACTCTTGACAAAAACTAATTTTCTATATTATAAATTATAATATTATTTTATACGATCTTGCTAGATGTTATTATTACCTAGTCAATAGTAAATACAATACAAACATACGGTTTTAATAGATTTGTGGTAGCGAATAGCATAAAATAAATCTAAATATTTTGAAAATATTGTGACGTGCAATAAAGGTGCTTTTAAGTATTCCACTTATATTACTTGTATAATACAAGTATTCATGTTAATATTAATTATGTTGAAATTTACATATGTAATGTCTTTGGAATTAAATTGGCCGTGTATTATATTTTAAATTTTGAACAATATTATATTATTTTGTTGTCATGGAAATATTCGTTTGGATGTTTATTCATACGACCGATTACATATTTTGAATCAGTTTATATTTCGTAACGAACCGCTTAACGAATTATTTTATTTTCTATAACATAAATATAATTTAATAATCAACTTTTGAATGTATTACTTATATCTTATTGTTTAATAATTTTTCTATAACCTTGCGTGAGGTAAAAAAAAAACGCTGAGGAGTCAACCTTATAAAAATCAAAAAAAAGTTTTGCAAAACAACGTCACTACGTCAGGACGAGTGCAGAATAACCCGGCTGTTGGAAATTCGCAGAATTACGAGTTCCGCACCCATAGCGGATATCCGTCGAAAGACAACACTCACATGATGGCAGACGACGGAGCATATACGGCAGACGACCCTACGCTGACCGTGGGGCCGAAAATTGTCTGTACCACTGAGCTCTGTGACCAACAACCGTCGGCGACGACATCCACATTGCAGGTGGAGGCCGATCAGAGGACGTTAGATTTAGCACCACTACTATCCCTGTGTCCAAATGACGAACTGTTGGAAGCTCCTGTTGGAATCTTGCAGGAGTGCGATTATCCATCGACAGACAACGTATATATGGTGGACGACAATAAATACACGACGAAAGATGACGCGGTAGACGACCCTACACTGACCGTGAGGCCAAAAATTGTATGTGCTATCAGTGAGCTCCGTGATCAACAACCGACGAGGACGACATTGACTTCGGCGGATTTCAGGGTGTTGGACGAGCTCACCGAAGACTTACTGGTGGCAGCCGTTCAGAAGTCGTTAAATGTACCGCCCCTATCTCTGTGTCCGAATGAAGAACAGTCGAATTCTATTTCACGTGACGACGATAGTGTTACATCGTCGGAAATGGCTGTACCGTGGATTATTATACCGAGTGTCTTGGACAAGTTGCTAGAGTTTGACGAAGTCTCGTCAGAAATTAAAAATGCAGATACAAAATACGGAAAGCACCTTCCGCCGTTACCGTTGTGTCTCGCGAGTGCACCGGAGGAAACACAACTACAGCCATGTGAGTCTTCTGCTGTTGAGATATCGTCGACAAAAATCAAAAGTGTAGTGACTGAACAGCTTGATTCTTACGTGGCACCGGTTAGAATCCAGCTGTTAGATGCACTGGCTGATGTTAACGATTTTGTTCCGGACGAGGCAGCCGAAAGCACGACCATAGTTCCTATAGTCGTGGCCAAAAGTGATGGCGACGGGTTGGAGCCAGCGACAACTACGATCCAAGTAAAGTCAGCGGTGACTGAACAGCTTGATTCTTACGTGGCACCGGTTAGAATCCAGCTGTTAGATGCACTGGCTGATGTTAACGATTTTGTTCCGGACGAGGCAACCGAAAGCACGACCATAGTTCCTATAGTCGTGGACAAAAGTGATGGCGACGGGTTGGAGCCAGCGATGACTACGACCCAAGTAAAGTCAGCGGTGACTGAACAGCTTGATTCTTACGTGGCACCGGTTAGAATCCAGCTGTTAGATGCACTGGCTGATGTTAACGATTTTGTTCCGGACGAGGCAACCGAAAGCACGACCATAGTTCCTATAGTCGTGGACAAAAGTGATGGCGACGGGTTGGAGCCAGCGATGACTACGACCCAAGTAAAGTCAGCGGTGACTGAACAGCTTGATTCTTACGTGGCACCGGTTAGAATCCAGCTGTTAGATGCACTGGCTGATGTTAACGATTTTGTTCCGGACGAGGCAACCGAAAGCACGACCATAGTTCCTATAGCCGTGGCCAAAAGTGATGGCGATGGGTTGGAGCCAGCGACGACAGCGGTCCAAGCAAAGTCAGCAGCAGCAGAAAAACCCCGGCAAGGTCGTCGTAGATCGTTCTTATCGGCAGTGGGGAGGCGGCTCCTCAAGTTCGGGAGGACGTTATGCTGCTGTTGCTGTTGCAAATAGTGTGGTATGTACACTGATACCGCCATATGGTGCGCTCGATTACATCTGTGAGATGACAACGAGTTTAGAAGACAAGAGGGATGCAAAAAGAGATGTTGACTGGTGTCATCAATCCAAAATTTAAGTTTATAATTTATTAAAATTCATTTTGTTTAATTTTCGGTTTGTTGAAAAACTTTAATATTATAATGATTGTTAATTTGCTCATATTATCAAATAAACAATGAAGCATAATATATGTAAATATTAATTATACATGTACATTTTTACTTCGAATACCGTCAAATTTTTTTCTGATTGTTATAAAAAATAAAAATGTGAGAAATAAAAAAAAATGTACATAATCATAAGTAATAACAATAAAACAAATAATATAATTTAATGTGTACATTCGTCTTGAACACTAATTACTTTATATTTTTATGATTATTATATTTATAAGTCGTATTTTATTGTTGAATGAGGCCTAACACGGGAGATACCGGACAAATAGAACCATGACAGAGGTATAGCTAAATTGCCTATCCATAACGCCGTGTAATCATAACAATAATATTGAAATACACGAAGAAAAAAAACTAACGGCATTACAGAAGAAGATAAAAGTACAACAATATTTTTAGACAATTTGATTTACAAAAAATTTTTTATCGTGGAAGCCCATGCAGTAAATAATATAACTAATTTTTTTAAAAAAAAACGTCAAATTTACAAGTATACGAAAATGTAGATAATAATATTAAATATTCATATACCAATAATTATTAAGTTTACATAGGTACCCAAGATAAACAACTGTATAATTCATTCAATGTTTAAGGTTTACATTTTAACATTTTTTCTGCGGAATAATAAAATATTTTTTTAAATAAAATGTTTTAACTTGTTTTTATCTACCTATATAATTTTGTCCTAACCAATTTCCACAATTTTATCTAACTTTAAAATTAAATTTCATATTTTAGTTACTATCTCAATTATAATACTTTTTCAGTTTTCTATAATTTATAATCTACTGTTAGATGCCCAAAAAAATGCAAAATAAACTTTCTTATTCTTATTCAAATGTACATAAAACAAATTTGTGACAAGACGAGCATTGCACAGTAAGCTTTGAAAAACAATGCTAAGTGCATCGAAATCCCAGCCCTAGTTATAAGTATAGACAAGCGGAGTAGTGGACAAACATTTTGTGGGGTAACCCCGCGTACCACTTCACTCCACCATCTAAACTTTTTTATTTATTAAATTTTCATTTTCCATTATTTTTTAGTTTTATTTCTAGAAATGTCAATAAAATTTTATTTGTTGGTTAAAAAAGCTTGAAATTGTAATAGAAGGCTCCTAGTATATTGTTTCAAAGGTAGATGAAAAATATTAAAAATATTTAGTCTCAGTTTTTTTTTATAAGCATTTAAAGTTCAAAAATCACGAAAGTTAGCAAATTATTTTGAGTTGAGAATTCGTAAAAATTTTTCTTTTTAAATCTAAGATTTTTATTTTGGTAATAATACAAAACTGTGTACAAAGTTAAATTTGAGTTGCACCAAGTTTATATTTTTAAATTGAAGGTTTTCGAAACGTAATTTCTGGTTAAGAAAATTTTGAAATAAAGTTCCCCATTTTATATTTTAATTAATTTAACTTTAGTTTTACTCAGACGCATCCACGTTGAATCAAAATTAACATATAATTTTGCTTTATTATCCCAATTTAATAAGTTTTCGGACTCTTCTCAGGCAGCTGAAGCTGGTTGAATCATAAAATACCTCCATTGGTATAGGCACCTATTGTATAAGTACAGGTATGAAGTATTTTATTCCCCACTCATTACACTTCTGCAGTATTATATTTAAGTATTTATTAGAACTTTACACAGAGTTTTTCAAACGTTTAATAGAAATTTCGTAAACAATCTTATTAAATTTTATTTTTTAAAATTGGTTACACTTGGAGGTTGGAATTTTTTTTAATATATAACAATATATTGTCAAGTTATTTTAATGTAGTACCTATAAAATTTGAATTCAGTTAATCAAAATATTTTATTTGTACATTTTATGGTATACAAATGCTTTGATAATTTATTTTATTATACTGTATAAATGAGAAGCTCACACAATACAACTGTATTTTGATTGACTGCTTTTGACTTTTTGGTAGTGTCATCAAATAATTCCCAATTGTTAGGCCCTCTTTTACAGTACGCTACATAGTGACCAACAGATGTGCGCAATCTACTTAGCCCTTTCCGATAGTCACATACACCTCGCAATTCATATGCTGTGTTATAATGTGTTAGAACTTGTGGGATATCCTTTAGAGGTATTTGTAGCTGTGGAGCAGCTTCTGTTGATTGATATTTATAGTTAGTAATATCTCCTGCAATTAAAAAATATGATAACATAAATAAATGTATATAGTGTTTATAGGTTATATTTTAGTTAATGTATTTACTGTAAGTACCTTCCCATTTTAGAATTTCTATAATTAAAAGTTTTGTAGATGCTTCGGTCCTTATAGTTTTATCACCATTACATGGGTTTGTTTGATATTGGTTTATATTTCCACAAGTCAAATAGTCTATCGATAATCTTTCTAATAAAAAATTTTGTAAACCATCTAGATTATTTTCTGTGTGGAATGTGATGTATGTCACTGGTTTTTGTTTTTCCGTTGAGTAGTCACATTTAGGGTTTGAACATAATATATAATCAAATGCCGTAGGTATATCTTGAAATAGCTTTTGTATGACAAATGCTGTTGTTGCATGGCAAGAAACTAATGTAATGTCATAGTCAATTTTGGTTGCTTCTGGTTCGAGATAAGTTAATAATATCTGAGCTCTTTCTTTGTAAGTTGTAGGGTTGATTCCTTTTTTAACAATTGACGAAACAAAAGAAAGAAATTCATTTGGGTTTTCCAGGCAATTTATTTCTTCGGAATATCGCTTACTTGTACAATAAGACACCATGAATATTGAAGCCAGTGCATCAAAAGCACAAGTATTACTAAGTGCAACTTTACCATAACCTTTTAAATTCCTACTTTTTAGATCAGTTACTTTTGAACCATTTTTTAAATTAGGTAACGATGTAATGCTGCGTGAATTATTTAAGTCTATATGACGCAAATGTGTGTTAGAGTTTAAGTAAGAATTTGTTATACGTTGCTTTTTAGATTTTCTATCCCACCCTTCATTAGCAGTATTCTCATCACAGTTAACTGTTATTGATTTGTTTATTGTGATTTCATTTTCAGTGTCCATTATAATATCATTAATATTGTTTTCGTCAATAGCAATAAAGTCTAACACATTATAACACAGCATATGAATTGCGAGGTGTATGTGACTATCGGAAAGGGCTAAGTAGATTGCGCACATCTGTTGGTCACTATATAGCGTACTGTAAAAGAGGGCCTAACAATTGGGAATTATTTGATGACACTACCAAAAAGTCAAAAGCAGTCAATCAAAATACAGTTGTATTGTGTGAGCTTCTCATTTATACAGTATAATAAAATAAATTATCAAAGCATTTGTATACCATAAAATGTACAAATAAAATATTTTGATTAACTGAATTCAAATTTTATAGGTACTACATTAAAATAACTTGACAATATATTGTTATATATTAAAAAAAATTCCAACCTCCAAGTGTAACCAATTTTAAAAAATAAAATTTAATAAGATTGTTTACGAAATTTCTATTAAACGTTTGAAAAACTCTGTGTAAAGTTCTAATAAATACTTAAATATAATACTGCAGAAGTGTAATGAGTGGGGAATAAAATACTTCATACCTGTACTTATACAATAGGTGCCTATACCAATGGAGGTATTTTATGATTCAACCAGCTTCAGCTGCCTGAGAAGAGTCCGAAAACTTATTAAATTGGGATAATAAAGCAAAATTATATGTTAATTTTGATTCAACGTGGATGCGTCTGAGTAAAACTAAAGTTAAATTAATTAAAATATAAAATGGGGAACTTTATTTCAAAATTTTCTTAACCAGAAATTACGTTTCGAAAACCTTCAATTTAAAAATATAAACTTGGTGCAACTCAAATTTAACTTTGTACACAGTTTTGTATTATTACCAAAATAAAAATCTTAGATTTAAAAAGAAAAATTTTTACGAATTCTCAACTCAAAATAATTTGCTAACTTTCGTGATTTTTGAACTTTAAATGCTTATAAAAAAAAACTGAGACTAAATATTTTTAATATTTTTCATCTACCTTTGAAACAATATACTAGGAGCCTTCTATTACAATTTCAAGCTTTTTTAACCAACAAATAAAATTTTATTGACATTTCTAGAAATAAAACTAAAAAATAATGGAAAATGAAAATTTAATAAATAAAAAAGTTTAGATGGTGGAGTGAAGTGGTACGCGGGGTTACCCCACAAAATGTTTGTCCACTACTCCGCTTGTCTATACTTATAACTAGGGCTGGGATTTCGATGCACTTAGCATTGTTTTTCAAAGCTTACTGTGCAATGCTCGTCTTGTCACAAATTTGTTTTATGTACATTTGAATAAGAATAAGAAAGTTTATTTTGCATTTTTTTGGGCATCTAACAGTAGATTATAAATTATAGAAAACTGAAAAAGTATTATAATTGAGATAGTAACTAAAATATGAAATTTAATTTTAAAGTTAGATAAAATTGTGGAAATTGGTTAGGACAAAATTATATAGGTAGATAAAAACAAGTTAAAACATTTTATTTAAAAAAATATTTTATTATTCCGCAGAAAAAATGTTAAAATGTAAACCTTAAACATTGAATGAATTATACAGTTGTTTATCTTGGGTACCTATGTAAACTTAATAATTATTGGTATATGAATATTTAATATTATTATCTACATTTTCGTATACTTGTAAATTTGACGTTTTTTTTTAAAAAAATTAGTTATATTATTTACTGCATGGGCTTCCACGATAAAAAATTTTTTGTAAATCAAATTGTCTAAAAATATTGTTGTACTTTTATCTTCTTCTGTAATGCCGTTAGTTTTTTTTCTTCGTGTATTTCAATATTATTGTTATGATTACACGGCGTTATGGATAGGCAATTTAGCTATACCTCTGTCATGGTTCTATTTGTCCGGTATCTCCCGTGTTAGGCCTCATTCAACAATAAAATACGACTTATAAATATAATAATCATAAAAATATAAAGTAATTAGTGTTCAAGACGAATGTACACATTAAATTATATTATTTGTTTTATTGTTATTACTTATGATTATGTACATTTTTTTTTATTTCTCACATTTTTATTTTTTATAACAATCAGAAAAAAATTTGACGGTATTCGAAGTAAAAATGTACATGTATAATTAATATTTACATATATTATGCTTCATTGTTTATTTGATAATATGAGCAAATTAACAATCATTATAATATTAAAGTTTTTCAACAAACCGAAAATTAAACAAAATGAATTTTAATAAATTATAAACTTAAATTTTGGATTGATGACACCAGTCAACATCTCTTTTTGCATCCCTCTTGTCTTCTAAACTCGTTGTCATCTCACAGATGTAATCGAGCGCACCATATGGCGGTATCAGTGTACATACCACACTATTTGCAACAGCAACAGCAGCATAACGTCCTCCCGAACTTGAGGAGCCGCCTCCCCACTGCCGATAAGAACGATCTACGACGACCTTGCCGGGGTTTTTCTGCTGCTGCTGACTTTGCTTGGACCGCTGTCGTCGCTGGCTCCAACCCATCGCCATCACTTTTGGCCACGGCTATAGGAACTATGGTCGTGCTTTCGGTTGCCTCGTCCGGAACAAAATCGTTAACATCAGCCAGTGCATCTAACAGCTGGATTCTAACCGGTGCCACGTAAGAATCAAGCTGTTCAGTCACCGCTGACTTTACTTGGGTCGTAGTCATCGCTGGCTCCAACCCGTCGCCATCACTTTTGTCCACGACTATAGGAACTATGGTCGTGCTTTCGGTTGCCTCGTCCGGAACAAAATCGTTAACATCAGCCAGTGCATCTAACAGCTGGATTCTAACCGGTGCCACGTAAGAATCAAGCTGTTCAGTCACCGCTGACTTTACTTGGGTCGTAGTCATCGCTGGCTCCAACCCGTCGCCATCACTTTTGTCCACGACTATAGGAACTATGGTCGTGCTTTCGGTTGCCTCGTCCGGAACAAAATCGTTAACATCAGCCAGTGCATCTAACAGCTGGATTCTAACCGGTGCCACGTAAGAATCAAGCTGTTCAGTCACCGCTGACTTTACTTGGATCGTAGTTGTCGCTGGCTCCAACCCGTCGCCATCACTTTTGGCCACGACTATAGGAACTATGGTCGTGCTTTCGGCTGCCTCGTCCGGAACAAAATCGTTAACATCAGCCAGTGCATCTAACAGCTGGATTCTAACCGGTGCCACGTAAGAATCAAGCTGTTCAGTCACTACACTTTTGATTTTTGTCGACGATATCTCAACAGCAGAAGACTCACATGGCTGTAGTTGTGTTTCCTCCGGTGCACTCGCGAGACACAACGGTAACGGCGGAAGGTGCTTTCCGTATTTTGTATCTGCATTTTTAATTTCTGACGAGACTTCGTCAAACTCTAGCAACTTGTCCAAGACACTCGGTATAATAATCCACGGTACAGCCATTTCCGACGATGTAACACTATCGTCGTCACGTGAAATAGAATTCGACTGTTCTTCATTCGGACACAGAGATAGGGGCGGTACATTTAACGACTTCTGAACGGCTGCCACCAGTAAGTCTTCGGTGAGCTCGTCCAACACCCTGAAATCCGCCGAAGTCAATGTCGTCCTCGTCGGTTGTTGATCACGGAGCTCACTGATAGCACATACAATTTTTGGCCTCACGGTCAGTGTAGGGTCGTCTACCGCGTCATCTTTCGTCGTGTATTTATTGTCGTCCACCATATATACGTTGTCTGTCGATGGATAATCGCACTCCTGCAAGATTCCAACAGGAGCTTCCAACAGTTCGTCATTTGGACACAGGGATAGTAGTGGTGCTAAATCTAACGTCCTCTGATCGGCCTCCACCTGCAATGTGGATGTCGTCGCCGACGGTTGTTGGTCACAGAGCTCAGTGGTACAGACAATTTTCGGCCCCACGGTCAGCGTAGGGTCGTCTGCCGTATATGCTCCGTCGTCTGCCATCATGTGAGTGTTGTCTTTCGACGGATATCCGCTATGGGTGCGGAACTCGTAATTCTGCGAATTTCCAACAGCCGGGTTATTCTGCACTCGTCCTGACGTAGTGACGTTGTTTTGCAAAACTTTTTTTTGATTTTTATAAGGTTGACTCCTCAGCGTTTTTTTTTTACCTCACGCAAGGTTATAGAAAAATTATTAAACAATAAGATATAAGTAATACATTCAAAAGTTGATTATTAAATTATATTTATGTTATAGAAAATAAAATAATTCGTTAAGCGGTTCGTTACGAAATATAAACTGATTCAAAATATGTAATCGGTCGTATGAATAAACATCCAAACGAATATTTCCATGACAACAAAATAATATAATATTGTTCAAAATTTAAAATATAATACACGGCCAATTTAATTCCAAAGACATTACATATGTAAATTTCAACATAATTAATATTAACATGAATACTTGTATTATACAAGTAATATAAGTGGAATACTTAAAAGCACCTTTATTGCACGTCACAATATTTTCAAAATATTTAGATTTATTTTATGCTATTCGCTACCACAAATCTATTAAAACCGTATGTTTGTATTGTATTTACTATTGACTAGGTAATAATAACATCTAGCAAGATCGTATAAAATAATATTATAATTTATAATATAGAAAATTAGTTTTTGTCAAGAGTTAGTTCAACCTGGTACTACTGATAGAAAAATAAATTACTTACAGAAATACCATATAGGTACCAATATACCTATAGTAAAATATGTTTAGGCTGACAGATCGTTTTAAAACAATGATTTATATAACCCCGATGGTATAATAGGTGGTTCAGAATAACCTGAAAATATGAAATATTTGATTGATGGTTTGAACATTTTTTTTCTTGTAAAAATGTTTGTTGTACCCTTACTTTTCCCCCAATTATTTTGAATATGTAGGTATTACTGCAAGGCTGGGCATTAACGAGTTAAAAGTTAAAATTAAGTTAAAACGTTAAGTGAATTTTAATTAAGTTAATTAACGCGTTACTTTTTTTTTCAAATTAACTTTTAACTTAATAAGTTACTTTTTTTCAAGATTAACAGGTAACACGTTAATCTTGAAAAAAAGTATCTATATTAAGTTAATTTTTGTTCGAAGAATAATGCAAATTTTTGAATGGGTTTTTGCTTTGATGTATCATTTTAAATTTCCCCAGTAATTTTCTTGAGCGTAAAGAAAAACTATCTAATAATCTATATTTTGTATCTAGAATTTTTTATTTTTGTAAATTAGCAAATTTTAAATTTAAACTAAGTTAAGTTACTTTTTTTTCAAAGTTAATTCTTAACTTAACGAGTTAACGAAAAAAAAATATGAGTAACTTTTAACTTAACTCAACTTTATTGTTTTAAAATAACTTAACTTAACAAGTTAAAAAAAATCGTTAACTTGCCCATCCTTGGGTATTAGGATGCATTTCTGTTCTTTTTAAAGAACAAACATTCACTTTTCTAACAGAACAAGTCCTAAGTCGATGACTCAAGCATAACAACTCTAAAAATTGTTCACAGACGTAAAAAAAACATCATTGTAAAATGAATCGCTTCACTACTAATCTAAAATAACGATTTTAATTTTTTTTACTAACCTAACGTTACAAAAGATTGAGGTGAATAAAATTGTAGTTTTTCAAATTTAACGCTCCCCCTCCAACACCCTCCTCCTGAAAAGGATTTTTTTTATACTTATTATTACGGACTAAAATCACCTGTTTTCATCAGTCGTACAGCTTCTGTTTCACGATGTGTGGCGCTAGACATATTTTTTTGAACAATGGCTGTTATTACTTTTTCCTTTGCTGTTCCCAACAAACGGCGTTTTTTATTTGGCTCGTGCAACATGTCGAAATTCCCCGTATACGTGCATTGCATTAATACCCTGTAAAAAATAAAATTAAAATGTACAACTTTGTATGAAATAACAAAATTTAGGAAAAAAATTTGCTTAAAATTTAATAAAAATATTACTTTTCATTATCTAATGGTTTTTCAGAAATAATCCCTTTAAAGCATGAGCTGCATACACTACATCGTCCAAATACGGTCACAAAGTTTGTTCCATGTGGATGAACATTTGCTTTGCGGAATGATAAGCAGCATGGAAGTTGTGTATGCACCCAAAAATGTTCAGCCAAAATAGGTGTCCATTGATTTTTGGTTAATGCATAGTACGTTTTAAAACTTTGTGATGGTCGTTTTTTATCATGCAGTCTGTATTGCACATCATCAGGTTTTATTTTTTTCCTTTCTTCTGAAGAAAAAGTTACCACAAATTTTCTTCTAGGAAAATCCAGATTACTGCTGGAATTTTCATCCGAACTACCTGTATAAAAAAAAGTTAACAGTTATTAATATATGTCAATTGTAACGCAGATAATTTAATGATGTAAGTGCATATAGTTAAATAAAAAAACTTTATTTAGATGATATGTATTGTGTAATAATACCTTATCATTATGAAATAATCAAATAAAAGTGTACTTATATAAGTAATATATTTGAATAATACGTGTAAAAAGTAATACCGACCATATTCTGTGGAAGAATTAAAGATGGCTTCTGGTGGATCAATCTTGGGACTAGAACAAAATCCGAGCTTTACTTTTATCCCATGGCGTCCCTTATACACAAAAGTGTGAATAGCACTTTTACTCATAAGACTATTTAAATAAATGCTTATATCACTCCAAACAGTGTCAGTAGCTACAATAATTTCTGAAAAGAATATTTGTAAAATGTTACGTCAAATTATGAATTTTGTTTAAATCCTTATTTTTGCACAACCCTCCAATAATAATAGCCTACTCACGGTACGAAGTATAATATACAATATATATTTTGTATTATTATTATTTAAGAATAAATTAGCATAAATGATAATTCTGTATACAATAATTATAATCACAATATTCTTGTTGTTTTTATTTCATATTAATAATAATGTATTTTATTTGATTATTCTTTGGAAAAAACTCAATTTACAAAATACAAAATTAAAATAATATTAGGGTTGAAAATTTGAAACATAATATTTTATCACACTAACCATATTGGATGGTATATTAATATTGGTCAAACAGAAATTTATTTTACGAGTAGGTTAAAATTAATTTTCTGAAAAAATTGTATTTGATGTCAGTATGAAATATAATAATATACTTTAAAAGTTTCAAGTATATAGTTACCATTTACCAACGAATAATATTTTTAAATTACAACAAAATAACTAAAATCAGTGTTCTAGGTTTTCATGTACTTACCTAATTTCGTCCAAATTTAACTTAAAATTTGTGTAAACAATAACTGTGTTTATATAGGTAATATTATTTGTATTTTTTGGTTATAGAACGAACTATATGGAAAAAGGTAATTTGAATAAAAAATGTTAAGAGAATACAATAAAATTATACATTACGTCGAACTCAGTGTAAAAAACGGATAAGTAAAAAAAAATAGATCTTTAAGCACTTTAAGGATGTGATACCTATCGGCTATCATAAATCAATGCTGAGTAAATTTAATAAAAAGTACACTTATTTTGTTTTAATAATTTATTTACTTGGCGAGAAATTATTTTGAGCAGAAATGTCCATTATAATATAATATTTTAAATTACATTGATTTTCTAATGCATTTTGTTTATTTTATTCACGTTATTTCGTGTGCTGTGTCGTATAAAGTTTACGTCATATAGTTTCTCACCGAGTAAATAAATTATTGAAACAAAATAAGTATATTTTTTATTCAATTTACTTAGAATTTATTTATGATATCACATCGTTACAGTACATAAAGATCTGTTTTTTTTACTCTTCCGTTTTTTGCACTGAGTTGTGATATAACCATTAATTTAGAAAATTGTCAAAACAACAGTATTTTTGGGAAATTTATTTTATCACTAAGATTCTTTTTTTTATTCAATAAGTACTTTTCTTTATTTTTTATTCTTTCTTTGTACACTTTGTTTGGCATATTTATAATTAAATAATACCAATATATTATCGTACGAACATAATATAGGTACGAACATAGGAATAATTATCAACAGTATAACACACTAGGTAATAGTGTAATACTATAGTATTAATTACAATTTAACAAACTACATTAAATAAAATATAAAAAATTTAAGCTATAATGTAATTCAATGAAGCGATATAGTTTATAACGAATTGAAACAAATAATCCATAGCTACGTATAGGTAGTGGCGAGAATCTAAGTTAAAATATACGTGAAGTCGTGAAAGAGCAATAATGAAATGCGTCGCGTACATGAAATTGAGTGGGGGAATCAGTCGGCACGACAATGCGAGATGCGGCCGCCGTGATTCCAGATTTCATTATAATTTCTCATTAAAAAGTTTGCACATTTCCTTTAATAACGTAATTTCTAACAGTACTATTTTGATGATTTATTCAAAAAGATCATCTGCACGATTTTTCTAATTTTTCCAATTTATTAGAAATATATTGATTTAGTAGATAATTAGTTAGGTCCGGTTAAAAAAAACACCAAAATGTACAATGTTGAAATGGGCAACTCCTGCTTCGAGATAATAATATACACTGTCGTGCCGCCGCTTTATTTTTTTTTACTTAAGGTTAGCTCGCGCCACGACGATGAAAACTATTTGTTCAGCACAAAAAAATTTAAAAATTCAAATATTTGAATATTATATACCTAATTATTTATCAATCTTTTATTTCTTTTAGTGAAAATTAATTACAAAAAGTGGTATTTTTGGAATTTTGAATAATTTTAAATTTCTATATTAAATACTTAAATTTGTTTTTCATATTTCACATTTTTTCAAGCATATTTTTAATTTTTTAACATCTATATAACTACCGAGCCCTACATATTAGTGAATACACACAATAAAGTTATAATTTACTACGTCAATTAATTTAATTTAGTATTAAATTGATTATTACTGTAAGTTTTTATAAAAATTTAGGTCTACTTACTTTTTTCACCATTGACTTCAGTTATTATACGGTCTTTAAACTTAAGAACTGCTTCCACAATTTGATGAGACGGGATAACTGTTTTTCGACCCGCCATTATTCAGGTAGTAATGAATTAATAGAGAAAAATTATACATAAACTAACTATTAGGTGCAAACTAAATAACCAAACTCATAACGGCGTGGAAACAACGTTTATTTCAACAACGGTGAAATCGGAATAATGAATTAAAAAAATCCTGGATACTAAAAATGGTTAATGATAATACAGTAGCAATATTAGTAGCGCAGTTTATTTTTTATTGGCCAATAGGCAATGAGCAATAACAATAATACGATGGGATATCGATGAACTTCTGTTTGGAATTCCCCAGCTCACCCGTCATACCACGGTACAAATCATATTACAATCACACCCAAACAATAACATGATCGTATTAAACCTTAGAGATGATTCAAGTTAAACTATTTTAGATATAATATATCCTATTTTAATCAAAACATTCAAATATTTTACTACCTACGAGCTAACCAAATTAAAAACAAGGGATCCAACATGAGCATTATATTAAGTCTACCACTGTTAAATAATTAGCTCTATCAACTTAACAATTATTCAATCTACAGTGAAAATATTAATAAAAAGGTGCTCTGCTGTACTGAAGGTTACAAGTGGGTCACTGTATAATGCATGGTATTAAATTTTAATTTAATGATATATCATTGTATAAGAAAAACGATTCTGAGCGGAGACGGTATGTCAGTCTAGGTTTAAGACATATTATACATATTTATGGTATTAAAAAAAAAATTGACCTATAATAGGTACCTATACTAAATTCCAAATTAATCATATCACAATATCCATTAGGTACTTATAACGCGTTATACATCAACAACAAACCGTGATACTATCATAGATATATAATAGTACACTTTAGAAGTTTCAAGTAACCACGTATAATATTATACAATCACAACAAAATAACTAAAATAGTTATTCTAGGTTTTTTAATATGTAATTTCGTCCAAATTTGTACTTAAAATTACTATAAAAATAAACTGTGCTTGTGTATTATTTTGATTTTTTGGTAACAGAATAAACTACTTACATGGAATCTTGTTTTAAATTTTGAATCCGTAGCTATAAAAACTGAACATTTTATAATTTATTAATTACAATGATTGATAATTTTCGATATTTTGATAAATTTTGTCAAGATTTGATCTTTAAATGCTTATAAAAAAAACTGTGCCAATGTATTTTTCATATTTTACAACTGCTATTGTAACAATATATCAGGAGCCTTGTATACAATTTTTACACTTTTTGGCACAACAGTCAAAATATTTTTAAAATTGTATGGTGTGTAGGAAATGCTAATATAATAAACATTCAGTGAAATTTTCATGTATCTACAGTTATTCGATTTTGAATTACAACAAAATAAGGAAATCGCTACATGAGAAATCGAGTAAATATTAAATGTTGTAAAAATTTGAATTTCAAACGCTCATAAAACTTTAATTTGACTTTCTCGTACACATTTTTTTTTTGATAAAGGTAGATAATCTTATAAGTAATCTTGTATTACATTTTAAAATCTTAGATTTAAAAAGAAAAATTTTTACGAATCCTCAACTCAAAATAATTTGCTAACTTTCGTGATTTCTGAACTTTAAATGCTTATAAAAAAAAACTGTGACTAAATATTTTTAATATTTTTCATCTACCTTTGAAACAATATACTAGGAGCCTTCTATTTTATATTTTCAAGCTTTTTTAACCAACAAATAAAATTTTATTAACATTTCTAGAAATAAAACTAAAAAAAAATGGAAAATGAAAATTTAATAAATATTGGCATAAACATTTTTTTGATTTTCGCAAAATTTCCATTTTGGGCGGTGCTGGCGAGACGCGCGAAATAGTCGAACGTGGTTTGTTCGCGGACCAGACACGTGCGAATTTCGGGGTATATCGTGCAAATTCGTGCTAATCGCGTGCTACATTTTGGTATATCGAGTTTGTTATTATTTTTAATTTTTTACGTTGGGCGGTGCTGGTGAGACGTCTCTCCAGCACCGCACATCATTTTTTGTCATAGAGTTGTATATTTTGTCATGCAAATTTTGGCGATAGTCATGCAAATTCATGCTAATTACATGCTAATTTCCTGTAAAAAAAAATTGTAAAATTTTTGAATGGGTGGTGCTGGAGAGACGTTCGTGGGGAACGCGAATAAGGTATCCGAGCGAGGACGCGGGAAGTCCTCAAAGTGGGTAAAGATGAAAAATCTGAAGAAATTGATATCTTCATACATAAACGAAATTATTTATATTAATAGATTAATAAATAAACTAATCTATATAAATATTAGGTTAATGTTTACTCTTTACTGGATGCCCTGTATATATTTTCTGCAGGTTCATCGTTTAACTATTACCTATGTACACAGTTCTTCAAGTCAACACACTGACACTATATGCACTATTGGTTAGGTCGCATAGTTTTTTAGTACCTTGTCCTGTGCTCAGTTTTTCTAGAAGTTTATGACTCTCTTTTTTATGTAAATATATATATGTACAGGACGCCCAATTAAAAAATTATCAAACGCTAAACAAATATACAGAAATACTTATAATTTAAAAATAACGACTAAGTTTTTAATTTGAAATATTTGGTTAGTGTTTGCTTTTTACTGGACGCCCTGCATATATTTTGTGTAGGTTAAATTGTGTACGTGCAGGTTATTCAAATCAACACACCACTATTTGTCAGGTCGTATAGTTTATTCAGTATCCTGCACTTGGTACCTATGTGGTCCAGAGCACGATTTAGCCAAGACTTACATTTTTAAGTGTACATAATAATATATATTTGTACAGAACGCTCAATAAAGAGATGGCCAAACTTTAAACAAATATATAACTTTCATTTAAACTTTTCTTTCAAATTGTCAATTTTCAAATATTTGGTTAACGTTTGCTTTGCTCTTTACTGGACGCCCTGTACATATGTTTAGTAGGTCTCACGTACCTATACGTGGTTCTACATGTAACCACATTACCACAAATCACAATATATTATGCACTTGGTAAAGTCGCAAGTGGAATATAATATGTGTACATTATTGATGCGTGGAAAATGGAAGTCCGAATTACTTACGGTACAACATTTGTAAACGACATTGTGTTGACACATTATGCTTATATCTTGTAATTTTTTTTTTTAAATTTTATTTCAATAAATTTCAGTGGAGCTCCGAAGCATCGGCTCGTCTAGAAGATCCAGTTGCCGTACGCGCAGAGTGATTGAAAGTCCTTCGGGCTTCCGGTAAATGATTTAATCACACTGATGTTTCAATTTACATACGAGTAAATCTTTATTGTTTTTTTTTGTCTTTGGTACTGCGTAAGCGACTATTGTCAATTATTGTCATTATCGGACTTTGTGAAAATGGGCCTACGAATTGAACGGTCGTCTGAAGTAAAGCAAATTGTATAAATGAATCACTATAGTTTCGAGTAATTACTAAATGTACTAACAGTGTATTTAAATTATCAAAAACTTGCATAACAATTAATTTGATGGAAATAAACAAAATATTATAACTAAATTAATGCCAGTTGAATCTTTTCATACCTACCCATGTATAGGGCGAATGCCGAATAGTAACAATAAGTAATAAAACTATAAGCGAATGCCGAATAAGTAATTATGTAAATCAGCGACCAGCGTCTCAACGTCTCAGTAGTCAGCTAGTTAAGTATCTCAAAAAGTATTAGGTAGTATATAGTACAGTAAGTTGAATTAATTTTTGCCGAAAACATTGCATTTGAAAACGTTATCGTGTGTATAAAATATTAAAATATAATAAAATACGTTAAATGTACCCACGAATAATATTTTTAAATTACAAAATTGTTTACAATACTTATTGTCATAACTCATAAGTAATAACTAATATACATGTGTGTATTTGAGTTATCTTAGACAGCAATAAATAATTTTATGATTTTACAAAATTTCAATGCAACGTACATGTATAATCTTAATAAGTATACCTATTTATTTTTAAAGAGCAAAAGTTAGCTAATAGTTGTAGAATTTCAAAGTTAGTGTAATCTATCGATTTTATATTAATATTTTTCTACCTATTATTCTGTTTAAATAAATAAAAATTTAAATACACAATTAATATGAAAAAAGAAACAATATTTTAACCACATAATTTTTATTTTTTTTTGAGCCGAAAGAAGTTTTACACAAAATTGTCTGAATTAATGATGACATATATAAAAAAAAAACTTATTTCTGGTGAGCCGAAGGATAAGTAGTTTGACGCAAAATGGTCTGAATTAATGATAATATGTATACAAAAAAATTTATGTTTTTTGAGCCGAAAGATAAGGTTTGACGCAAAATGGTCGGAAAATTTAACAATTTTGAACATGAAAAAAATATTAATATAAAAAAAAAAAAAACACCAGACAAGACACAAAAGCAGGGGGATTGATACGTGATGGCGAGGTGCGTGCAGATGCAAAGGCCACTGGTCACCTCCATACGTTTTCGCGGCCGGTCCCTAAGGCGGACGAGTGTGATCGCTGGCGCGTTTGCTCGCGGGTGACGACCATCGTGACGGCGGGCTGGACCCGACTGCGAAGGCCGCGGGAGCGACATTGGACGACGATTGACGGCGAGCGGCTAGTGCGCGATGTCATGCGCGTCGACGATGCGCAGATGCTGAAGACGACTGTTGTGACAGCGACGACGGAGACACCAAAGCACTGAGCGAGCAAAGACAGCTATTTGGGGCTGTGGAATCAGCGGCGACCAGGAGACGATTACCACTGGACGAAAAGGGAGAGAATCGGCAGACCACAGCGCAACGCACCGCGGTCCTGATACCCTCCGTGATTTTCGTCCTGGCTTTCCGACTCGGCTGGCGGGACCACCACTGGACGAAAAGGGGAGAGAATCGTCGGACCACGCCACAACGCACCATGGTCCTGATCCACTCCGTGATTTTCGTCCTGGAGTCCCGAGACTAGGCCAACGGGATGACCATAGGCCGAAAAGGGGAGAGAATCCGCGGACCACACCGCAACGCAGCGCGGTCCTGATCCTCTCCGTGATTTTCGTCCTGGGGTCCCGTCGGCACAGTGTCTGCCGCGCCGATGGCCCCTCCGCCGTGGAGTCGCGCACTGCCGAACCCTGAAACATGATCAGTTTCTGCGGGTCAGGCGATGCAGCGACGTCCGTGTTCCCATAGCTTACCTTAGCTCTATCGCTCACCCATCGTGCTCTGAGATCTCCGCCGCCGCCGTCGCGAGTCGCCTTCGTGCAACCTGCAGCTGTCGGCAAAGTACCGTCGGGGCGGTATCGTTGCCCACGCTGGTCTAGCTAGCCGTCGTATGTCGTCGTCGTCGTCATCGTCGTCGTCCGTCTGTCGCTCCTCTCACGACCTACGCTGCTGGGTCATCGCCGAGCAGCCACAGATGGTCTCGCGTGTCAGAAACCGCGAGCTCGCGACGCCATCGACCACGACCTCGTCTTTCCGCGGGTGGCCGGAAAACGTACAGGGTGACTTACCGCCGTACACCGTAAAGTGCTCTGTCACGTATCAATCCCTCATGTCGCCGCCGTCTTGTCTGGTGTTCTTCGGTCCGAGGAGGAGGGAGGGGTGGACTGCGGCTTCACTCTCCTCGGAAGCATCCGCACAGCATCAGGCGTGTGACCCGCCTCACACCCTTCCACGTGGTGGCCACTATTCGCCTTGCGCGTCCACGTGGAGGTGTGGGGTCTGCTGGCTTTGGTACTTCCAATTCAGTTGTCCTGGCCAGTCCATTTCCATCCCTCTCTTTGCCCTCGGCCGGTGTCTCTATCATCTGTTTCGGAACTGTAACTGTCTCTGCGTCTCCGCTGGCCATAGCCTCCGATGAGTCTTCGTCGCAGACAGCTTCAACAATCTCACCCAAAAGGGTGTTCACGACGTCATCTGGGTCTTCTTTGTTATCGATATCCCCTGGAACTTCCTTTTCGTCCATAGGCTCTTGATGGTTCTCGATTTCAATATCTCCTTGATTTTTGTCGTAATCCAAATGTTGCCCTTCGTCGACTTTGACGCAGACAGCTTCGACTATCTCACCCAAAAGGGTGTTCACGACGTCATCTAAAGCTGGGTCTTTTCTGTCGTTTATATCCTCTGGGACTTGCTCTTCATCGATATGCTCTTGATTTTCGTCGACGAAAAATTCGTCAATAAGCCTGTTAATCATCTCCCTCAGGATTGCGTCTATATCGATCTCCGTCGTGGCCATGTTATTTTATTTACAGTGTTTTTTCCGGTATAGTATGAAACAAGTATCTAATACTGTTGGAGACAAAATTGTAAGTGAGTTATAAAAAACATTTTCGGTCTAAGCAGTCACCGAAAAATACAAACATTGCCCAGACGACGGTTACGACGTCGTTTATTGCTAGCCAGCGTGAGTACGACCACGTCGTTTATTTAACAGCTTATTTTCCCAAACATCATTATTATCGATACGTACTTATGCCTACGGGTAAGTACCTATAATATAATATTATTTTAACGAGGATTCGTCTTTCGAATTGTATTTGTGCTCGTCTTATACTTTTAGGTGAAGTCTTTTACATTCACTGGGCGGAACGATGAATGTATCAATTGTTTTACAACGACGTGTTTTTTTTTGAGTACGTGCGTACACGTTTTATAGTAGTTCGGACTTCGAGTTTTCGGCCGATTTCTAATAGCATTTGCATTTAATTGGTACTTTTAAAAGGTGTCAATATATTCTTTGTTATCATTGCTGGTTTTTTCGAACCTATCGATTATCTGCAGTTAGAGAACTTGGATAGTTATTAATAATTTCGTGGGGTATTTATTATTTTTCATGTTTAAATATCTTAATTTGTAAATCTAAGAAATGGATCCTAGATTTGCCGATATTATTTTTCTTCATATCATTATGTCCGTTTGTGCGGCGATCAACAATGTGTATACTAATTAGTCCTTTAAGTATTGTTACGCGAACACCCAAAAACAATACACCAATAATACCATAATAATTACGCATATAATAATAATATATTATTTATTTAGCAAACAAATAATTACATTCAACGATACAATATATTATTATAGTTGTATATTTTAGGTTTTAGGGTTTTTTGGTTTCAGTATAAGCTCCTGACAACGAATCTTGTATTTAATTTTCAAGCATTAGCCATACAAATTTAACGTGTATATTTTTAATTACAAAAAACTTCGGATGACGGCAAAATTTGAATTTCAAATGCTTATAAAAAAAAAATCGTGCTTATGAAGGTATATATTTAATATTTTTAATTGTTGTAGGTAAGTAATAAGTAATAACATAATTACTGACTTCAATTTACCTGGTACTTTTTGGGCCAACTCTGGTACACACTCTAAAGTTAAGGGTTTAACAATTAAGAGGATGTCACACCCGCATGTGGTTGTCTCCGCCTTACACACGTATACGATGTAGACAAACGCGTTTACGCAGTCTGAGTATAAATCGCTCAATTTTGGTTCTAGAGTAAAAATACCTAAGTATTATAAAATTTAAGCTAGGTAGGTATTTGATGTTGTATAGAACAGGTCACAGTTACGTCGTTATTACTTATTTATGTAACAATGATCATACCTAATAATATTTTCTTATAAATCAACAAAATAAATTAGAAAACAGGATAACGATATTTATCTTTATCTTTAGCAAGACCATGATTCATGAATGTGAGCGCGTTTATATTGTTTACTTGTTTATAATTTGTTATAATTTATAAAACAAGCGGGAGTGCGTAAAATAGCCAATAATATTTCAGTTAATTTGTGTTGTTCAAAAAACTGTCATGGTGTTATTTTATGAAAATTAAATATATCAATGTTTATTCAATTATTTATAATATTAAACAAATAATAAGACCTATAGAACGTATATTATTTAAAAATAAAAGAAAATACAAGAAATTGACAATCTAGACTTTCCAGCTTTAAATATAAATTTTGTTCAGTTTTATATTTTTAATATAGAGAATAAAAAATTTCAAATTTAACTAAAATTTTTTGGAAAAATTCAAAATAGTGATTATAAGAATAATTTTAATGGTTAAAACCTTTATCTTAGTCAAGTAATTAATTTTTTAGAACATTTTAAGATATCAATATTTTTTTTGAGTTTATTAAAAAATTAATTTAGAATGTAATAACTTTTTTTCAAAATATTTTTTCACAATTTTTATCATATGTTTAAGTAGCGTAATTTTTTTTTGGCAGATCTTCCTATTATATACTGTATAATGTATAAAGAGTGTGGGTATGGGGGTCTGAGAATTCTTTATAATTTGTGCACCCTCAAAAATATACGGCTAGTTGCGCCTATGCTGCTTAATGCTGAAAGACGATCTGGATAGACCCTCCCAATTATGTACCGAAAATGGTTTGAGTCTTAATGTAACCAAATGCTCAAAAGTATCATTTCATAGAAATAAAAATAAAATAGCGCATTTGATTATTTAATAGGGGAAAACAATCTTTTGATGACAATATGACATTAACTGTCTCAGAGTTCTTTTTTGCGCCTCAGTATGACCCATCACCCATGTCTCAATAAGAGGAATAGTAAAATATTAAGTGTAGACGTGTATAGTAGGTATACTTATTTAGTTAATTTCGGTTTTGACTGTTTTTAGTGAGGTGAGGAAATAAGGAATTTAAGAATAATTTAGATTTACAAAATTCCGATATTTTAACCATATTTTTATAACCGACAGCCGTTCAAAAATATCGGTTGGATCTCAACAGACGCAGTTTTTACCAAGATCACCGCCGTGAAGTAAGCACGTATAAGTACTTCATTATAAAATCATTTAACATCGTACCAATTGAAATATTATCTACTTACTATTTAGTATTTTTCCCGAATAAATAACATATATTATGTATTTATGCGGAGGATACCTATTGGCTATATTGTTTTCCCATAACGACCATTTTGTAAACTAAATATTAAACCTTATTCATTCGAATATTCTATATATCTACTATAAACGTTACAGTACTTCAGTATACATCGTGTCTTGCATTCTAAAACGTTTTTTACGATTATTAAAGTAAAAACTTTTGTATTTTGCTGTTCACTTTTGCTGATCGTTCATTATTAAAATGAAGACTATTGTGGTTAACAGAATTTCGCTTGTTCTCGTCAGTAAGTAAAATCATATGTATACTTATTATTTATAGTAAACTACGCGTCTACGCGGCTTATTAGGTACAGTGGCGTTCTCAGGAATTTTCAATAGGAGGAGGGGGTTGTGGATAATTTCTAAAAAAACATATGTAGGGGGGCTATCGATGCACAAAAAATACGACCAATGGAGGGAGGGGTTGAATCCAATTTGGCTTAATATTTTTCAGAGTAGGCAATACAATTATAAATTATATATATTCACTCTTCCCTATTAATTATAATTATTATTATTTATTCATTTTTTATAAATCATTTTGTTTAGTTTTTAATGGTTCGTAACTTAATAAGTAGGTAACTAGTAACAACTATAAGGAATGTTAACGCGCATCGATGGGTACCTACTTACGGGCCATGACACTCCACAGTTAAGTGAAAGAAGGTCATTCAATTTTTCAAATAAATATAACACTATAATAGTATTTATTTTTTATATTTTATGTTTGTATAAACTTTGGACTATATAATTTAATGCGTTATTATTAGTATTTATCTCAATTATTTACAATTATATAATAGGATTTATTCAGAACAGCTTCACAGTTCTCGTGATGCTATGTTTAAATTTTAAATACCTACTTTAAACGACTGGAATGGGCAAATATTCCTTTAAGGTGACAATGACAAATATATGTAACCATAATATTGTATTTTATTTATCTTATAATGTTTTGAATATAATAATCGACCTATTTGGGGTTAATTAATCATTTAATTACATATATTGTACGTAGAAATTATAGAGTTAAAATTATAATTATAATTAACTACACATTTTGGTCCAATTGATTATTATTTAATTTAAAAACTAATCATTGATAGGTAATTACAATATAATTTTTATTTACAATATTGTTCATTTTGAAGCTTTTCTATATTATGTATATTTATTAATCATTATGAATAATATGTGTTATTTATAGCTTTGTTTTGTTGTCATGGCTTAACGAATGAGATTGGTTTGAAATTGAAGAATGGAAAAATTGAAGAAAATTTTGATTTTGTTGTCCTTTCTGTTGGGACAAAATTAATTCCGATGGATAATCTAATTTCATTTTTTGATCCATCGATTAAAATGTTGGACATTCCAAATAAACCGCTTGATCATAAATTTATAGTCAATAAAAGTACAGTTGCACCACTGATCCTTTATGAGACTTCGACCCAAATACCAGACCCGAATACTGGTAAGAGGATCATTAGACAAGCAAATACTGCTGATGGTCTCTTGACAAAGGCCAACTTAACAAAGTCGCCTCATGACGTCTATAATAATACAATTAACTCAACAGCTTCAATACAACTCAATTTCAAAATAACTATAACATTTTATAATAATATATTATAAATAATTATTATTTTGATTTGTAATGTTATTACTTATTATAGTATATGGGTTTTTAGTTGCAGACAGGTAAACTTTAAGTTAAAATGTTTGTCTTTTGCTTTTTACAATTTGTTATTTCGTTCAGATTAATCATGAAAAATATTGTGCCATGACAACTGTCGTAGCGACAAACTCATTTAGGTAGGTATACTAATAAGTAATAACATTAAAAATTAAAATAATAATTAGGTGCTTATAATATATTATTATAAAATGTTCTAGTTGTTTTGAAATTGAGTTGTATTGAAGCTGTTGAGTTAATTGTATTATTATAGACGTCATGAGGCGACTTTGTTAAGTTGGCCTTTGTCAAGAGACCATCAGCAGTATTTGCTTGTCTAATGATCCTCTTACCTGATGTAAGTTACAACAGTAAATTATATAATGTGTTATACATTTTGTGTACATTGCCAGACTATGTGACGATTAGAAGTATGCATATTTTAATAATTATCAGTAATCAATATGATTATAATTATTTTTCAGAAAATTCTAATGAAATAAAAAAAATGCTACACTTTATTAAGTCAACATTAAATGAGTATATCATTATGAAACACATGGATTTTTTAATACCTAATTATCAATAAAATAATTATTATTTTTAAATAATTTTTCAGAACATTCTACGGAAATAGTTGATCATGTTATAAAGTTATCCAAACCTTATGTGATGGTCGAAAGTATGAATTTTTAATAACTATATCAGTTGTACAATAACAGTTATTTTTAAATAATTTTTCAGAACATTCTACAGGAATGATCGATACTATGTTAAACGGTGTTTTTAGTTGGATATCTTACACTTCGACGATCAAAAGTATGAATGTTTTAATAATTATTAGTACATACAATAGGTAATAATTATTTTTAAATAATTTTTTAGATCAGTTCATGAAAATAATTGATAATATTATGAACGGTGTTTCTAAGTGGGCATGTTATTTGATGATTGAACGTATGCATTTTTTAATAGTTATCAGACCTATTACAATAATAATTATTTTTAAATCATTTTTCAGTACGTCGTATGGATCTAATATCAATCATTAGTGCGTGTGCGTGGATAGGAGTGTTCGTTGGTAAGAAAAGTGTTTGTCAGATATTTTTCATAACATATTATTGATATTTATTTAATTATTTTACTGGTTATAACTTATAAATACCTATTATAATATAGGTATTATTTATATGATTCAAAATAATATCTTAGTGACAGGCGCGGATGTATAAAATTGAAGGGGGAGGGCTGATTTTTTATCTATAAGACGACAAATATTATTTTATTTTACATACATTAATGGCGACTTCCCAAGGAACAGTATAACACCAATACAGCTTTATACATGTGTGGTACCTATAGGGTAATAATACAAATTTGTGAAAATCATGACAAAAAATTCGACTATAACAAAAAAAATACTTAGTTTAATTTTCTATGTAATGTACATGATGTAAAGAGGGCTATAGGCAAGTAACTTCTAACTTCTAAGTGTTTTAAATTTAAATGGATCAGAAAAGTGACGTGGGGAAATATTTTAGTGCATTTATTTACGATTTATGATTTTAGTAAACTGTTCCTAAATGTTCAAAAATGAATACAGAGTTCAATCAAATATTTGTTCAGTACCTATTTAGTATTAACTACAAACATAAGTATCGAAATGAATAAAGTAATTTTCTATATTATATTGTATTCTGTATCTAAAAGCACGAAAATATATGCTCTTAAGTAAATAAATCTTCTATAGACTATTTTATATAACAAAAAATATACGTAGGTATACTAATAATATGCAAATTTAAATGTACCGTTATTCTAAAAAAATACATTTTTGTTTTATTTAACCCTCTATGTATCATGGCAATATTTGTGAGTTCATTGTTTTTTTTTTATTTTATATATGTTTTACAACATTGGTGTAGATTGGTTTACTATTTTTTTCATATCTATAACTTGTAACTTTTAGTTATCGAAAATATTCAAGTAGTATTATTATAAAAAAATTCTAAACCAAAGTTTAGAAAAATGTATAGACATATAGTTTTTCTTTTCAAAAACATTTTAATTTATATTCCAAGGAATACTGCTGTTTGTTGCTATAACCACAGATCGATTGAGGAACTCTTCACGTGAAGCGAATGAACTGCCAGAAAATATCTTGATGTACATGGTGTAGAATGGGAACAATTTATACTATGATTTAAAATTGTGATTATGATTTAATACTAAACAAAATGCTCATTGTTAAAAGTATGCTATTCAATGTTAAGTGTTTATAAAAAAATAAAAGGATATATTATGTATGTATATTTTGTATTTTTTTTTTTTTACAATTTTGAGAAATCTACAAAAAACATTGTCTTATATTTTGAGATTTTTTTCTGTAAATTGCTCAACGATGGCACTCATCAGTGTTTCGTCCTTTTTACGCTGCAATTATCTCTCAGAGAAAATTGAAAGAGTACAAAGAAAATGTATACGATTTATATAGGATATAATAAAAGATTATCCAATGAGCTTGATGACCCTGTAATTAAGTAATTACTCTAAAATTATCTAGATAAGATAATCTCCTTTTTATCTAGATAAAAAAACAGGTAATTATAAAATGTTTAGGTTTTTTAAAACTTTATAAATTAAATAATAATGTATACACATATTTACAAGTTATTAGTAATATAATTTATTATTATATATAAAAATACTGCAATATAGCTTAAGAGGACGTCACACCCACATGTGTTGTCCCCGTCTTACAAATGTACAACATAGCAAATACAGTTTTGCGCGGGACAACTTTTCTCGCACCATATTTGTTTTATAACTACCAAATTTTCACAACACGTTATAAAGAACTTTATCTGTGAAAATTTATATTTTTGTAATAGCACTATAAAATCATTTTTTATAAGCAAATGAAAAAAACAAAAAAATTAAATGTTTAGAAGCAAATAACTTTTATTGTATTTATGTTATTTTAAACATGAGAAAGCGAGTGAATATCAAATGTTGTAAAAATATGAATTTCAAACGCTCATAAAAATTTAATTTGACTTTCTTCAAGAAATTTTTTTTTGATAAAGGTAGAAAAACTTATGAAAAATCTTGTACTACATTTTAAAATCTTAGATTTAAAAAGACATTTTTTTATGAATTTCTAACTTGAAATAATTTGCAAATTTTCGTAATTTTTACGTATTTTGTCAATATTTGAACTTTAAATGCTTATAAAAAAAACTGTGACTAAAGATTTTTAATTTTTTTCATCTGCTTTGAAACAGTATACTAGAAGTCTTCTATTAAATTTTCAAGCTTTTTTAACCAACAAATAAAATTTTATTGATATTTATAGACCGTGGATACATGAAATTTTGACTGAATGTGTATATTAGCATTTTCTATACACCATAACATTTTCCAAATATTTTGACTTATTTTGAGCTGTTTACGGACATTTTCAGTTTCCAATTGTATTAGTCTTTTTTTCTAAGGATGTCAATAAAACTTTATTAGTTGGGTAAAAACGTTTGAAAACTTAATACAAGGCTCCTACTATATTGTTACAATGAAATTTGAAAAATATTAAAAATCTTAAGTCACAGTTTTTTTTTATAAGCATTTAAAGTTCAAAAATTGATAAACTATGGAAAAATCACGAAAATTACCAAATTATTTTGAGTTAAGAATTCATA
Organism: Metopolophium dirhodum; assembly: GCF_019925205.1. Classification (NCBI taxonomy): domain Eukaryota; kingdom Metazoa; phylum Arthropoda; class Insecta; order Hemiptera; family Aphididae; genus Metopolophium; species Metopolophium dirhodum. Next base: position 1,877,788 of record NC_083565.1, read on the forward strand.
AAGAATTTTCTTTTTAAATCTAAGATTTTACAATATGTCTCCGTCAAATCGTTTCTGCCCCTTGGTATATAAAAAACGCCAATCTTCACAAAGACTTAAACGTTCCCACACTTTCTCAGCTAACCAAATCCCACTTCCTCTCATTCCATTCTAAGCTAAATCACCATACTAATCCATTAATTAAACGCCTGTCTTCTTGTACAATTCCCGATAATTCTAGAAGAAGACTAAAATGATCTTGGCCTAGAGATTTCCTTGCTTGATCTGTCGGGCGGTACTACTGAGTACCTTCCCTCTCTGTTATATCAACGCTATTCTCCATCAAAAAAATTACTTATTGTATAAAATGTTTGTATAGATTGTAATTATTCGTTTAATAAAAAAAAAAACCTAAGATTTTAAAATGTAATACAAAATTTCTTATAAGATAATCTACCTTTATCAAAAAAAAAATGTCTTTAAGAAAGTAAAATTAAATTTTTACGAGCGTTTGAAGTTCATATTTTCACAATATTGGATATTCACTCGTTTCCTCATGTAGCGGTTTTGTTATTTTATTGTTATTCAAAAATGAATAACTGTAGATACATGAACATTTTACTGAATGTTTATATTTTCATTTGCTATACACTATCAAATTTTTAAAATATTTTGATTTTTTTGAGATGCTTATGGACATTGTCAGTTTTCAATTTTTTTGTTTTTTTTCCTATATCAATAACATTTTATTTGTTGGGTAAAAAAGCGTGAAAATTTAATGCAAGGCTCCTGATATATTTTTACAATAGCAGTTGAAAAATATTAAAAATACATATGCACAATTTTTTTTTATAAGGATTAAAAGTTCAAATTTTGACAAAATGTATCGAATTTAAAATGTAATAATTATTTTGTAGTTAAAAATTTATAAAATGTTCAAATTTTATAGCTAAGAATTGAAAATTTAAAACAAGGTTCCACGTAAATAGGTTATATAATATAAATTACTTTATTCACAATAATATCATCAAATATACTTGGTAATATCATAGGCTGACTGACCGTTTTCGCTCAGAATCGTTTTTCTTATACAATGATATTATACGTATCATTGAATTCAAATTTAACACCATACATTACAGTGACCCACTTGTCACCTATTGTACAGCAGAGCGACGTCCACTTACCCACCTTTTTACCTTTGATAAGGTCAATCGTATTAACTGAATATGTGCAAACTTATCTAAATGTTGAACACATTAAGTTATAGTTAATAAACTCAAATATGAAAACAAAATGTAGTTTTAGTAAATATTTCGTGAATCAGACAATCTCACGACGGCGATGGTCGTAGTCTTTGTTATTGTCATCGGGGAATTACAAATTATTAATACATATTATATAAGACGTACATATGTGGTACATATGTGTAATATTGGTTCCTAATCCACAACCGTGGAATATCTTTTCAGCGGAGTGAACATTTTTTTTTAAATTATCTCTTTTTTTACAAAATACTAAATTGGATATTACAAGTCCCTATAATTATACCTTGGGGCTTATACCATGTATAGGAGTATGCTATACTATCTTTATTATTTTATTTTATAAAATGTATTACATATTTATAATATTTAATATTATTATATACTGAAATTGGAAAAATTAAATCATAAGCAACCTCGGGGGTGACAAAATTTTAAATATAGCCCTGAATTTATTAAAAGCTTATAATAGTAACGAAATTGTTTTTGTGGAAACGTGGTAAATATCTTACTTGGTGTGGAAAAAGATAAACTTTAGAAGATAAAAACAGTTAAATATTATGTTGGTCTACTATTATTCAGTAAAAAAATGTATATTAACACAAAAATAATATTCTATAAAATAAAATATATTTGTGCCCCTAAATTGCCTACTCAAAGCGCCGTCTTCACTGTATGTATTACGATAGTAATAATATTGATAATATTATAAGTTATAACACCAGCTGTAAATCTTTCAACAGCTCTTTTACAAAACCCGAAATTAAATCAGCACACGGAATTCTGCATAGAATGTATTATATTGAAATTTTTATCATATATATAAATAAATGAGTTATTTAAATAGTATGGCATGCTATCATATTGCACAATTAGCCAATTGATTTTTTCAAATATTTTATTACGATAAATTCTTAGGCGTCACCCGAATCCGGGTGGATATTACATTTCCACATATTACATACCAACTACCAAGTTATACCCCTAGATTGTATAGTATAAGCTATACGGAACTACAACAAATTTTTAATTACGTTCGAAAATGTATCGTATATTGAGAAACGGTGCTAGGTAAATCGAGTCCACGATAAGTTGGGTACATTTTGAAAGCGGTAAGTTGTTGAGTCCCGGGTAAAAAAAAAGTAGTAGGTAAGTTGGGTCCCAGCTATAAACTCACTTACCTACCTATTCAGGGACCTAGGTAAATTGGGTCCGCGATAATTTGGGTTCGTTTTGAAAGCTGTAAGTTAAGTGCCGGGTATAAAAAGGTAATAGGTAAGTTGGGTCCCGGCTATAAACCATTGGCGCAATTAGGTCTAAAATATTCAAAACTTAAAACTTAAATATTTCATACTTATGTAATTTACTTTTGAAAAATTATGTTACAATAATACGTCATATTGCATACAGTGGTACACCGCCTGGACACCAATTAATTCTACGCATGATGTTAATGTGTGTATATACAGGTATTCTTATCGCGGATTTTATTACACTGGCCGTAGCCACTTTTCTCCAAAAAATAAATACCGTAATGTCGTAAACTCGTAACTTTGATTAAACCTAATACGAGACATACGAGTATACGAGCGTATACAAGTGTTAGTATTATTCGTATCAGTTAGTAGTTATTATCGATTTTGATGATGATTACGTACAGATACACGTACGATATCTGGGCTATTTCATTATATTTTTAGTAGCCTGCTGAACGTCAACTTGTGACTATATCGTGTCTTACAGCTATATATACAGTTACACAATTTTACAGTTATTGTTTTATAGAAGATTGATTTTATAGTCCCCATCCTAATATTTTCAATTTTGTGGACAAACTATTACAAATACAGTCTGAGACACATATTAAACTACGAAGTACAATACAAAAAAAGAAAATCACGATCGGTAAAGAAAAATACTTAAGAGAACAAATGATGAAATATACTAATAATATAATAACTCGATTAGAATTTGTTAAATGTTTATCATTTAAGTTTTTAATTATTTATACCATATATTGTAAAATTTTACTTACCATAATATTATTTAGCGTATTGACATTTTTTTAATGTAAATAAGTCTATCTAAATAGTCCTGGCATGAGATAAAATGTTTTAAATGTATACCCAAAATTATAAACATTATTACAAATCTAATAATGTTATAAGTACCTACTGTTATTATATACAATGAGTTTGTATTAAAATTACGAACAATTCTATGTGTTTCACGTGTAAATTAATTTATTTGATATGAAGTATTTATAAACACTGATGCGGCTGGTGTAGACATACCTTATCTATTGGGCTTAGACATAGGCAATTATAAGTAATATTTATTGTATTAATTATTATTTAATTTATATTTTATATAGTTTATTTTCAAATTTGTATATTTATCTTCTCAATTCAAAATTATAATTATGTATGAAATATGTAATGTACGATCTATATCGAAACGTGACTGTTGAACACTTTATAGTAATATTCGTTGACTGTTATATAATATTGCAGGCTAAAGACAAAATTAATACACGTATAAGACGCGTTTCCATACAACAAGCTAAACAGTTTTTGGTAAATAACGATCGTTTAAAGATTGACTTAAATACTTACAGTTCAAAATTACGATTTATTTGAAGACCAAATCAATGGTTGAATATCATGACTGAACAGCTCAATGAATCGCCTGAAAAGATTCAGAGCGAGGGACGACAGCCCAAAATCGTTGTAGACCCGAGACTTCAGAGCTCCCATGGATCGGACGATTTGGAAAACGATTATCAGTTTTTTCGAACGTTGGTCAAAAACAACATATTTCAATTGACTAACGTCTCGGGTACAGCAGGCACAATACAATTTATATGTTCACCGCGATGATATTATTAAACTATTATTTTGTTTTTGTGTGACGGCGTACGTCATTTGACGCAGACCAACGAGCGATTTCGACTTGGTTGTGCAGATGCGACGAGGAACGTGACAAGTCGTTAAAATGCGGGATCATCAAACTGATGCTGGTGTCGCTTCAGCACCCCAGCGGTAACATGAAATTATTCAGACACTCGGCCCCGAAAAACCTACCATATCTGATAAACACCCCGAATTACGTGAGTACCAATATCCGTATTTGTACCCAATACCTACATATTATAATACAATAGTTCCTATATTTACATAAAATGTTCCGGTATCCAAACAGTTCGTCAAAACTCAAAAGCGACTATTCGTCGTACTAGACAATTTTTAAAAACTTTTATATTATGATTCATAATAATTCACCAAAAAAACAATTGGTTAAATAATCTTGGCTCTGTTCGATTTGATATTATTAACCACGATTAGTTTATGCGTTGAATATAGATAATAATATAAAACTGTTCCCTTATCTTCCAACTAGTAAACAGGTATAAATGGTATAATAATGTACTGTCGTTGCGGTCGTGTTAAATATTTTGACATACTAACTGCTGTTTGTTTTATACTATATTGTATAGTGATAAACTGATATTATAATGATGTACAATACATTATAATATAAATATTGTTTATATGTTTTTTTCAATTTCAAAGAATTTTGAAAATCGGAGTTCAGTGCAACTTGTACAAAAATTAACTAATAATATATAAAAAAGAAATTTGAATTACATAATTTTCTGAGGCTTAAGAGTTTGAGGCATGGTTTTGTCCTAAAAACGAGAGGCGGGGTACCTTCGTTGTGGTAAGTACTAAACGTGAAAACAACGATTTTTGTTTTTATTCGTTTTGAGTTCGATTAAACAAATACAAATATGATACATTTTAATATAAATATGTTTCAAAAATACTAAATATAGGTATGGATAATGAGTAGTAAATGTATATTATAGGTATTATATGAGCTATCGACTGGGATAAACAATAGGTGATATACCCCTATCTCTTGGGTTTTAATCACTGGCTTCACTGCCGACTTGTGCTATTAACTGAAGGGCCTCGAAACCGATTCAAATATTTATACGGTTCCGGTTTTTTAATGTTATAGGTTTTAGTTTGGAATTTTTAAACGGGTTTTAAAAATGTTCAATAACGTTTTAGTGTTATTAAATTCTTAGGTTTGAATTACGTTTTTTTAGTCCTGATCTGAAAGTTTATGGTTATGGTTGTAGTTAGGGCGTTGAAAAATGAAAAAGCCTAGGTTAAAATAAAACAGTTACTAATATAATAATTAATTATTACTTATATAATATATATTATTATTATGATGATCCTTCACGCGAAATCGCGCGCGCAGCTCAGAGAATTGGTCGACGACATGTTGACAAACTTCGACTCCGACTCGGACGGCGACGACGAAGCAGACTGTGGGTCACCGTTAGGTTCCCGCTCCCGTCGCCCTCGCCGCCGAACAGTGTGCACGAACACCGCAGCCGTGTCGCCGGACATGACCAGCATCGCCACAGCGTTCACCGACAACCGTGGCGTGCAAGCGTTCTACGCCAGGTCCGACCACGCGGTGAACACGTGGCGTCTGCCCGACAGCGTCCGGTTTCCGGTGCACAGCCGTTCGGCGTCCCGATGGGAGAAGGCGCTGACGACCGACTGCCCGCTGACTGCCCGGACGGCCGATTCCACTAGAACTGCGCAGAAAAACGCCAAAAAAGAATGGGATTTGCCTGTCTTCTTACCAGAGTAAGTTTCTCCTCGATAGATTAAATACTGTCGTCTATTATATCATTAATTTTGTGCTGTACATTCCATATTATATATATATAGTGAAGGTAAACCGTGGCAAACACCGAAATGGAATACCAGCGAAGCCGATCTGTAAATAAATGAAATATATAACAATAATTACCATCATCACGTCTATAATATCTTAATCGTTACTTCTAGGACTCCGATGGAACAAAAATGTCGTGGTTTAATGTCGGAGCAAATGTCACCCGAGGGCAACGCATTTCGGTGGTACGAGCACAGCCGGTTGGACGGCAGCTTGAGACCTATGCCTGAATTTTGTACCGATAAGTACGTACAAAACGGTCATACTAAACTGTTATACTTGTAATACATTATATCTATATTATAGTATATATGACTATAATTTCGTTAATTATAGGGACGTATGTGGTCAAGGGAAAAACCAACCAGAATTGGACGAACGAGCCATTAACGTGACGAACAAAATATATCCAGAACGTGTTCAAATCGTCGTCGATCCACGTCTTATCGCTGAGGTGGTCGGTACTACAGACCCACCTGACCGACGACAATCGTGACGACTAGGATGATACCGCAAAGACGTATACAAAAAAAAAAAACAGATAGTCGGCACCGGGATTCTAGGCAGCTTATAATCTATGCTTCATTCGACAGTAGTTATTCTTCCTTATATACCCAAGTGTTATAATACCAAAACGACGTAAGACACTCATTGCTAACATTATCCAGAACACGCACAAACGTTTTTGAAAATATTTCTTTTACATATTTGATATTATAGTAATATTTTAAGTTATTATAAAACAACTTTTTTGGAAAAAAAAATTATATTTTTTACTAGTTTTTTACTATTTTGAATAACAGTACAGACATTCTTTATTTCATATTCAGATGCAGAATATTATTCAGAGTATGATATTTAGAGTAGGTATTTTTATCTGAATATCAGAATATATAAAAATACAACTTCGGACTAGTAGCATATAAATTAATGGTATTAAAGTTTAGAGGAGCGGGAGTAGTGTTCTAACATTTTGCGGGTACCTATGTTCACTCTGCTCATCTATTACCTTGTCATAGCTCATTTGTTGGAAACGGTTATTGACCTCTGCCCTAAACGACTATAGTAGTTATAACTTATAACTTGTAAGTTATAACTCATTAACTCTAATATTCGATTTCTATGTATCGAAAAGTACCCACTCTAAAACCTGAATTAATTTGATCATACTGCATCAGAGACATAGGCTGTTTTAACACAAGTAACATAATGAAATATTAACGACGGTCAAAACGTCCTGTGACGACTCAAACTTATGTTTATTTTACTTGAAATAGTTGTATTGAATTTCATTATTACTTAGTAGTATTCTGGTACTCAATAGTCACTAATCGAGTGCTGATGCAATAGGCACAGATATTATTAAGCTTATCATAAAATTATCTTTATTAATTGGGATTTTACAATTTCGATTTTCTAACGATAGCAGTGATAAAATATTATATAAGGTTTTATAGTTACCCAATAAATGGCAACGTTGCACGATTTTCACTTGTCTTAAATGATTTAATGATTAAATATGGGTTCGAGCACAAATGGATTGCACCGTTATATTTAATTTCCTAATAATATAATACATATATATGAAATACGAACGACCGTTTTTAAATAATTAAAATACGCACGGTCCTTTGCGACAAGGCGTTTCTGATTGTATACTTAAATAAGGATTAGGACATTATATATAGGTACCTATAGAAATTAATAATACCTACATATTATATTAATGTGTTTGTCGCGTTTTGAACTATCAATATTATTTTAGTTATATAACACATAGGTAGGTACATAAGTATACAGGTAGTATATTATTGATAAAACGTATTGGATCAGCAGCAGGTACCTACATATTATATACTACTTATGTATAAAAAAAAAAAAAACTGTTCATATACTTCAAATTGTGTTATTGCATTATACTTATATTTATATATGTATATAATATACGAAGAAATAGTTATAAATGTTGATTATTGGGTTGACGTGTGGCGCGCCTATATACCGCTGCAGGTATATTTTCATAAGTAGTTTGCCTAACTAATTATTTTCTTGAAGTTTGTGTTTATCGTTTATTTTTGATTCGTCGAAAAATACGTCGATTGGTTTTAACGTTGTTTTATTAAAGTATTAGATTCACGTTTTGGAATTAATTCGGCCAATCGAATGGCTACAAAAGTATCTATAGGCGCATGCACGTGGTGTGTTGTAACTTGTATTATCCATAGGTATAGGTGGATATAATATAATACAATATTATGTCGATAAAACACGTTAAGCGCGTCATACATAATACGCGTATACACATACGACAAACGGCAATTATTAAGATTGGACTCATTTACATAATATTATGAATACCTATATAGGTATACGACATTGTAATGTAGACGGTCTCCTGTTATTAATCGAATTTACTTAGGTTTAAGGATAATTTTGAATGTCCACACAGAGTGTTAAAATGTGCTGCAGGTGTAGATTTATATAATACCTACCTACGTAACGTATACATACATATATATATATATATATATACATAGTATAAGCACGTCGAGTATATACACAACGAATATTTCAATATTTGTGCAAGACACCTATATATTATATATATATATATATATATATAAGTATATAACTACAATGTTACTACATGTATAGGTACGTTGCCTTTATACATTTATACCCACTCGTTTGATGTCTACGAAGTACATAATAATATTTATCGTCTGCGAGCGCGCACAACCGTCGTAGATTACCTATAATAATTATTAATACCCGCGATTAAGTTGTAGTAGGTATATGTCACTATGTAAGTAAATATTACCATCGGTTTTCTAACAGGAACACATTTTTTACGTCAATAATAAAACAACACTATGTACATAATGAAGCATGTACATATTATTTAACATACTAATCTATTAAATACTTAATACCTACTATATTATGTTATTATACACGTACATGGCAATACGCGCGGATTGCGGGAAAGTGAAACAATAATACGATATAGTATTATGTTTATTGCGGTGTCGGAAAATCTCGTCGGCGTTTCGGTCGGTTGTCTTTGATTTCGATTTTCATTTTATTATCATTAATTGAATCATTAGCGGTCGCACATTATATTATTATACCTACATAACCTATACATACCTTATCTGTCCTAATGCATAATAATTTGTGTTTGTGCGTTTGATAAACACCCTTATAGAGCTAGGTACTGAAAATAGGTTGTGGTGGTATAGGTTTTAACTTTTTTACATACCTACCGATAGTTTGAAGTCTTGACAAAACAAAATCGTTGTAAAAAATATAATAAATTTTATTATTTTTCATGGCTTATAATTTTTAATATCATATTCCTGTAAGTAGAACATTTTCCTGAAAATTTGAATGCATAAAAACGCGTAAATTAGTCACACCTATGAATGTAACTTATAAGCTACACGTATTTTAAGTTTAGATTAGTGGAGTAGGTATAGTGGGAAATCATTTTGCTGGATCCGTTGCACAACTCCACTCCTCTTATTAAAACTTAAACCAAGTTGGAATTCTCAGAAAAATAGCAATATGAAATTTAAAATGTTTCCCATTATAGAAAAAACTAATAACTATAACAACGAGAACAATAATACATTAGATAGTTAGAATAAAAAATTCGATTATTTTTGATAATTCTGATTTTAAAATGAGTGCTTTATTATTCATCAAGCACTTATAAAAAATATTCCCTAAAACTTTAATACTTTTCGAGAGAATTAGTGTTTAGGTACCTCTAAAAGAATCTATTTGTATCTACTTGAATACATAGAGCTTATAATTTCGTATGTTGTTTTTTTGATTGTTTTGTTTGAACGCAATATTTTTTTGACGTCTGTAAGCATTTTTTCCTGTGATTACTTTACAGCAGTCGGCGCGGATCTAATAATATCATAATATAATATATTGCGTTTTGCATATAATATTATATTGACCGTAAAATGGCCATCGATTGTACCCGCGAGCAATGGCGGTGGATTACAAAAATTTGCAATCGCAGACAGCTATGTCCTATAAATATTAAATGTGTCAGAATAATATGTGTGAGCTTATATGTACTATATGTATTACACCAACGCAGGATTTTATTTATGCGCAACACACTTTCTTAAAAACAAAATATCATTTCGTTTTATTTAAAAAATATTATACGTACCGTTCATATATAAAGTTAAGTAATATTATTATTTTATTTTATTTGTATAAAATGCGCTTACAATATAATTATTTAACAATTAGGTACGAGTAAGACCTTTTTCTTATTATATTTTAATTTTTTTGTTTTGTTTACAATAATATTAATATCCACATAATATATTATACGCTCAACAAAATTCGTAAACGCTATTATTTTTTCTGTCTCTGAAATGCCTTCTCGGCGGTAGATAAATAATTTATTATAGATATGACGTCTTTATCGCATGTCTTTTTACATTAATAAATTTAATGAATCGACTCGAGAAAACAATAATATTATCGTGTTTTTGGCTTACATGTTTTAAAATTATTTAAATAAATTGCAAACTACAATTTCGCTATCGGATTATTGACAGTTGTTATTATAAGTTATCGTACTTGTTATTTTATGTTTTAATTATTCTTCGGTTTTATTTTAATTGACTGTAGATACGAGAAGTCTGAATAACGAACACACGTCAGCTACAATAATATATAATCATAGCCGTCATTAAAAATCTTCGTAATTCGCAAATAATTTCGATTCAATATTTATGTGCTCATAGGTACTAACTACTAAGGTACTATACGATGAATTGTATAGTGAAATAATGTAAGTACACAATAACGACGGCGGTGGAATCGTATAAACGGATTAAAATTATTCCGAATCGAATTAGCGGCCGCCGCCAGCAGTCAGCACATCAATATTGATTCATATAATAGAATTATATTGTTCTATGTCTATATGTTATATACATTTTAATGGAATATTATTTCTAATTTACACACAGTGCAGACGACGAGAAAGAAAAAATAATACTATTATTGTAATAAATTGATCTGGTCGATTTCGCCAATTATTTTACCCGTCATATACAAGCGCTGGCGAGTACTGCAGCTGTAGATGACACTTTATTTTACAAATTCATACCCAAAAATGTGTAAGTTGTAAGTATCTATTTTCATACTTAGTATATTCCAAAACAGAGCCATTGGTTTTCTCTACCTTATATCTACTATATCTTATATTATAGTATACCATAATCGAGTGCAGTGCCTATAATAATATACTTAACCACCTCGATAAACTCACCTATTGCTACATAAATCATTATATTTATTAAGGTATGGTGAATAGGAATGGATACGACGTTTTTCAAATTAAAACAAACAGGTGTTATGGGTAAATAATCATAGTATTTACTAAAACATATTATATCATTATATCACAGTCTATATAAAAAAAATAACCATATACGCACATTGTAATATTATGAATGCGTGTTGGTACACAGTATTTTGTCACAAATCAAAATAATAAATAATAGCATACAATATACTATAATACACATACAATGATAATATGATGAGGTAGGAGGACTACCGATTACAATATTATATTATATTATATGAGAACAAATTATATTAATTATTATACCATTTTTTGTTTTGTTTTTTTTTTTTATATAGTCGTCATAATATAATAATATATTATAGTCTATATCTAAACGATGGTATATCACAGGGTCATATTTTTAAAAAATTAAAAAAAAAATTAAACATGTTTATAAATATATTTAAATATAGTAATTATATATATGAACGCGTGCGAATAAAAAAATGCCTTATAATAATTTATCAAAAACTATACATAGACAATAATATTTAATAATATAATATTATATTACGTATGTCAAAATCTTTTAGTTCATATAAGCGTAAAAAGTTCGATAAAACCCGTTTGCGTCCGCGTCCTGTTATACAGGCGTTTGGTTGATTTTTCCAGAGAATGTATAACATAACAAGAAAAACGATACAATATAAATTGTAGACAATAACAAAAAAAAAAAAATTCAAATCGAGACAAATAATTCTATCGTAATGTATAAAATAATTGGTAATATCGCGCGCCCGTGTGCGTGTGGGTGGGTGGTGTGAGTTACACGGCGGCCGTTTTACCAAGGCCTCCATACTGAGGCGTTGTCGTTTTTCAGGGACATGTCAACGACTTGCAGGAGTCCGGTGGAAGTGCCGTCCACGCTGCATCCGGTGCTGATCATTGAGTTTGGCGTCAGTGGCATCGGATACGACGAGGTGGTGCTGCCGGTAGGCGACTGGGGTGGTGGTGGCGACGAACAGGACGACGACGCCGAGGATGATGACGAGGAGGACGCCGACGACGAGGACGAGGATGTGTCGGTGTTGAGCGACAATGGCGTGGCCGGTGATGTGGCCGCGGCCGTTGCCGGCCCGGTTGGTTGGATCGAGTTGAGCCTGTGGCCCAGGTGGGTCATGAGGTTGGCGCCCAGAGTGACGTCCAAGCCGGGCGTGGCGGCCAGGCACCGGGACACTTCGGAGGCGCAGCGCGTGTAACCTGCGCGGAACCGGTCCATCTCGGTCACCGGGTTGCCGGAAAGCCGCTGTTGCCGGCGTAGCTTGTGCAGATGACGGACAGTCAGCTCGAGTATATCGGCCTTTTCCAGTTTGCTGACGTTCTCGCCCTCGGATTGCAGGGCGACCACCATCAATTCTTTAAGTTCATCCAGGCACCGGTTGATGCGGGCACGGCGTTTGCGTTCCAACATGGGTTTCATGACCTGATTAAAAAAAATTAAAAAATGCCGTTAGTTAAAATGTTCGTTTAAAAAGTGTTAAGATATTATATATTAACAAAATTTTTTTTGGGGGCGACGACCGTCAGTTTAACGGAGTGCCCGTCCGCACGTTGTGTTGCCTATACACGTGCGCCGCCGCGGTCGGCACTACACGGTTTCTCGTTAACGACGGTTATTTCAAATAATTTAAGCTATTTTTTTTATTATTAATATTTGCGCGCATAGACCCGTTCTTAGCTAATAAAATAAATGTTAGTAGTTTTTTTTTTTGGTTATTATTATATATTGCATTCGATGATTGCGCTGATGTTTTTTTGAAATTAAAAAATAAAACAAGACCGGACACATACGATTATTTTTTACTTATAATAATTGTTTATAAACTGAAGCGTTAGAATTTTTTTTAAAAAACACGTTAAGGTGTAAAAAAATGTCAATTTGTTCTGAATTTAAAACGTTCAAATCTCCGGCGGCGAGGAGAAGCGAGTAAAAATAAAAAAAAAATTGAAATTTGATCTTCGCAGCGGAGCGATATATAACAATAAACAGCGGTATAATATAGGAAAATCGTAATTACCTTTCTGTACTGGTAAGTCCTGGAGACGGGTTGTTGCATTTCAGTGGCGACAGAAGACATGACGACTGTTTGCGTGTTTGCGGACGTAGAGTATAATAATATAGTGTATTATTGTAATGAACCACTGTTGTAGATCCAAAACGAAATCGCACTGATCGTAACACGAACAATTTAAATTTAAAAAAATAATAGTCACAATAATAAAATATAAAAATTATTATCGTTGACGACGACGAGTGCAGGAGCAGCAGTAGCAAAGAGCGGTACGCAGCGACAGAGCGCGAGAGACGTGTGCGTGCCGGCGGACGGTGTCGGAATGCGGTGTGCTGGGCGCCGGGTGGGGCGTTTTATAGGCGCGCGGCCCGTGGGAACTCGGGACAGCGCGACGTTCCCACACACGCGGCGGCGGCGGCGGACACGGATGACGATGCAGCCGGCCAGCTGCCAGGCCATAGGCATTTTTCAACCGTATTATATTATTACGCGGCGGGCGCGCGCGCGTGTGTGTGTGCGTGTGCGCGCGCGCGTGTATATTGTAATGTACTCACGCACACGCACACACGAGTTTACACGCGTTTGCGCGCGCGCTGGTACACACACACACGCACACTCGCGCGCGCGGAATAGGGACGTACAGGTACGTGTGCACGTGCGACGGACACCACTGCCGCCGCCACTACCATTCCTTCTGGCCGACCGCACGACTACCGCCGCCGCCACTCCTTTTTGTCCAAGACCTACCGCGCGCGTTCGCCGGTAAATAATAATAATAATAATAATAATATTAGCTATGCGTTACCTGCGACTTAATACTTAAATAATTATTATGATAAACGATTTACTAATCGTTTATTTATTACATTATTGTTTGGTATATTAATAATATTATCGTTATTATAGGTGTCGCGTTTTTAATCATTTTTTCTCATAATATTATATCATCACTAGGTATAGTAATGTCTTGAGTGGTGTTGGTTGATCATCCCAACACCGCGGGAGGGATACGGAAATCAACATTTTCATCAAATTTCCTGGACGACCGTGCGGTAATAACTCGATAAATTTCAGTGAAATTATAATATGTAGATTGTAGGTACATGATTCATTTAATTCTTCAACACTTAAATGTGGAACACTATAACGATATTATAACAATAATAATTGAAAACATATCTTACTATAATTAATATACAATATATTGCAAAATCAAATACAAATACAAAAGCAACGCAGAACAATTTATTTTAATCGTAGACATAGATTGAATTTTTTCCATTGTTAAATTTTATATAAATTTTATATTAACCAGCATAATACACCCAGCATATGCCCCCGGTAATTACTTCAACTCAACTGCGAGTGCGTAGGTACGTCATCGATCGTCGTTAAGAATTTATAGAGGTAAACCTATAAAAATAATTATTATAATACTATAATTTTTGTCGTATAAAACACGTGCGGTAATTCGTATGATATTATTATTATTATTATTATTATTATTTTAACACCTAACTACACCTACCCGTTGTACATACTAATATTGCATAGGCGCGTTACGATATTATAATGTATAATATAATATACGATGACGACGACGACAACAATTATACATTATGCTATTGTAGTGGGTACACACTACACACTATACTTGCTATTACATTAGAACAATAATAATATCATACTATATTACTGTATGGTAACAATATACCGCGGTAATTGTTTTTATAATGACGGTGTAATAACGGTGACGACAATGATTTTTCAGAAAAGCATGGTAAGTAATGTTATTATTATAACAATAACATAATACTTGGATTGTTCGTTATCGTATAACAATAATTATAGCGATTATAATATTTTAATAATATATTCTATATAGCTGATACTCTCGATTTTTTTCCGCTACTACTATTACGCCGTTACACAACTCATAATTATGATTAATCTAAGAACAATTATTATTATTATTAATATTGTTGTTGTTGTTGTTGTTGTTGTTGTATGGTAGGCATTTTTGATTTTTTTTTACGGTTTTCGTGAATGAATCCGCTCGGTGTCGATAAATCCAATATTTTTTATTAATTATTATTACCGTACGTTCATACGGCATACACGTCTTTATCGGAACACGAGATTGTCGGCGTGGTGCGTTTTTTTCGACGATGTGTGGTGTGATGGGTACCTATTAAATTATATAACTACCAACTCATGTCCAACGTATGTAGAGTGGTTCGCAGGCTCCGTGGCTGGCCGACAAATTGGCTCGTTTTCGTTTTCTACGCATCGTCGAGTTTAAACGATCGATAATAATAATAATATACGCCCTATATGTGTATTAAATGCGTGCACGTCGTCGGCATAATAGGTTTGTTTTCTCGGCGCGTGAATTGAGAAACCGATTAAATAGATAAAAAAAATAATTAATTACCCGGTGGAGCGAAAAAAAAAACCAATTTTCACAAGGTTAGTATAGTAAGTGAGAAGAGAAAAAAACGTAGACGAAGGCAAAAGTCGATCAGCGTATCGCGATAATTGTTTTAATGTACGTTGTACGGTTTTGCCAATCGCGTTTATAATTTAGTAATAATAATTATTAGGTACTATTAAGACGTTTTAAACGGAAACACATTATCGTCATTATCTTCGTCGACACAACGGCACGACAATATGACTATATCATAATGTTAATTTATAATATATGAGTGCAAGTGAAATGTTTTCAAACAGATAATGACCATAACTATATCATATTGCAAGTATATTATTTACGATATTAGACCCGATCTAAGTCCTTCTCGGCGCCCATACATTATTGCATCAATCTAAATGTCATTATTATAATATTATATGCCTAACCTAGCCCTTTATAATAATATCATATTATTATACTGTAAGGTTATACACTTATACGGGACGTCGGGACGGTATATTATAATATTTATTATAATAGGCCACCTATAGTTAAAATGTTTTTTGTACAATAAAAAATTAATTGCTTAGACTATTGTTGATACTTGCAATATTTAATAACCGATTTTTACATATTATTTACATTGTTTGCTAAGGGCACCTACGCTGAGTGATTTTGATTCCGATAAGAATTAAGATAAATTGATAATGGGGTGGCATGGATATTATATATAATGTTAAGGTAGTGTACTGCAGTCACGTTTTTGTATTTTGTGCCTGTCCCGTGGCCGTTGTGATAATAATGATGCCGAAATTATGTCAAATTAAAATCGAGAAACGCAAAAAATATCTCGAGCAGAAATTCTCATTCAAAATCAGTATCCCGACACTTCAGTGATAAGAGTATAATATTATAGAATCATATTATGTATGGTGTCCTGAAAATAATATGTGACGAAAGAGTCGAGTCGGCCGCGGGGGTGCGGTATATTATAAGCCGACGCGATTATCGACGCTTATGCGGACGAGAGGCGATTATGATGTCGAGAAGCGTTAAAACAAACAAACAAAATTTTAAATCCGACGAGGTGTTTGCCGTTCGAGTTGAAAGTGTTCTCATTCGAGTGTCGATCGAACAAATGCGAATAAATGCGGTAGGCGGGCAGTGGAACCGTGGCGGCGGCTAGTGATCCTACCATTATACGTATATAATTGGAGAGTATAATATATTATAATTATTTAAGGACTGAGATATATTATAATATATTATAATATTATATAGAGGTACCATTATAATTTATACTCCGTGTAGACCGCGTGTGGTCCCCGTTGAACTGGCCAATTTTATTTGTAACCAAATTCGGTTAACACGCTACCACCAAATATATAGTTGAAAATATTCAACTATCTCGCCGTGTGTTCAAAGCGGTAACGGATGTCTTGAAATAAATCAAAATTATGCGAAAAACTTGTAATCGAAAACAAATTTAAATATCCGACACGGGTTCATACAAAATACGGTAGTAGCGTAATATATTGTATTGTTATATAATAAGTATCTCAAGTATATTGTGGTTGTGGCTTGAGGAGAAGTTTGTGTGTGCCTACATCGCGCTCGCGTGCACTATGTACACGACACACGATAATTATTACGTAATGATAATACTGAATAATAACAATTATAATGATAATAATAATAATGTCGATGTCACGCGTGCAGAGTGCACATCGAATTCGTATAACATATTATATAGGTATTGTAATAATATTTTTTCGATTTGTTTACGGAGGTTATATGCGGTACCGGCGTGCCATAATATGTATTTATAAATTATAAGTATATACACCACACCACATCGAGTATATGGTCTGCCAAGTGCCAATGCGGTCGACGGGACGACACTCGTAAATTCAATTATTAACGAGTCGACACATCACACATATGCACACTGCGCAGTGTATATTATATTAGGTATTCATAATAATAATAATATGGTGTTGTAATGCACGGCGACCCGACGAGTGACGTGGGACAGCAGCCGGTGCCGCCGGAAAAATAAAAACCAAATATAATATATAATAATAATATATTATGTAGTAAGTATAGTGATATATAGGTATACGCGTTTAACGGGGCGACGGTTATTATATTACCTACTCGTGTATATATTAAAATATATTTTTTCGGCCGTCAAAACCTCCCCGGGAAAAAAAAAATAATAAAATAAAGCGAGTAAAACCACCGACGTCGACCCCTAATGTGCCGCATAATATCATTTTCGAAAAACGAGCACGTGTTGCACGTTGAAGGGTACGGCGGCCATATACGTCCTATTGGCTATTAGGTATACATATTATGTATAATAATATAATATACGAGTGAGTTGCGGTGTGTGTGTGTGTGTGTGTGTGTGTATATAACATAAACCATATATATGTATAGTATATATACAACACGTAATATACACATAATTTATAATATTATATATACTGCTGCACAGATACGCGTCTCTCGCACACGTGCAGTACATCGTATGATATATTATAATACGTCGCATACCTTATATTTTTCGAGGAAAAATTTCTCACACCAAACCCTCCGAGCGCGACGACGGCGACGGGGATGTTAACCACGTTTTTTTCTGTGTCTTTTCTTTTCCGTATACGTTCGCGCCTCTCTTCAGAATGGAAAGAAAAAAGCGAGTACAAAAAAGAGTTTAATAATAAGCGTGCTACTCTATATATATTTTAATTTTTATTACACTTTGTCACCACCGCACACATGCGAGATACGTCGTCTATTATTCAGTGACATGCCGTTGTGTCGTTTATTGTATAAATTGTTTTATACGTACAACGTATTAATATTGTTATGCATATATATATATATATATATATATGGTACAGTATATTATAATGTAACCGTCGCGTCTCGATAACTGACATGTTTTTCTCATGTCCCTTGAAAATGTATATATTATATAATAATATATACGCACTGAACGCTGCAGACCGCAGTACAACTCAATATGTGCTATGTGCCTATATCATAATATGACTACTACTCGTCGAAAAAATGCACAAGTCAGATTTATTTTTATACCCCTCGACATTTGAGTTATCGAAACGAGTCGGTCGGTATAATCTAACGGTTTTTAAAAAAAAAGATTAGGTTTAATTTAACTATCTTATAATTATTGTTATAAGCTGCTGCTTTTATTTGTTTTTTCAGTATTTAATACATTTTTATGAAAAAGAATATTTTTCCATATAAAAGGTTATTTTTATGAACATCTTACTTTTAAACGCATATAAAATAAATACGGTCTCTAATCATGATCATGGTTCTCGTACTATGGTAGGTAATTTGTATAGTATAATAATGCATAGCGTTTACGGCTACAACAGGCAACTATATATTATATTGTCACAAGAAACAATAGAAAATACCTGTACGAAAAAAAAGGGTTAATAAACCATAATACAAATATTGACATGACGCACTGCACCTATATTATAGTAGTATATTTATGTAGGTTCTGGAGCACCTCCCCCTTAAATTTTACATGTAAAAGCATAGGCACCTCTGTATAGGCAATTCGAAGTACACGCACCTCCCAAACTTGTATTAATTACTCGATATAGGCAACCCGCAACACACATACACTCGTCACATACTACCCGATCCGACACGTGACCGACATATATTTTACCCCTTCCCCTTCAAATACATTACCTCCCCTTAAAAAAAGTATGTATAATATTCTGATGTACATTTGTATCGACTATATCGAACACTTGTCTGACATATATTTTACCCCTTCCCCTTCAAATACATTACCTCCCCTTAAAAAAAGTATGTATAATATTCTGATGTACATTTGTATCGACTATATCGAACACTTGTCTGACATATATTTTACCCCTTCCCCTTCAAATACATTACCTCCCCTTAAAAAAAGTATGTATAATATTCTGATGTACATTTGTATCGACTATATCGAACACTTGTCTGACATATTATATTTTACCCCTTCCCCTTCAAATACATTACCTCCCCTTAAAAAAAAGTATGTATAATATTCTGATGTACATTTGTATCGACTATATCGAACACTTATCCGACATATATTTTACCCCTTCCCCTTCAAATACAAGACAGCCCCTTTAAAAAAAAAAATATATATATAAAATATTCTGATGTACCTACATTTGTATCATACATACACATACATACACACAACACACATACATACCTATACATACACACACATACATACATACAACACACATACATACATACATACATACATACATACATACATACATACATACATATACATACATACATACGAACAAACATACTCATATAATATGAGATCATCATACATAATATCCAAAAATATTATACCTACAATTTTCAGATTATAATCACATTCGGAAAAAATGACTCGCTAAAGCATACGTTATACATCGGAATATATCACACACACACACACACACACACACACACGGAAACTCACACATAGTCACAATTATAAATATTGAAACATTCCAATCCAACAGAGTACCATCCTAAATTATATTTTACACCCCGCCACCCGTCCTCACGCCCTAACAATATCATCCGACTACAGACCTGTACAAGCCTGTAGTGACACGTCCGAGTATTGTCGATGAATTTCAGGCAGAAAGTAGTGCACACAGAGCAAAATTAAATCAGTCTGTTAACTACAGTTCAAGAAGTTCAAGTGTCAAGTCGTGTTATTTCAGAGTTCTTATGTGTTTTTAAAGTGTATACAAATATTTTACAAGTTTTATAAAAATCAAATTATTTATTTTACTTTAATGAACACCATAGTTCATTTTTTCACCACTAGTTCCGATATTAGCGCATACGTTAATATTCGCTTAGATAAAACTATTTCACACTGTTATTTAAAGTACAATATATTTTTCTATAATTCATTACCCATCTATTCGTTGAAGGTAAAGTCTTGTTTCGCGAGTTCGACTAGTGTTCTTCAGTTTTCATCAGACGTAATCATGTTCCCCTGTAGTATATGTGGTAAAACCTTTACTCGAATCAGTAGTTTACACAGACATGCCAAGTCACATGATGTTTCCAAAAAGATTTCATGCAATATATGCTCAGAAATATTCACGCGAAAAGATAACCTCATCAGACATACCAAGGATAAACACCGTAAGTATTTTTTAACTATTTACAGATTTATTAGATAAAAAATACATATATATATATATAATCAAGGCTACGTATATCATGTTTAATTATTTAATACAAGATATTATATACATTATACTACCTAAAGGCAATATATAATAATAAAGGTGTTAAATGAAATGTAATTTATTCAATGAATCATTTTTTTTAAGGATCTAATTAATAATAATACTATTTTCAGCTTCAAATATTGTAGTTCAACAACAACCAACCATAACCAAGCAAGAAATTCAAGATTTTTTTACACCAGCTGAACACATTTACGATTATAATGGTAAATATATTATTCATAACTTTATATGTACATATATATATATAACTTACTTAGGTAATTATAGTTAATATATTAGGTACTTATTTTATAAAAAATAGAACACTTCATGTAGAAATATTACTTTATCGATGAATTAAAATAAATATTGATTTATACCTTTCAAAATATTTAAAATAAAAAATGCTATTAGTTTTTTTTTCTTCAAAATCGCATAAAACAATACCCGTAAAAATATAAGCATCTTAGTGAAAGTATATAAAAACATACGGAAACATCATAATTTCTTAACAAAAATAGGAAAAAATATTCTAAGTTGTATAAAATCATGGAAAACATAAAATAATTTAGATACATTCCTGATAAATCCTATAATTATCATAGTTAAACCCGTTAAGATCATAATATGTATATATACATTAAAAATGTTCGTAAAATTGTTCAATAATTTTGATAAATTCATGTAATAATATATTAATTGAAAATATTTCCATACGATTATTGTCGTAACGCTATTAAAAACATATATAAATAATTTTTAATTTTTATATATATTTTTAAGTATAAACAGAAATTTTAATAAATATATTTGACCATATTATACAATATACATATATAACAATACAATATGAATATCTTATTTTTCTATGAAAAACATATTATACATATTTAATATAATACCAATAAAAACATAAATAGGCATACTATTTATCTAAAGATCTTAATAAATTATTACGAACGCTAGCGTATATACATCGTACTGTTACTATTGTTTCATGCTACACAAAAGAACGTTGTATATTATTACTATAACTGAGAGCTCTATATCATATTTGTTTTTGCTTTTACATATATAATATATATATATATATATATATATATATACCTACATTACATATACATGTGTGTAATACTAGAGCTTGATACCTACCTCATTTTATTGATGCATATTTTTAAAAATCGTATTTTCTATACGATAAACACATCACTAAAATTTTTTTAAATTCTTAATTTTTCTTCAGGTACCTACTTTTACTAAAAAACGTTTATATTTATAACAACAATTTATCTTTTCTATCTCATTAAAATTTTTTATAGATTTTCAAGCTGTAACATGCATTTCTATAATGTTTAGCAATACAATAGTAAAATTATTTTTTTTTCAGTTCAATCTCGCAATGGTCATAAGCGCTCATATCATACGGAAAATTCGAATGAAGCAGCAAATGCTAAAAAGACACGCATGAGAATCGTCAAGACACGAGGGTTCATTAAGACAGGCACATCGTTGTCGAATAAAATCAATTGGTATTACGTGAAAAATACAGATAACTTGACCAACTACAGAACATTTTTAGAATCAACAAAAAAAGACTTAATAGAACTACTCAAGTCACTATCAGCAAAACAACCAATTAAATATAATCTTAAATTAGAAGCAACATATGAACGCCCGAACGTAGAAAATTCAGCAGAGAATAGAGCATTTAAGACCTCAGCTAAGGAAATGTTTATAGATACAGATATTGAAGCTAAAATTAATCAAGATTTTGTCAACCTTTTGCTTGAAGAAGAAATGTATACTTCTAAAGGAAGTGGATTTACACTACAATCAATAGATGGTTTACTGTTAGGAGTATATAGTTATTTCCCTATGGGTGGTTCGTCTTATATTACACTTCCAGAGGACATAAAAAATAAAAAAGCAATTATCAATCCCCAAAACTCAGACCAACAGTGCTTCAAGTGGGCAATCATAGCGAGACACGTTTCGGGTAATGCCAAAAATCAAGTGGCTGAAAATTATACATCGCTCGAGGACAAATATAATTTTTCTGGTTTAACATTCCCAACACCTGTGAGGGAAATAAAAACATTTGAAAAAAATAATCCGAAAATATCAGTCAACGTTTATGGATTAAAAAAAGAAAAGAATAAGAAACATATTGTTTATCCACTTAAGGTTGCGGATGAAGAAAAAAAATATCATTTTGATCTCTTACTAATTACTGATGGTAATAAAAGCCACTACACCTACATTTCTAACCTTTCGAGGCTTGTGAGATCACAAAAAACATTACACGCCGAAAATGTTGTATTTTGCAAACGATGTTTTACCAGTTTTGACAATATACATACAAAATATAAGTTAAAAGGTCAGGCGGGACTTGAACAACACAAGTTGATATGTGGAGCACATAAGCCAATTCTGCCTAAGATGCCTGAGCCCGGTACATTGTTAGAGTTCGATGGGTGGAGTAACACTGAAAGACATCCGTTCGCGATATATGCCGATTTCGAGGCACTCCTTGTTAAATGCGAAGAAAAAAAAGGCAAAAAAACAGCAGCTTTTCAAAAGCACGAGCCAATGAGCTATGGAGTTTTCGTAAAGGCTTCAGAAAACGTCCCCATTGAGTTGCTTGAGAAATATGACATACCAACATCACCTATTATTTATCGTGGAAGCGAGTCACATCAGGATGTAGCCAAGCGTTTCGTTAATGAAGTAACAGAGATCGCGAGAAGAGTTCAAGATTTACTTAAAACAAATAAACCCATCATAATGACAGAAAAAGAGCAAATAGCACATGTCTCGAAAAGTACATGCAATCTATGTGAATGTAATTTTTCTATCAAAAACCAAAAGGTGGCAGATCACTGCCATCTATCAGGGACATTTAGGCAAACTTTATGCAATACTTGCAACCTGAAACTCCAAAAACCTAACTTTATACCGTGCTTTCTACACAATTTGTCTAATTACGATGCACATTTCATCGTAACCGAACTCGGAAATGACACTAAATCAATCTCAGTAATTCCAAACAGTGAAGAAAAATACATTTCATTTTCAAAACACGTTACCAACAACTTTTCAATTCGATTCTTCATAGACTCTTGTCGATTCATGGCATCAAAGTTATCAACACTCGCAGAAAATTTATTAACACCAGGGTTCAAGAAGTTCAGAGAAACCGCAAAAGCATTCGCACCCAGAGATATGAATCTCGTCACACGTAAGGGTGTATACCCTTACGAGTTTACCGATAGTTGGGACAAGTTAGAAGAAACGATTTTGCCTCGGAAAGAAGATTTTTATAGCACATTAACGGAAGAACATATAGACGATGAGGAATACGAACACGCAGTCACAGTATGGAACCATTTCAAATGCAAAACCCTAGGAGAATATAGCGATTTGTATCTAAAAATTGACGTGCTGCTGTTGGCTGACGTGTTTGAAAATTTCAGAGACATGTGCATTTCTACATACAATTTAGACCCTGTTTACTACTTTACAGCTCCAGGTTTTAGTTTTGACTGTATGTTGAAATATACCAAAGTCAAACTAGAATTACTCTCTGATTTTGACACCCACTTATTTTTCGAAAATTCAATCCGCGGCGGCCTCACACAAGCAAGTATGAGGTACGCTAAAGCTAATAATGAAAAAACCCAAGATTATGACCCAACAAAGTCAAAATCGTGGATAGTTTACCAAGATTGTAACAATTTGTACGGGTGGGCAATGTCACAGCACATGCCATACGGTGACTTTAAATGGGTGGAGCCTAAGTTAGATGGATTAGATGCTTTGACGCCGACGTCAGATATAGGCAGAGTGTATGAGGTAGACATATCATACCCTAATGAACTCCATGACTTACACAACGATCTTCCATTTTTACCTGAGAACAAAATTCCTCCTGGTTCAAAAGTGAAAAAACTTATGGCGACACTTCATTCAAAAAAAAATTACGTAATCCATTATCGAAACCTGCAGCAAGCCATAGCAAATGGTTTAATTGTAGAAAAAGTACACAGAGTTTTAGAGTTCAAACAATCGGATTGGCTTGCAAAATACATTAAATTAAATACCGAAATGAGGAAGAACGCAAAGAATGAATTCGAAAAGGATTTCTTCAAACTCTTAAACAATGCAGTTTTTGGGAAAACTATGGAATCTTTACGGAAACGTTTTAAGATGGAACTAGTTTCATGTCCACAAAGATTACAAAAACTAATCAACAAGCAAACATTTAAACATTGTACGACATACAGTGAAAATCTTGCTGCTGTCTCATTGGAAAACAAAATTATCATGTTTAACAAGCCAATATATATAGGTAACAATTTATTTTACTTGCATAAAAAAATGTCATATTTTAGTATTTATAATTTTTAATTATTTGTATAGGTTTCGCAGTATTAGATATCAGTAAAACCATGATGTACGATTACCATTTTAATGTAATGAAGGCGCATTATGGTGATAATATCAACCTCATGTATACAGATACAGGTAAATTATTATTATTATTCAATTTTTCTATTACAAACATTATATTTATTTTTTTTATTAATTTATTTCTAGATTCACTGATATATCACATTAAGACTGACGATTTTTACAAAGATTTGAAGTGCAATTCAAACTTACTTGACCGGATGGATACTTCAGATTTACCGATAGACCATCCATGCTACATTTCCGAACGAAAGAAAATTCCAGGATTGTTCTCCGATGAGGGAAAGGGACAGCTAATTACCCAGTTTATCGCGCTTCGAGCAAAGTCATACGCTTACATTTTGAACGACAAGGAGAAAATTAAGGCAAAAGGCGTACGAGGGCACGTAGTTAAAAATCACATGACTTTCAATGATCATTTCGATTGCCTTTTCGCCGATGACGAAAAAGAGAACTCTAAACTGTATACTAGGGAAAATGTATCCATCAGATCATTCAACCATAAGATACGAACAATCAAATCCAAAAAATTATGCTTCAACCGACAAGATGATAAGCGGATAGCAAAGACCGATAGAATACATACCTACGCTCATGGACATTTTAAACTCGATTGTTAATTGTATTTAAAAAAAAAAAAAAAAACTATAAACATACATATATATTTGTAAATTATATTTAATTTTATAAATGTTTAGGTTAATTTAATTTTTATTTTGTGAAATATCTCTGTAGATATTAATTAGTTTATTATTTTTGTAAAATAGCTGTGTAGATATTATTGTGTTTTGTTTTTTATTTTGTAAAATATCTCTATATATATATTAAATTGTTTTTTTTTTTGTAATAAAGTCACTTATCATAATTCAAATCTTTTTATTATTTTTGATATATTATTTCCTTTTCTCGCATGTATAATTCTTTACATCTGAACATACATTGTAAAGGTACATGTATGCTAGAACAATATAAGTATACTATCATGGCTTCATATTATTTAATGCTAAATGTTGGTGTTTGTATCAACATTAACTCACCATGGAATGCTGAGATGTGTCTTGTTCATAGTTACAGCTATAGATTTGTTAAAAATAAAACAGCCTGAGTTAATTGAATATAAGTTTTATAGTATGATTCGATAGTAAAAATAATATTAATGAAAACACGGGTACTTAAATTTCATAAATTCATTAAAAATATGTAAAAATATCATAATTATTTTAATAAAAACATCTATAATCAACAATAATTTTGTCAAATTTGCATGAAAATATCTTAAATTCATTGACAAATAACAAATATTAGCTATATTGTTATCAAATGTACATAAATAATTTGACTTGATTAAATATATTTATAAATATGTAAAATAATCTGCTCTAATACAAATATTTTAAACATAGCTAACAAAATTCGAAATATAAGCAAAAATAAATATCTCGCCAACAAAACCAGTCTAATGTGCACAGTTAAAATTGTTTTTTATTTAAATTTATAAAGTCATTTAGAATCATCGATAGATAATATATGCAATATAACTGAGTATGGCGAATTCACACGGTTTTTGTTTATCTCGAGCTACATTAAAGATCATACAATACATCAACACAACCACTCACAAACGTGCACGACTATATCCCCCCCCCCCTCACCATCCACCTGGATTAAGTTAGTTTTATGTAGGTTAGGTTAAGTTAGTTTCCCGTAGGTTCAAAAAAAAAAGAAAGGTCATGATCCATCATGACTACATCTTCACATGGTGAAGATGAAGTAACCTTTCTTTTTTTTTTTGAACCTACGGGAAACTAACTTAACCTAACCTACATAAAACTAACTTAATCCAGGTGGATGGTGAGGGGGGGGGGGATATAGTCGTGCACGTTTGTGAGTGGTTGTGTTGATGTATTGTATGATCTTTAATGTAGCTCGAGATAAACAAAAACCGTGTGAATTCGCCATACTCAGTTATATTGCATATATTATCTATCGATGATTCTAAATGACTTTATAAATTTAAATAAAAAACAATTTTAACTGTGCACATTAGACTGGTTTTGTTGGCGAGATATTTATTTTTGCTTATATTTCGAATTTTGTTAGCTATGTTTAAAATATTTGTATTAGAGCAGATTATTTTACATATTTATAAATATATTTAATCAAGTCAAATTATTTATGTACATTTGATAACAATATAGCTAATATTTGTTATTTGTCAATGAATTTAAGATATTTTCATGCAAATTTGACAAAATTATTGTTGATTATAGATGTTTTTATTAAAATAATTATGATATTTTTACATATTTTTAATGAATTTATGAAATTTAAGTACCCGTGTTTTCATTAATATTATTTTTACTATCGAATCATACTATAAAACTTATATTCAATTAACTCAGGCTGTTTTATTTTTAACAAATCTATAGCTGTAACTATGAACAAGACACATCTCAGCATTCCATGGTGAGTTAATGTTGATACAAACACCAACATTTAGCATTAAATAATATGAAGCCATGATAGTATACTTATATTGTTCTAGCATACATGTACCTTTACAATGTATGTTCAGATGTAAAGAATTATACATGCGAGAAAAGGAAATAATATATCAAAAATAATAAAAAGATTTGAATTATGATAAGTGACTTTATTACAAAAAAAAAAACAATTTAATATATATATAGAGATATTTTACAAAATAAAAAACAAAACACAATAATATCTACACAGCTATTTTACAAAAATAATAAACTAATTAATATCTACAGAGATATTTCACAAAATAAAAATTAAATTAACCTAAACATTTATAAAATTAAATATAATTTACAAATATATATGTATGTTTATAGTTTTTTTTTTTTTTTTTAAATACAATTAACAATCGAGTTTAAAATGTCCATGAGCGTAGGTATGTATTCTATCGGTCTTTGCTATCCGCTTATCATCTTGTCGGTTGAAGCATAATTTTTTGGATTTGATTGTTCGTATCTTATGGTTGAATGATCTGATGGATACATTTTCCCTAGTATACAGTTTAGAGTTCTCTTTTTCGTCATCGGCGAAAAGGCAATCGAAATGATCATTGAAAGTCATGTGATTTTTAACTACGTGCCCTCGTACGCCTTTTGCCTTAATTTTCTCCTTGTCGTTCAAAATGTAAGCGTATGACTTTGCTCGAAGCGCGATAAACTGGGTAATTAGCTGTCCCTTTCCCTCATCGGAGAACAATCCTGGAATTTTCTTTCGTTCGGAAATGTAGCATGGATGGTCTATCGGTAAATCTGAAGTATCCATCCGGTCAAGTAAGTTTGAATTGCACTTCAAATCTTTGTAAAAATCGTCAGTCTTAATGTGATATATCAGTGAATCTAGAAATAAATTAATAAAAAAAAATAAATATAATGTTTGTAATAGAAAAATTGAATAATAATAATAATTTACCTGTATCTGTATACATGAGGTTGATATTATCACCATAATGCGCCTTCATTACATTAAAATGGTAATCGTACATCATGGTTTTACTGATATCTAATACTGCGAAACCTATACAAATAATTAAAAATTATAAATACTAAAATATGACATTTTTTTATGCAAGTAAAATAAATTGTTACCTATATATATTGGCTTGTTAAACATGATAATTTTGTTTTCCAATGAGACAGCAGCAAGATTTTCACTGTATGTCGTACAATGTTTAAATGTTTGCTTGTTGATTAGTTTTTGTAATCTTTGTGGACATGAAACTAGTTCCATCTTAAAACGTTTCCGTAAAGATTCCATAGTTTTCCCAAAAACTGCATTGTTTAAGAGTTTGAAGAAATCCTTTTCGAATTCATTCTTTGCGTTCTTCCTCATTTCGGTATTTAATTTAATGTATTTTGCAAGCCAATCCGATTGTTTGAACTCTAAAACTCTGTGTACTTTTTCTACAATTAAACCATTTGCTATGGCTTGCTGCAGGTTTCGATAATGGATTACGTAATTTTTTTTTGAATGAAGTGTCGCCATAAGTTTTTTCACTTTTGAACCAGGAGGAATTTTGTTCTCAGGTAAAAATGGAAGATCGTTGTGTAAGTCATGGAGTTCATTAGGGTATGATATGTCTACCTCATACACTCTGCCTATATCTGACGTCGGCGTCAAAGCATCTAATCCATCTAACTTAGGCTCCACCCATTTAAAGTCACCGTATGGCATGTGCTGTGACATTGCCCACCCGTACAAATTGTTACAATCTTGGTAAACTATCCACGATTTTGACTTTGTTGGGTCATAATCTTGGGTTTTTTCATTATTAGCTTTAGCGTACCTCATACTTGCTTGTGTGAGGCCGCCGCGGATTGAATTTTCGAAAAATAAGTGGGTGTCAAAATCAGAGAGTAATTCTAGTTTGACTTTGGTATATTTCAACATACAGTCAAAACTAAAACCTGGAGCTGTAAAGTAGTAAACAGGGTCTAAATTGTATGTAGAAATGCACATGTCTCTGAAATTTTCAAACACGTCAGCCAACAGCAGCACGTCAATTTTTAGATACAAATCGCTATATTCTCCTAGGGTTTTGCATTTGAAATGGTTCCATACTGTGACTGCGTGTTCGTATTCCTCATCGTCTATATGTTCTTCCGTTAATGTGCTATAAAAATCTTCTTTCCGAGGCAAAATCGTTTCTTCTAACTTGTCCCAACTATCGGTAAACTCGTAAGGGTATACACCCTTACGTGTGACGAGATTCATATCTCTGGGTGCGAATGCTTTTGCGGTTTCTCTGAACTTCTTGAACCCTGGTGTTAATAAATTTTCTGCGAGTGTTGATAACTTTGATGCCATGAATCGACAAGAGTCTATGAATCGAATTGAAAAGTTGTTGGTAACGTGTTTTGAAAATGAAATGTATTTTTCTTCACTGTTTGGAATTACTGAGATTGATTTAGTGTCATTTCCGAGTTCGGTTACGATGAAATGTGCATCGTAATTAGACAAATTGTGTAGAAAGCACGGTATAAAGTTAGGTTTTTGGAGTTTCAGGTTGCAAGTATTGCATAAAGTTTGCCTAAATGTCCCTGATAGATGGCAGTGATCTGCCACCTTTTGGTTTTTGATAGAAAAATTACATTCACATAGATTGCATGTACTTTTCGAGACATGTGCTATTTGCTCTTTTTCTGTCATTATGATGGGTTTATTTGTTTTAAGTAAATCTTGAACTCTTCTCGCGATCTCTGTTACTTCATTAACGAAACGCTTGGCTACATCCTGATGTGACTCGCTTCCACGATAAATAATAGGTGATGTTGGTATGTCATATTTCTCAAGCAACTCAATGGGGACGTTTTCTGAAGCCTTTACGAAAACTCCATAGCTCATTGGCTCGTGCTTTTGAAAAGCTGCTGTTTTTTTGCCTTTTTTTTCTTCGCATTTAACAAGGAGTGCCTCGAAATCGGCATATATCGCGAACGGATGTCTTTCAGTGTTACTCCACCCATCGAACTCTAACAATGTACCGGGCTCAGGCATCTTAGGCAGAATTGGCTTATGTGCTCCACATATCAACTTGTGTTGTTCAAGTCCCGCCTGACCTTTTAACTTATATTTTGTATGTATATTGTCAAAACTGGTAAAACATCGTTTGCAAAATACAACATTTTCGGCGTGTAATGTTTTTTGTGATCTCACAAGCCTCGAAAGGTTAGAAATGTAGGTGTAGTGGCTTTTATTACCATCAGTAATTAGTAAGAGATCAAAATGATATTTTTTTTCTTCATCCGCAACCTTAAGTGGATAAACAATATGTTTCTTATTCTTTTCTTTTTTTAATCCATAAACGTTGACTGATATTTTCGGATTATTTTTTTCAAATGTTTTTATTTCCCTCACAGGTGTTGGGAATGTTAAACCAGAAAAATTATATTTGTCCTCGAGCGATGTATAATTTTCAGCCACTTGATTTTTGGCATTACCCGAAACGTGTCTCGCTATGATTGCCCACTTGAAGCACTGTTGGTCTGAGTTTTGGGGATTGATAATTGCTTTTTTATTTTTTATGTCCTCTGGAAGTGTAATATAAGACGAACCACCCATAGGGAAATAACTATATACTCCTAACAGTAAACCATCTATTGATTGTAGTGTAAATCCACTTCCTTTAGAAGTATACATTTCTTCTTCAAGCAAAAGGTTGACAAAATCTTGATTAATTTTAGCTTCAATATCTGTATCTATAAACATTTCCTTAGCTGAGGTCTTAAATGCTCTATTCTCTGCTGAATTTTCTACGTTCGGGCGTTCATATGTTGCTTCTAATTTAAGATTATATTTAATTGGTTGTTTTGCTGATAGTGACTTGAGTAGTTCTATTAAGTCTTTTTTTGTTGATTCTAAAAATGTTCTGTAGTTGGTCAAGTTATCTGTATTTTTCACGTAATACCAATTGATTTTATTCGACAACGATGTGCCTGTCTTAATGAACCCTCGTGTCTTGACGATTCTCATGCGTGTCTTTTTAGCATTTGCTGCTTCATTCGAATTTTCCGTATGATATGAGCGCTTATGACCATTGCGAGATTGAACTGAAAAAAAAATAATTTTACTATTGTATTGCTAAACATTATAGAAATGCATGTTACAGCTTGAAAATCTATAAAAAATTTTAATGAGATAGAAAAGATAAATTGTTGTTATAAATATAAACGTTTTTTAGTAAAAGTAGGTACCTGAAGAAAAATTAAGAATTTAAAAAAATTTTAGTGATGTGTTTATCGTATAGAAAATACGATTTTTAAAAATATGCATCAATAAAATGAGGTAGGTATCAAGCTCTAGTATTACACACATGTATATGTAATGTAGGTATATATATATATATATATATATATATATTATATATGTAAAAGCAAAAACAAATATGATATAGAGCTCTCAGTTATAGTAATAATATACAACGTTCTTTTGTGTAGCATGAAACAATAGTAACAGTACGATGTATATACGCTAGCGTTCGTAATAATTTATTAAGATCTTTAGATAAATAGTATGCCTATTTATGTTTTTATTGGTATTATATTAAATATGTATAATATGTTTTTCATAGAAAAATAAGATATTCATATTGTATTGTTATATATGTATATTGTATAATATGGTCAAATATATTTATTAAAATTTCTGTTTATACTTAAAAATATATATAAAAATTAAAAATTATTTATATATGTTTTTAATAGCGTTACGACAATAATCGTATGGAAATATTTTCAATTAATATATTATTACATGAATTTATCAAAATTATTGAACAATTTTACGAACATTTTTAATGTATATATACATATTATGATCTTAACGGGTTTAACTATGATAATTATAGGATTTATCAGGAATGTATCTAAATTATTTTATGTTTTCCATGATTTTATACAACTTAGAATATTTTTTCCTATTTTTGTTAAGAAATTATGATGTTTCCGTATGTTTTTATATACTTTCACTAAGATGCTTATATTTTTACGGGTATTGTTTTATGCGATTTTGAAGAAAAAAAAACTAATAGCATTTTTTATTTTAAATATTTTGAAAGGTATAAATCAATATTTATTTTAATTCATCGATAAAGTAATATTTCTACATGAAGTGTTCTATTTTTTATAAAATAAGTACCTAATATATTAACTATAATTACCTAAGTAAGTTATATATATATATGTACATATAAAGTTATGAATAATATATTTACCATTATAATCGTAAATGTGTTCAGCTGGTGTAAAAAAATCTTGAATTTCTTGCTTGGTTATGGTTGGTTGTTGTTGAACTACAATATTTGAAGCTGAAAATAGTATTATTATTAATTAGATCCTTAAAAAAAATGATTCATTGAATAAATTACATTTCATTTAACACCTTTATTATTATATATTGCCTTTAGGTAGTATAATGTATATAATATCTTGTATTAAATAATTAAACATGATATACGTAGCCTTGATTATATATATATATATGTATTTTTTATCTAATAAATCTGTAAATAGTTAAAAAATACTTACGGTGTTTATCCTTGGTATGTCTGATGAGGTTATCTTTTCGCGTGAATATTTCTGAGCATATATTGCATGAAATCTTTTTGGAAACATCATGTGACTTGGCATGTCTGTGTAAACTACTGATTCGAGTAAAGGTTTTACCACATATACTACAGGGGAACATGATTACGTCTGATGAAAACTGAAGAACACTAGTCGAACTCGCGAAACAAGACTTTACCTTCAACGAATAGATGGGTAATGAATTATAGAAAAATATATTGTACTTTAAATAACAGTGTGAAATAGTTTTATCTAAGCGAATATTAACGTATGCGCTAATATCGGAACTAGTGGTGAAAAAATGAACTATGGTGTTCATTAAAGTAAAATAAATAATTTGATTTTTATAAAACTTGTAAAATATTTGTATACACTTTAAAAACACATAAGAACTCTGAAATAACACGACTTGACACTTGAACTTCTTGAACTGTAGTTAACAGACTGATTTAATTTTGCTCTGTGTGCACTACTTTCTGCCTGAAATTCATCGACAATACTCGGACGTGTCACTACAGGCTTGTACAGGTCTGTAGTCGGATGATATTGTTAGGGCGTGAGGACGGGTGGCGGGGTGTAAAATATAATTTAGGATGGTACTCTGTTGGATTGGAATGTTTCAATATTTATAATTGTGACTATGTGTGAGTTTCCGTGTGTGTGTGTGTGTGTGTGTGTGTGTGATATATTCCGATGTATAACGTATGCTTTAGCGAGTCATTTTTTCCGAATGTGATTATAATCTGAAAATTGTAGGTATAATATTTTTGGATATTATGTATGATGATCTCATATTATATGAGTATGTTTGTTCGTATGTATGTATGTATATGTATGTATGTATGTATGTATGTATGTATGTATGTATGTATGTATGTATGTATGTATGTATGTATGTATGTGTGTTGTATGTATGTATGTGTGTGTATGTATAGGTATGTATGTGTGTTGTGTGTATGTATGTGTATGTATGATACAAATGTAGGTACATCAGAATATTTTATATATATATTTTTTTTTTTAAAGGGGCTGTCTTGTATTTGAAGGGGAAGGGGTAAAATATATGTCGGATAAGTGTTCGATATAGTCGATACAAATGTACATCAGAATATTATACATACTTTTTTTTAAGGGGAGGTAATGTATTTGAAGGGGAAGGGGTAAAATATAATATGTCAGACAAGTGTTCGATATAGTCGATACAAATGTACATCAGAATATTATACATACTTTTTTTAAGGGGAGGTAATGTATTTGAAGGGGAAGGGGTAAAATATATGTCAGACAAGTGTTCGATATAGTCGATACAAATGTACATCAGAATATTATACATACTTTTTTTAAGGGGAGGTAATGTATTTGAAGGGGAAGGGGTAAAATATATGTCAGACAAGTGTTCGATATAGTCGATACAAATGTACATCAGAATATTATACATACTTTTTTTAAGGGGAGGTAATGTATTTGAAGGGGAAGGGGTAAAATATATGTCGGTCACGTGTCGGATCGGGTAGTATGTGACGAGTGTATGTGTGTTGCGGGTTGCCTATATCGAGTAATTAATACAAGTTTGGGAGGTGCGTGTACTTCGAATTGCCTATACAGAGGTGCCTATGCTTTTACATGTAAAATTTAAGGGGGAGGTGCTCCAGAACCTACATAAATATACTACTTATTATATAATATATAATACTGCAAGTGAATACTTGGACGAAAACCAAACAAACAACACGCGTTTATGAAATATTTCAGTGTACAGACGATGTGTTCGGTCCCTCTATTTGTTGAATGAATTTCAACTGTTGTCAATATACTTAAGTATACCCGCATCTATATACGGCGACGATAGTATATTATAATCTATTATTCTACGACAAATCATTTGACATTTCGTATGCGCAGACGTGCAATGCGCCTTTTACGATTTTTTTTTAATGCAAAAGAGTACCTGGGTAGGACCTAAAAATGATTAGTATACATAGTGTTGTAATGATAACATATTTTCGATTCTATAAGCAAATATACGTAAAATAATTTTATAATTATAACTATAATTCATAATGGGCGGTGTTTGGTGAGAGAATATACTGGAAGGAGATGTGTCTGGTGAGTTTAGCGCAAGTAAGACGAGTATATTATATACTATATAATATGTGTACATGCATTTGTTTGAGACGAATTTATAATATTAATACCCAATAAAAATGTTGCATAATATATTATAATATGTAACTAACATGCGAGTGGGTATATTATAGTAGTATTTATGGTAGGTTTACCTATAATATAATAACTAATTAAAACCTACAATACAATTTTGGATTATGAAAATATATGACTTCAACCTAGTAATTTAAAATATAATTTTAATACAAAATTTACTTTGCCCGACGGTAAATCTCCCACTGGATATAAAATATGACATCTTATAATACGCAAAATACACTCCAGATAGGTAATCCAATACCTAAACGGCTAAACGCATACCTTATAGTAATTTTAAACTGAATTATATGGGAGTGTCGCAGTGACAATATTATTCATTATAATTCATAATATATCGCACATGGTATATTATTATACGTACTTACCTATTGCGTATAAACACTGCGAGGTGAGGGTAACGCGCGTCACAATAATATTATATTATTATTATTGTTATTTGTGCAGTGAACTGTGTCAACTGGCGACGTCCGTAATGTGATGACAATGTGATGATATTATTATTCACTGTTTTAATATTATTCATAACATTATTACATATCTATATTAATAAAAGGAAATGTTTGTGTCTGTGTATCCATAGTCGAGTCTATCTCATTCGTGGTTCTGAAATTTAGTACATAATACTTATCCTGTGCACCTCGAAGCTAATTTTGCATTTTAAAAAATGGTCTTACACAGGAATTAGGTTGGCTCACGAAAAACGAATATTTATTTGTTTGAATTATTGAGTTTCCATTGGTTATGAAAAATACGATTATAATTTGACATGAATGTAGTATTTTATACTTGGTCAAAACCACTGAAATTACTGAGTTTAAGATATGTGTATTTTACATTTAACGGAGATTAATACAAGGTAGCTCCATTGGTATTATTTAAATTGTCATGGGCAACACCATGCTGCAAAATCAGCTATAGTTAATGAATATATCTGCTATATTCTAAAATCAAAAACCTAAAATCTAAATCAGATGAGCCTTATGAAAATTTACAGTTTTCCACCGATTTTCGTCAACAGATTCGGAAAAATTCAGTGTCATAAGCTACTTTTTATTTATACTTTTCACTTTTTAATACATACATTTTGAGTACACAGTCGACTCGCGAAAAACCATAATTTTTTTAAATTTATATATTTTTCCCAGATATTGGTTATATAGAATATAAAATAGTTATTTTGATTGGATATTATTATAGACCTGTAGGTATTTTGTGTTTTTCAAAAACAACCTAAACGGCCAAACAATTGCAGTGTTAATAAACTGTGCAGAATATGAAAATCAATTTATACATTTAACGGAGCATGAGACAGGGTAAATCCACTGGCATTATTCAATTTGTCACGGGCAACGCCGCGCAGGATCAACTATAGTGTATAATACATTATTATTATGTGCGCGCCCGTTAATATACACGTACGTACTCTTCACGGCAGTATAATAATAATAATTTAATATTATATAATATATATACATATTATACATAAACATAATATATTATACATAAACATAATATAATATATTATTATAATATACCGAGGAGCACTCGACGGCGGCGGCGTAAGTATGACGTAAAGCGATAAGTACTTGTTGCTTCACTCGCGTCCTGCACGTGTCCAGCACGCTCCGGCACTCGGGTTTCCGCGACCGTTTTGACGTCAACGGACACTCGACGCGAGTGCCTCGCCCCGCGCGCATCGCCGGCGTAGATCTGCGCGCCGCCGCGGCACTCCTCTATACTTCCGAACCGGCCGCGACAATAATTTGTTTTTATCGTGACGGTTTTGCGGGCGCGCGTGCGATGACGACACGACGACGGTGTGTGTGTGTGTGTGTTTGTCGACGGCATTATTGTGCTCGATCGTTATAGTTTATACGATCTACTGTAATCATATAAATTTTAATATGCACTACACAGCCCTTATGCATCAAAGTAACCGTCGTGTGCGGAGTTTGGAGTTGTTTTTTTTTGACACACTGCACCCCCTAATAATGCCACATTTTCAATGTTTTATATTTTTTATTTCAATCATACTATTGATATTTATATCATTAACGGGACCGGCCCATAGGAAAAAATATAATTACCCGTTAAATTCAACGATTAGACGGTGAAAGAGCTAGGGGTCCAGTATTGACATAACCATGGTCACCTGTCGCGAACGTCTAGCTGGCTCATTTTTTTCAAATCATTTGAGGTGCACGTATAGTACTATGAATAGAATAATATAGAATGTGTAAACGATGACTTGGGAAACGCGCATCTACGTTCGACGTTATAGTATGGTCTATATACGTTCGACCAATGAATCAGTCGTGTAAGTCTCTCGCTGTGACTGAATCATAATATATTTATTAATATATAGTTGTGGGGTGGATTTTAAATATTTAATATGAATCCAACGAATCATAAAAAAGTGTATGTTGAACACGTTCTAATCGAATATACAGTCTTGCGCTGTTTATATTTTCCATGCGACAGAGCTGCATATTCAAGAATAAAGTGGACTGCAAAGATCACAATATTATACAATAGTGTTCACTGCTTAAACAAACAACATGAACGCCTTAAATTCGATTTTACGTAGTGGAATTTTGCAATGTTGCTCATTATACTAACGGAATATTATACGTGTATCATGTATGGGGATTATCGTTGTAGCACAATTATATACAGTTGGCACATATTCGCGGTGGGCGTTTTATTTTGCACGTTTCGTGGGTGTTCACAGGACTTACAAAATAACGACAAAAAAAAATTGTTGCAGAAACAAAGCCTACTCTTTAACATTTTTTGATTAACAATAATATAATATATAAAATAAAAATGTGTATTTAGATTAATATATAATATAATCAATATAGATTATGAAATAGTCATGACCGGCAAAACATTTTTTTATTATTTAGTAATATTTACATGCCTACGCTTTTTTATATTATATATATTATATTTGACGTTTACATGAACAAATCGATACTAATTTCTTTCGAAAAATAGACTTATATCACTTGTAATTTATAAATAACAATCAATAGTATACTTTGTAGTTCTGATGAATTATATATTTAATAGCAACCTATCTTTTATTAGTAATAAACTAATAAATAGTAATATATGAGCATAATAAAACGATAACCGAGAGTCAACATTAAACAGTAGGTATATAGAAAAAAAAAGCGACGCTCTAGAAAATATTGTTAATTTTTCGTATATGAAAATAATGTTGGTGTCTGTACTGTCTTATAATTTGAAAACAAATAAAACTTTCGAATCATTACGATGCGCGATGTTTGAAATATTGAGTTTATGCTATGTTATTATTATTTATTACCATACTTACAATATATATATGGGATACGCAAACTAGTTTTTTTGTAGTATAGTTTTGCCTAAAGGTATATTACAATAATTGACTACTGTACCTATCGTAATGATATATATATAACAAATAACAATAATAATAATAATGTGATTGATTATATTGTATTAACGTACGACTAGAGACTCGCACGCACTATTAATATTTTATTATTATCGTCCACGTCATAGTCAAATGAATCGCGATCGTTGTGAACCACTGGCGTAAAACTTATTATTTATATGGCTATACATTCGTAACGCTTATATAACTCAGGGGTGTAACCTGCAGGGGAAGACCGAGAGGATTGTAGCCTTCCCAGAAATGTCTGAAAAAGTTTAAAAATGCTTCCAGTGCAGATCTGTGAACGTAGGTATATGTAACGTAATATGACGTAACTATATATATATGTATTAAAATTGCATGAAGGTTATCAATGGAGTAAAAACACGGGGGAGAGGGTGTCCAACCCTCCCCCTTGACATTTTAATTAATGTAGAATGTATATGTATAAAAAATAAAATTAATATAATTTTTTTTTATATAACCTCCCTTTGTAAATATCTGTGCCACTGAAGGTTACTGCAAAATTTCTAAATGTTATATTATTAAAATAATAGTATGTATATCCATGGAATCAGTATATCCTAGTTAAGCGGCTTAACACAAGCCTCCCATGTATAACAAATCATCAGCCCTCGTGTAGAGCCCCCTCCCCCCCTGAAAAAAGCAAAATTTTATCTACGACACAGGCGTATGTCTTCAATATAATATATATATATATACAATTAATATTTTGTTACTATATTATGATATGGATGTTACTGTGTTATAAAAATGTCAACGACGCGTGTAATTCCTTTTTTCGCGGTCTTGCGGTTAGCTCGCGGCTCGGACACTATATATATATATATTATATATATATCGTCGACCGTGACCCAGTTAAAATATTATATTATATACATAATATTATACCATGTACATGAGTACATGACGCGTATACCCCACATAATAATATTACTATATAGATAAGGCGACGAGAATAGCGCGCTATTGTATGTATATAGTCACGAAACTAGATATTATTTGGCGGCGAACCGTTCGCTGTACGCTCAAACGCCGTTTGCACGTCGTGAAATATAATCGGTAATAATGTTTTAACGAGATACGCGCGTCGCTGAATATAGTATAATATTATCATAATTACCGACCGTGCCGCCGTGGTAGTTTTCACCGATTCGCGTCCGTCGTCGCTGCACGACGGCCAAAAAAAAAAATAAATAGCCAGACAGGACGTTATGCGCGCACACACGTCACAATATATTATAATAATATACCGAGCGATTATCGAGTGGAGTCGCTACGGACAAGAATACACCGAGTCACTATGGCGCTCGTCTCCCGCTTGCGTTTACGGGTTTCAGTGTGGTTTTTCGCAGTGACATTAAATCCGAAAGCGGCAGCAGCGAACATAGAATATTGTAATCGTATTTTTCGAAAAGAAAAACGGTCCGGAGAGGGGAGTCCGGTTTTAATATACAAATATGATTACAAAATATGAAGTAGGTACCATATAGGTACGTTTCCACGACCCCCACAAAATGTTATATTAAAATAGCGTACCTATGTATGAATATTAATAAATCGGGGCTTACTTCTATGCGAGTAACATTTACGGAGTTCGTAATGGGTAGTACGGATAGTGTGTAACGACTAATTTAATTTCTGCAGACAATATTCACACAATTTTAATAAATAACAAAAATATGATAATTCGATAACATAAATAATATTTGATAACATATTTTTAAGTTTATTCGATGGCCGTGATATATGAGAGTAATTTATTAGTTATATGGCTGAGACCACTGCACTATCCGATAATTAATTCTAACAACGGTGTATACGTGTACCTAATTTAAATCATTTAAAAATGTAAGCAAGGCTACAGGTTACAAAAATATGTATGGTCATTTTTATCTAAATAAAAAGGGCGAATCCCCCCCCCCCCCCATACGTTCTTGTGCAGGGCTGTAGTAAATCCGTGTAATACAAAAAAATAGACCCCTCCTACGTGACTATAATATGTACTATGCTTATAGAGAAGTTAGTGGAGATACGATCGAAAACCGTTGTTCCTCATCCATATAATACACAATTATAGTGTCTAATTAGCACCATTGTATTATATAATATAATCGATTAGATCGCAGAGTTTTGTTGGAAAC
This sequence comes from Metopolophium dirhodum, assembly GCF_019925205.1. Classification (NCBI taxonomy): domain Eukaryota; kingdom Metazoa; phylum Arthropoda; class Insecta; order Hemiptera; family Aphididae; genus Metopolophium; species Metopolophium dirhodum. Next base: position 1,919,288 of record NC_083565.1, read on the forward strand.
GCATAACACAGCTGCGCAGAAGTGCAATAAACTGCAGATATAAATAAAGAAATCCGTGTGCAAGATGCGTAATATTATAGTGTTTTCGGCTTGGGTGGAAATAAGACTTGCGGGTTGTTATTACACACAACCTACACACACGCACATAATATAGGCATATTAAACAATATATGCAAACAATCGAAATAAAGAACGGAAAATAGTATAATATATATTATATATAGCACGGAAGAGAGAAAGAAGAAAATCCTATATAATATGATAATATAATAATATAATATAATATCCTCTCTATATATGTGTAGCGGTGAAAAAAAAAGTGAAAAGGCTTAAAAGGACCGTCGGCGTCGTCGGGTCGTGTGAATCTTAGTCGGTCTCGCACGCGCTTGTTGTATACACATCGCACACACACACAAGCACGTCGTAATATATTATACACGCGCGGTACGTGCGCTGAACAAAAAAAAAAACAACTCTTGTCTTCGTCTCACTCGTGTGAGCACACACACACGCGCTTAACGTGTACACCGTAATATAGGTACGTGCACATCTGGCACACACACAATAATAATAATAATAATAATATAATGTATATAATAATATAATATTATGCGAAGGAGATTGCGCGCGCGCGCGCGCGAGCGGTCGCGCTATGCGGGCCGGGTGGGGTGGCGGGAAGGTGTACGATTATTATAAGGAGCCCGCTGCATTCCCACGGTAACGACTACACGACGACGGCACGGGGCACCGGTTCTCTTTCCGAAAACGTTTCCCACGCTGCCGCCGACCAGAAGCAACGAGCAGCAGCAGCAGCAGCAGCAGGAGCACACACACACACACACACCGGCAGCAGCCGTTTCTCTCTTCTCGCCGCCGCCCTTCACTGAGATCACGACGACGACGACGAGCCGGCGGCACACCGCACACCACATACATAATGTTGTGTGTTATTATTATTTTCTTCGTGATTTCTCCTCTCCTGTCTCTCTCTCTCACTCTCTCTCTCTCTCTCTGCGTCTCTCTCTCTCTCTCTTTCTACGTCTCTCTCTCTCTCTCTCTCTCTCTCTGTCCATACCTGTTCCTCTCTGTCCACCACTGTCTACCCGTCTCTTTCCCTGCGCGTTATCCGAGTGCGTATCTCTCTCCCTCCGTCGCTCCGTTACTCCATATACGTGTATCGCGTGCGTGTGTGTTTATATTATTGTTGTGCTGTGTATACGTTACGATAATGATTATCGTAGCGCCCCGGAGGGCACGCGTGCCCCTGTCGATCCCCCCGCGACTTTATTTTCTCGGATTTTTTTTCCGCTCGGCGCACGTTCTCGATTTTTCCTACGGGTATGTATCGCCTACGCGTCGTCGGGTCCGCGATATGCAGTGGCAACAACTACACTACCCACCTAATATATTATATTGGATATTATGATGTGTATATAGGCGGATTAACTTAAATCTATAGTGCATAATAATATGTTCTACGCGAGACACGAGTCAACGTTAAGAACGTTAATAGTTGTTAATGTGGTTAACAAACGATATAATATTTAACTCGAAAAATTTCAAGTCTATATTAGGTATATTAGGTAGAACATAATATCAACTTGGCTCCACGAGAAATAAGTCAATTAATTGTTTTTATAATCATCACCTAAGTCACATAATATTATAGCGTAATAATCATGACTGCTTAGCAACTTTTAATTTTATTTTTAAATAACTTAATATTTTGTTAAAGACGCAATCTACTACTAGTTGAATTATTAAGTTGAATAGAAAACCACCTAACTAGTTATGTGTAACAGTTTTAAAAAAATCAAATATTATTAATCTATAGACAATTTTAGCTCATCAACTGAAAAAAGTAAATTGACAGTTCTCATTCCCGATAACCGGTGTTAGTAAAAAAAATTGAACATTATATAAGGAAATATTATTAAATTTACCGGTTGCAGTACAATTTTTTTTGTTGTAAAGAGTTATAAAAACCACATACAGGTATATATACTTATATACTATATTATTAGTTACTACGGTATACATGTAGTTATATAAACACAGTATATATATATAATATGTATAAGTAGTACATTATATAGTATAAAATATATATCATTATACCATGTCCATTATAATTATCATTTTATCATATTCGTGTGGAAAAGTAAAATTAATTATTCATCGTATATGTATTACCTACCTCAAAAAATGTATCTTGCATTTGCAAAGAAAATTTGTAATTGAAAGTGTTCGATTGGTGCGTGAAATTGTATTTGGGTACTCTTAGCTCGTCGGGTCTCTGCTATGACTCTATATAAAGGTTAGGGTATAATAATATAGTATATATTATAGTAGGTATAGGACAGCTATAGTATACAACATACATACATAGAGATCACGTGCAAATCTTCTTTTTCTGTCTCGTCGATAATGTTATCATATAATTTAACTCATAATTTTATACAGGTGTAGGTATGATACAATACGCGACCACTGCAGCGGGGCATGCTAATATACATAGGTGCGCTATATTATATACTTACAAGTTATGTATAGGTAATAAATAGCGACGCATTGTGCACGCGTGCTTAGAGACCCGCGAGGAGACAATAGGTTTGATTTTATCCGTTCGGCCGCCATACAGAAACGCGCACGGGTTGGCCGCCGGGCGAATTTTTTTTTATATTTTCTGCTCGACAGCCGACGCCAAATGTTCCGGAACGAAAACCGCAGAACGCCAACGATTAAATAGACGCCGCCGCCGCGTATATATTATTATTATTATATAATATACGTCATCATAACGTGTTGGTACCACACTGTTGTAGTTCACGTGTGGTGTTTATACTCTGGTTCTATAATGATTATTATATGCCGCCGATATAGCATATAGGTGGTAGGTATATAGAAAAAAAACTAATAATTTATTCCGAATCTTATTTATTTTTTTCCGTCCGAATAAAATATATTATAATGGTAAACACGATTTCAGATTTTTCGGGCTCGAAATAATGTGCTTCAGTTGTAGGTATAATACCATTATACGCGCGTGTTTTCTTTTATAGTCAAGGACAACCGAGGTTTTATTTTTTTTTACAGTCGTGAAATTCGCTGAAAGGTTTCCTGCCCGAATTTCATTGACGGCGATACCTTGGCACACATATAACATAGGTATAGCTGCTGTTGTCATACGTATTATTATTATTATCGTCGTCACCGCTCCGGTCTAGTGCGTGTTTTTTTTTTAACCTTTTTATGAAACAAAATATAAAACGAAGATAACATCCCGACATACCGAGTATTTCGAATTGGATAAGAGACCGAATTACAAAAAAAAAAAAAGGAATAATATTATAATAACGGACGTATAATATTTGTTGTCGCTATTTAAGCCCACGTCCAGTTTCTGGTTTCACATTTATTATAATATTAACATATTGACGTAAGCAATATAAAATATTAATATACAATAACATTGATATTGATTATATTGTGTATTATATATTTATATTCGATTATGACTTCAGTATAAATAAGTTTAATATTATAAAATATGTATGTACCTGGTACAGTCAAACAAATGTATCAACGATTAATTTTTAGTAGACGTTGTCATCAATATACTATATTAGATATTATATAATTTTTTTAAATTAGGTTTTTTGTATAAATTATTTGTATATATTTGTATATTTATGCGTGTGCGATAATAATAATAATATCATGTTATGCGATGAATACATAATATCTATAAATGTAGCCTATATTAATTGTTTGGTTACACGTTTTAAATTCCTAACTCACTCGCCGTGTTTCGATTGATCGAATTATCGACGACTTTTTAACACGGTTTTGAATAAGATTTAATTTTTGAAGTAGTGGAGTGTAGGATTTGGCCAATTGCAGATATCGGACATCTATACATAATAATTAATAGTATAATAATGTATAGTATTATACACTATACAGAATACCTGTATAATGTTATAGTTAGGAAATTTTGAGTTTTGAATGAATGATTTCGATAATATGTTCATGGATGGTTTAATTTTTAATTTTACGTTTTTCACACTTTTCAATAGATGGCCAACGCAAGTCCAAAGGTTAACGCACTATCGTTATACTTGTTGATAGGTATATTCATGTACGATATAGATTTTTACGTTATGGACAAATCAACAGGTCATAATATATATTATAAAATATATATTTATACAATACGTAATAAGCATGGTTGACAGCGCAGGCTATATATCTACAACGAACGAAATATTATATAATAATTAATAATAATATATTATAGGCACATAGCACTTAAATTAAATCCACGTGATGGACGTTCATGTGACGAAATATCACACTGATGGTAACATGGTGAATATCTGTTATTCACTCCTCTCCCATTCGAGCGTCGAGCTATACTTTTTTTATTCGGCTTATATTTTATAGATTACAATATTCATAATGTAAATTATGAATAAATATATATTAAATTTTTTTATGATTTTATCTGAAGTTTTGAAGAATTACGGACCAAATGCATAAGAAATTTCTTGTCTAGTTTAATCTGTGAATGAATAAAATGGTCTATAAAGTTATTTAAAGTGATATGCGACTTATGATAATATACATATTGTCCAATGATTATAGTTTATTGTTTATAAATGTCTAAATGTATCATCATCGTTACTAGTTGACAATAAAGTACCTTGCATTATATACAAATATTGTTAGCTTACATTTCCCCTTCACCTTATGAGTATATATTTATAAAATTTAAATACCGTGGCTTTCATTTTTATCCGAACGATGTTTAAAAAAAATTGGTGATTTAATTAGGTGACTCATTAATTAATAACTATTATTGCAAGTATTTATTTCTATCATGTATGCGTGTGAGGCGTTTTCTGTGTTAAAAAAAAAAACATCATACCGAGAAGGTGAATAACACCTCATAAGGTTCATATCCTGAATATACCCCTCCCCTGCTCCCTTGACCAACAATAACCATAAATGAAATAGCATGATAATATAACCTACACATCCGTCGTTTTTTTATTTATTTATCAACGTGCACAACGAATTCGGTTGTTTGCAAAATTATACAAATGTTTTATGTAAACACGACAATAATTTATTTTAACAATACCTCTAAAATCTATTTTACAATGTTATCGATGTCCCGAAATGACGTCGTATGTATAATTTTATTTACAGCGTTTGTATATTGTAATAATAGCAATATATTATAATAAATAATAATAATTATTATTATTCCGTATTCTATACCGCAGTACAACGATAGTCGACGATTTTTCGCATATTATTTCAACTAAAAAAATTTAATGCGTAGTTAATTCTCCTCGACGACAACAATAACATTCGTTTTTCAAACGCCCCCTGACCGACTGTTATCGGATACCGTCACCACGAATGTCGCACGCACATGGCAGTTTGTGTTGGCAAAAATCGATCGTACATAATAATAGTAATTATATCGCAATAATTATGTTCTATATTATAAAATAACAATGCCATAGTCGTAGGTAGTGTGTATAGGCGATTGTCTAGTCAAATTATTGCCTAATCGAGACACTGCGACGTCTAGTCGTCTAGACCTGCGTGACTGCGGAATGTTTGTTATTGTACCAGGTATCGACGAGCGTGTTTTCACCATAGTATATGGCCAGTATAGATACGACAGCGAAATACAATTTTAACAACTGCGTTTAACCTCTGAGGGCGATTTGGAACGGTGGTGATAACCGTGGTTAATGATAAACAATATAATAATAATATTATTATACCGTCCGGTCGTCAAATCACGCGGACGCGTTTTGTCACCTACATCGCGAGAAAACTATAAAAAAAAAATACCTCAAGATATCGTATGTACATCAGACGATGACGTGCGACGCATGTATATACTGTGTTGTAACTTGTATCGCATAATAATTATATTTTATACTTGCCAGTATACAGCGTACATGTGTATTATACCTTGTACCTGCAGTAGGTATACGCTGTGTCTGGTCGACATTATAATTTATAATAACGATAATAATATGATATACCCACACGAGTTCCTATATACACCAAACGACTGCTGCACGCGTCATTGTACACTCATTAAAATATTCGGCGAACACAAACGCTGTAATGATAGTCAAATAATATTCTGATCCAGTTTTAACGATGTCCTCCTGCACTGCGCATGTAACTAACAGCTATCTATAATCATCTATATGTGTATACTTACTGTATATAGTATACGCGTTTTATATACATTACCACTATAATAATAATATATATGAACTCAAGTAGTCGGTTACCTATTTAATATACCTCTATATAATTTACCTGTGTATATAGTTAACTCAACAATAATAACAATAATAATAATATACACAAAAATATGAACTGGAATAGGAATGACCCGTGGTCGGGTGCCGGCAATATCTACAGTATAGACAACAACGTGTTTAAAATCAATTGATTTTTTTCAATTTTATTTATAACAAAGGAACACAATATAATATAATATAATATAAACATTATCAGTCAACAACCGCAGTTAGTTGTAGATAACTGCAGCTATTAAAATTGAATCACAGAATCGCTGTTGAAAAAACAATTATTTATCACAAATACAATAATAATGCATACGACAGCGTTTTATATACATACAAATTCGTAATACGTTATTGTACAAATATTTTTTTAAAAACAAAAATAAAAATATAATTGTTAAGTCTTAAGTACATATAAAAAAAAAATCAATATATTATAATGATAATCAGTAAAGAATCGCAAGACGATAAAATATCTTTCATATAAACAAAGTTAAATCTAATAATATAATTTGTATATAATAAATATTATATATTCGCTGATCGAAATTGATCAATATAGTGCGATAAATATATAATATATTATTATACGAACACGTTTACAGGTGGTAAAAATGGTTTACACTGTTTAGAGATCCCAGTATTATAAATACCACAAAAAAACATAAAAATAAAAAATAAAAAATAAAAATACACACGCACGCAAACACACATTATATACATGTATAGTATAATAAATTATAGAAACGAGTTTTGAGCAATTTGTGAAAGACTTTCGGGGGCGGACGGACGAGACGGACGACAGCAACTTGGTGCACTATTAGTACCTGCAGGGTTGCTGTCTCTGGGGCGTCTGTTGGCTGGTGAATGATGGTCGGCCGGCGGTGCGGGAGTCCGATTCGAACCAGAAATCGCGGGACATGTAGTACCCGGCCTCCGGCAACAAAGATACGAGCTGCCTGCGGTCGGCGGGTCGGAGTTCCTCGAACGACATGCCCAGTCCGGACTCGATGCTGACCGTGTCCGAGTAATAGTCGTCCTCGTCGTACACGACCGCCTGTGATAGCTTGCGTTCGATGTACTCGTTCTGAAGGTTCTCCAGCTCTTCGGGTGATAGGCCCCGCGGGTCCAGAGCCGAACCGTCCTGTTGGGCGGCCGGAGTCACGGCGTTCCGGCGGCACAACGCTCTCAGTATCGGTTTGATAGTCTGTAAACAAGAGAAAATAATTCCGTTAGATATGGTATAAGTGATGAACGGCGCAAAGATATAATATTGCGTATATCGGATGCGGACAGTTATGTAATAATAATAATATTATGTGTATATGATGCGACGCTTACCTTGTTGATTTTGTGCATTTTTCGGGCGACGAAAGACCGTTTCTTGTGGACGGCCTCCCAGTTGGTAGAGTTTTGCATGTGTTCGAAGTCGAAGCTGTTTGACAGATAAGCCATTTTATCGCGGTTTGTATATGTATCGGATCCGGAAGTAAATATACAACGAATGATAACGAACGACGATATTATAATAATAACAAAAACAATATTATTGTGACACTGTTGGTAGTTTTCACGACGACGATGATAACACTGATGAGATACTGTGTACTGTGATAAGGGCGACGACGTGTGATGTGCTCGGTATGCCGTTCGACGGAGTACTGTTGCCTGTCGATCGGGCGGCGGGCTCTTTTATAGGGTCATAGCGATGGGGGCAGGTGTTGGCAGATGCGGCGCCGCGCAGTGGTCTCGAACGCGCACGGACGGGACCGTGAGAAACGTCGGATTCTCGCGATCCCATGGCGGAGGACGCGGCAGATGGCGAACGGAGCGGCGGCGGCGCTGTGGACGACCCTCGCGGCCCGCACAAACTGCACCTGCGCGCGCGCGCCCGAATCGACCCCGCGCTACGCCCTCGCCCGTGACCGCCGCAGAACTCCCTCAGCCAGCGAGATTTAATATATTATTATTATTGTTGAACGCATATTATTATATTATATCGTGTGCGTAAGGGGTTTTTTTTCATCCCTCGTCGTCGTCTTCGTCGTATATACATATATAATAATGCGTATATACCGTCACGGACCCGTTCGGACCTGCACAATACCGTAAGTGCAACACGCTGGATCCTTTTCTTTTGTACCTCGTCTCCTTATGTATTAAATTCTATAGATATATATTTTAAAGGCATACCCTATAGGTATATACGCGTATGATATTGCGATGTCGTTTTCTTTTTATATTATTATATCGTGTGCTGGATGTTTTATTACTCATCGTTTTCGCTGACCGTTTTGCAACACGTTCGCACAGGTCTCAATTCTGTCGACCTCGAATATCGTCGTGCACCCCCCCCCCCCCCCAAATACGCGAACCGCGAGTACCTATTATACAATATTATTGTACTTATCAGGTAAAGTCGCGGTACATAGGGGTACACGCGATCTGAGGGGCTGACACGTGACATCCACCCGATACTTATATAATACATACACCGATACCTATACGTGCGCAAAGCGCGTGCTTCGACACGGGTCGAGTTACCGCGGTATTGGTTCGGGTCTGGATATACTATAACCCTTTTTCAGTCCGACTCTGGATCGTTTCGCCGCAGATATAGGTAACAATTAGGTACAATCTCTTAAGTACTCTTAATGTACAATCACCTTATATACGATATACCTGTGATAAATAATAACAATAATAATAATAATAATGTATGTATCCCGCGGGCCGCGTATAATATCTCTAGAAACGGTAATTTATTATTACCGTTACTGAAGATTTCAAGATTTTGTTTTTTTTTGTGCCGAGTTACGTCTCGGTATATTATTGTCCTACTACTGCAACCGACGACGCCCCCACTACCACCCTCGGCTTTGTTATTGTTCATCTGTACTGCCTAAGTACATTATATTATTACTATTATATTGCACGGACCCCGACGCCGTCTCGATTGACCGCGGTATACCATTACACGATCGCGGTGACCTGTTGATTTGATCCCTCTTGTAGTGTTATTATACGTATATTAGGTAGGCACATTATATTGTAATATATCTGCATTCGCTGCCTGATTTCGGTTTTTGTATATAATATTATGCAGGAGAGGTCCAATGTATCATTATTACGTAATACAATATTAAGCCGTAAATATACATATACCTTCACCCTAAATACGCGTATTATCCGTTTTTGTACACACGCATGTAATTCTACGGTAAACTCGAATAAAACGTACGACACGACCGGCAAAGTAGTATAGGTAGTTTGTTGTTATTACGTTATTATTATTATTATTTGTGAGTTCTGTCCGGTGCCGCTTTGACTTCGTAAGCAGTTTCACGCATAACATAATATATTATAATAATAATAGAGGCTCGAATATAATTATGACCTCCGAAACTGTTGGGTAAGGTCAAACTACGTCTTCAGAAAATACAGTAGGGCCTGCACCACCGCACACATGTATTTTATTCGTTATTTCATACGAGATTATACAGAAATGTATAATTTATAATATTATTATGTACGATGATAATTTTGCGTACGCCCAACCGACGTGGACTGCAGTCGAGGAATTCTCGTATAGGTATTATATTATGACTCTCATGAATTATTATCACTGGTATGACTTACGATGTGATTATAATGTTATGTACGCCGTACAGCATTCGGACGTCAAACCCGTCTCGGTGTTTCGTTATCGTAAATTTTTTTTCTCCCGAATATTTCCATACGGCGTGTGTAATCGATCGATTATAACATTTACGTCAACCAGTCCGATAAACACGCGCTGCACATCCGCCGCCCGCCGGCCATTGAAATCTGTACAAACACGTGTACGCACACGAACGGACTTCATTACCCTTTGCACATAAATATTATAAAGTTATAATATATATTAATAATATAATAATAATTTTTATATAATTTTATAATATACAAGGAACGAGCAGCGACAATCCAAAATATTATACTATTGCGTAATGCCCAAATATTAATTGTACAGAAATGGACAAAAACTGCTCCGTCTGCTGAATACGTTTTACTACGTGTAATGTGTATTCCCATCTCAAAAAATTTAATAAATTTAATTAAGCAAATTTTTAAGATTAAAATTTTAACTTTAAAAATTGTAAATATAGTTGTTTTCTTGTATCCTTGTTTTCTTTCTACGAATTTGATGAAAAATAAACATTTCCTGGAACCTCGCGTTTTGGCATGAACTATTAATTAAATGTAATACTATGTAAATTATGTTGTATCACACTATTTCCTAGACAAAAATATCTTCTTTTGTAAAAACTTAAAAAAATCTTCTATAATAATATATGACGAAGAATATCAAACTCTAAAATGTTTAATAAAAAACTGACCCAATGGTCACTCGGACATATCAGGTACAATAGCATGCATCAAATCGTCACGCTTATGATTTCCTCGAATAAAAAACCTATATATCCTAAAACCAAATGTATGTGAGTAGCTTATATAATTATATACTCAAAAACTACTCAATTGAATTTGACGAAAATCTCTGAGATTGTTTTTAGAGATGTCAGAAAAGTTTAGAGAGTAAGTAGTTTATACCACGTTGAAAATATACCAAGTGCTAAATACAATCCACGACTTGCGGTTGCCCATCTAGATCAAATTATTATACAAAGTTAGGTACACCGTACGCGTACACTAAAACTGAGATACACTCAAACCGAGATACACGCCTGTATAGCGTTTATACTATTTATATATGAGATCAGCTAGTATAATATACATATGCTGTATGGTATAAACTATCCCGTGACGTCATATTATATATTATTATTATGTATACAGTATAGATGACCTATACGGCTATACACGACGATCGCTCGATCCGGAATTCCGTCCTTTACACATTTTTTACTGTATTACTATTGTGTACGTGACGACTCACGCGGGGCATAATAATATAATATAATTAATCCGCCGCGGCACATAATATCCGTTAACGGCTAGCGTGTGCCGCTTCCCTACATCGCCGTCACGTCATATATTATAATCTCTGCTGTGAGTGCGTGCGTGCACCTATGACATGTACATAAAGCCACCGTATACGATGTGGTACCTACAACTATACGGTTGTAATTGATAGCCGTATACCTATATGTACCGCAGCATAATTATGTTGAATCTCGATCGTCGGCTCGTTTGTGCGTCGGAAAGCCGACGACCGCTGTCGGTGATGCTGACCGCCGGCCCCGCGGCCTACGGGGATAAATCAAATTCGTCTAACCAGAATCTCGTTAAAACAGGTATAATATGTTAAACGGACGAGCTGTCAATTCGTACGGGGTGTATACATACCTACCTACCTACCTACTACTACCACTGACGGTAACAGTAGGTATAAGTGTGTATAATAGCGGTGCCGCGGTTTAAAAGCAAAATATAATAATATTATAATATAGCCAGGTAATAAGGCGAAGGTCAAACCGTATTATTACACCTTGTACACCTGCAGTATATTATTATAATAATATTGTGATTATTATTATAGGTATATTATAGCGTATATTATTATTTGCGCGAATTTCACCATCGTTCGAAACTCGTAACTATATACCGCGTTATAATAATACACGTCGTAAACCTACAACTATGTATATAGTTAATATATATTATATTATTATGGGCATATACGAGATAATTTGACGTGTATAATTATTACGATCTACAGTCCGATCGAGCTGAAGTTCTGCAGGTACACAGCGCTCGTTTATCGCTTATTATATGCACGTATGTTATTTTTATTTAGGTACATCTTCTTCGATCGGAACGATAAGTATAGCTATACTCGACCCACAGATATTATAATATTGTGAAGATGATATTTTTTGAATATTTTATATAATATAATCGAATGTGTCCTGATTAACTGAATAGCGTTGAGCCTTAACTATAGCTATGACAGTTATAGAGACTTTACATTTTTACAAAACTTCGTATACCACCATGTAAAGATTTTGAAATTGACGATGGAAATCATAATTTTTCTTTTTGTTTATAAATGGTTACCATTGGTTATAGAATATAGATTAGGTATACACCGTAGTAATTAGTAGAAATAAGTGTTTTTTTTTATATAAATTGTTGCCACTGCAGGTTACATGAATAAAATTGTTATTATGATTACGATTGTATATAATTTTAACCTGTAGGTATTTGATATTTGGTCACTATGTTTTTACCCACGTCGATTGAAATCAAAACCGCATTGTTTATATCTTCTGCTTACAAATGATTGCCCATAAGTAAAAAAAGGTACTTATTATTATCCTTTGATTTAAAATGAAAACTATTTTTTTTTTAATTTTTGATCACCATTACACTGAATATAAAACAACGAATTGACCAAGTTTGAATTTTGAACCATTTAAGAATTGACATTTTTTACGAGCAACGAAGTGCACGAGGTCAGCTCGTATGTAATATTTTAATATAAGGCCGCCAATTTCGATACCCTGAACGGCGTTGTTACGTTTGTGCGACCGATCTCTGAAATATTTTAATAAGTTGGTATGTGTATCTATATTATATTATATGGAAGTATACGCCGCTCTTCACTGCGTTGTTATTGAGCAGACAATTATGTCAAATATATCTTCATTATAGAAAGAAAAAAAAACGTGTTTCGCGCCCATCCTAGAACCACACGCCCGGGCGGCTCCCGTTTATTATAATAGGTTATGTGTACGTATCCCACTTTTGATAGAAATTCTAGACCTCATTAGACTTTTTTTTGTACACACGCGGTTCGAATATTTTAATATAGTTTTTTTTTTATTATATTAAAATACCTGTCTACAAATATTACGGTGTATAGTAATGGTTCTCATGGCATTTTTTTCAACAATCAATACTCTCGCGGTAGCGTCGACATTTACCGCTAAATGAAAAAAACGTATACCTACCTATATATTATACCTATATATACTATTATCTACTACGCGTCGCTATGTTTAGTAACTAGTAAATAATAACACCTCCCACGATATCGAATGCGTCACATCAGAATGAACGGTTCAACGCCAAAAATCACGGCGCATATTATATACAAACATGTTATTATTTATATATGTTTGGTATATTATATTTAATGTCAAAGAAGAAAGAAACGATTTCGAATGGGATTCGTCGAGTGTTATAATATATGATCCTGTAATTTGTAAAACCGCGTGTGTATGGAACATTTTGTTCACATGAAATAGTCGTCGTCCGTGGCTTATCTAGAAATTAAAATTAATGGTACACCATCACACGTTCGGCCGGTTGTACACAGTATTATATATTATATGTAAGGTACGCGAACGGACCGGAAAACGAGAAACACGCATATAATTATCTTGTTCACATTTGGTACATAAAAATGGTACATCGGGATCGATTACCGCGATAAGGACCGGTGATTAATTTTGGGGATCGTCGACAGCGAGGAAAAAACGTTTTTGGTCACGACGCGTTACAAAAATTATAATATATGTATAAGTATACCTATAATAGTCGCATCAATGTGAGTTTCTACAACACACGTCGGAAACTCGATGTCATTCGTCGAAAAGGATTCTGTACGGTCGCGCGCACGCTGTACATTTCAACAACAATAATAATAATAATAATAAAAATAAAAAAAGAGCGAACAAAAGTGAAGTGCGCGCATACGACGCGTATATTATAATAACCCTCTCCGTCGCGGTCGTGCACTACGAGAGGACTGATCGCACGGGGATCACGCTTTGTAAAAGGTCCCTAGTGGTTCGTGTAGTATTTTTATTTTCACACGACCGTCCAACAATGGTCCCCATCAGTATTATTATAATATTATAGCTCGTGCTACGCGCGTTTTCCCCGCGGATTACAATTATTATTACTGCCGCGAAGACGACCGGTCTCGTGATTTCCGATAAATATAAAATACATAATAACATTTTATACGTCGTCGCCACGTCGACGTGCGCACCTGTATTATAGTAGAACGTGCCTATATATTATGCCAATATAATAATATAATATATTATATTATATCGTGGCAGGGCCGCAGGGCGGGGAACACTTCATTATGATGGCCAGCGCAGTTTGAATGACAATTTAAGTAGGTATGTTGTGCGTATAATGTGCAATGGGTGTAAACATCAGAAAATACGATAAAATATTCATCGGATGCTCACCCCCGATTTTCCCTTTATAGTTATGCATTTATTTAAATTCTGATTTTTGTAATATTTATTTCTTAAGTATATTATGTACCGATTCGAATGAGAACTGCCCTTTTCTGTAAATTGTCAAACAACGTGTGAAAATGTGTATGCATATATAGATTTCAATCAAAATTCGAACAATTGGGTAATCTTGTGTTAATAATTACGTACAACTTTATGTATAAACTAATGATGAAGTCCATTAACAAGAAAAATCCTTTTAGTTATCAATATTTTTAAAAACATCACTTAATTTTATAATTCACGGGAAAAAATTTTGGTTCTCATTCAAAAATAAAAAGTCTGTATTGCCACAGAAAATTGTGTTCAAATAAATAAATGGTATAAATATTTAATTATTTAAAAATATGGTTTTTAAGTAGCTATAAGTACCTATATTAAATGCATTTTAAACAATAAATAAGGGGGAGGGTGTGAGCAATTGGGGTGAATCTGCCTGTAAAGGTTTTCATTTGATTTTGTACGCGAAAGATTTTCGTTCGATCTATTTGCTGTAGCGTTATTGTTTTAGGTACCTATACATACGACACACCTATACACACCCAAAACATAACCGTTTTCGACCTAACAAATAAAAAGAATATTTATATTATGTATTTATGTTATACTTTTTATAGAAAAGTAATAAAAAGGGTATCGCCCCTCCTTATAACACGAATTATTGGACGTATTATTGCTTTTGATTTTTATCAGTTAGATTTTATATCAGTCTACTAAATACAACGCGTAGGTAGGTGTATATCTATAATTTTATTAGATTCGGCGAATCTTTTATCTCAAAATCGATGCGTAGGTTTGTAGGTACGAAAAGTAATAATACGCATATATGATGTATGTATTATTTTTATTTCTTTAAGTTGACCTCCAAACGTACGTGGTATAATTTTTACTAAACTTTATCTAATGTCATTTCCGGGCGTTAAGTGTTTTATATGTTTTTTTTGTGCACAGGATGTACTCGTTTACGTCTAAAATGAGTAGCCATCGTTTCAAAGCAGGAACATATCTATCGCATCACGCGAGCGCCCGCGACGAGTGTAATTCAATGCATGAACCATTAATCATTATTTTACATTTATACTGTGTACAATAAGATAATCTGCGACTGCCGACTGCAATATATACTATTTTGTTATGGAACGTCATATTATAACACATAAATATGCGATATGCATATAAATAGTTTAAGAAAAAACCTAATTAAAGTTAAATTGTATTTTGTAAGTTAGGTTAGGTTAGATTATTGATGTTTTTTTCAAAATGATTAGCGAATATTAATTTTGATTTAAATTGTTTAAAAGCAATATTTCTAACGCCTTCCAAGTTCCAACCTGCAGATATAGACTTAGATAGTATAGTATGAAAATATATCAATATTTTTCATCGAATATAATGAATTACGCATGTAAGTACCGGCAGTTATAGGTACTTAGAATGAATTGTCATATAAACAGTTTAATAATTATTAAAAATGAATTTATTTTGCTTAAATATAAAAGACAACACAGTATATATAGGTACATTTTGTTTACACTTTACTGTCTTCTAACTACGTACATATTTGTCGTTAATACAATATTATATAGCTATTAGCTTTGTATAAATGCTTTTACGATAATATAACTATAATGAGTGTTAAATACAGTCCCAGTGAATAACCTTATAATATTTTGTGCAATGTGCATATAGCATATATGATGTGTATACTATACTGGGTAAGGTCAAATTGCACTTAATTTTGTCGAATTAATTTTATTTGTGTTTAAAAAAAGATGATGTTCAAATTGCAATTCATTTTTATTTATATTAAACTTATTTACTAACAAATATCCTTCGTGACGGTCGGAAGAATAATTTTTTTTAATATATCTAAGTTTTTAAAGTGTATAGTTTTTATTATAATAATTGCGTATTATTACAGTTCGAAACCAAAAATAATAATATAAAAATACGGGGTTGCAAATAATGTAAGTACGAGTATCATCTGATGAATTTCCATTTTCCATTGATAATTAAAACGGTATTCAGAAAATCTCGCGGAGTACCTATAGTGTTCGCGCGTCCAAGTCCATAATATTACTGCGCATACCTACGATAAAACATCATCATAATAATACAATACACGATCGTGTATACCTATATATAATTAATATATAATACTAGCTGATCCCGTGCACTTCGTTACCCGTTAAATGTACAAACTGTATATGACTCAAACTTTGTTCAATGTATTATTTAAAATTAGGTTTATGATGTTCTAGATTTATCTTAACTTTTCTGTTGCCCGGAATAAAAATTCTGATTCGCGGCAGTATACTATCAGGTAGGCAATCTACCTGCGGTAGATCGTGGACCCCGTACTGTTTGTACGTAAGTGTATGATTTAACTCTAGAGTATCAAAGTTATACCAAGTTTGTCGTTTTTACTTAATTCCACCTACGGTGGATTAATATAATCAATTAATACAAAATCCTTACCTAACCTACCTAACCGTACGAAAATCCGATATTAAAAAAACCAAATTTAACCCTTTTTAAATTAGCATATCTTTTTTCCAGAGGTCTAATCTACACACAAACATTCATATATATATTATATATATATATATTGACAAAAAATAATAATACAAATCAACAAACATGTCCGATTAACCAATAGCAACCAATATAATATAATACACTATTATTATTATTTTTATTTTTTTCTGGACAACCCTTATCACTTAGGGGTGTGAAAAATAGATAGTAGCCTATTCTCAAACCTACTGAATATGCATATAAAATTGTTAAGCCGTTTCGGAGGAGTATGGTAACTATTACTAACTAACATTGTGACACGAGAATTTTATAATATTAGATGTTCATGACGTGTATGTGTACATATATGTAACTCAAGGATTCATTTGATCGCCGCCGTGTCCGTCTAGCCGTACGCGTGACCTTTTCACTCGCGCTACACCCAATAACAATATAATATATAGAGCAAGTTTAACGAACCGAATGCAATACTATAGCCGACAGTATATTATATTGGTGGCAAAAACACTCAAAGGTCACAAGCGAATGCGTAAAGGAAAAAAAATTGATATTTTCTATGCTGCACGCGGAAAACATCATAATATTATAGCATATAATTATTATAATGTTTTTGATGGTCGCTGTTATATTTGCTGCCAATTTTTATGATTTAATTTTTTTCTGCGCACACGCGAAATCGGTTAGCAAAATAATATTTATTTATTTGTTAATGTTTGGTTTCCATTTCAACTGTACCGCGTATTATGCTACGCGAAATCATTAAGAAAAAAATATAATCGATATACCTAACTAATATAGTTTAAACTTTGTAATATTGTATTGTTTGGTTGCCGTGGGAACTGTAACAGTCAGAAAATAGTTTTTTGTATCCAGCCCGAAAACATATACCAGATACCTATATTATGTTAAAATTTATAATGAAATCTAGAGTTTTAACGATCGTTCAGATAAATAATATTAATCGTGACCGCGTCGCCACGGAAATACGATATTATAATACATGCGCGCAACAGGTAGGTAGGTTATGCATACCTAGTAATAATGTCATTATAATGACAGTATTTAGGTACGTTATAAAACGCCTATAGTATAATAGTTATATTATAATATATGTGTACAATATAATATATTGTACAACACGTGAGTCGCGGTACAATAATATATCGGTGCGATGTTGCGTAGGTAGTACATAATTATATATGTATGTCGATTATTTATATTATAATAACCATTATTCATTATATGTGCGCCGCGAATCGCGATAGCCTTTGTAACACCGAATCCTAGTGCGTCGGTCGTTATACATTATACTACGTTGTACCCATAACGTATATAATAATATACTGAATAGTATATACAGAGTGGGTCATCGCGACAATCGTTTTCCGATTTTTCAGTGGTGTTTCAAGAGCTAGTCCATCGTGGACTCGTTTGTCCCCGTGAACAAATTTCAGTTTCCATTAGGTCATATTTTTTAGTCCCTGAGCTTATGGGACATATTGTCCTCGGACAGTGTATAGACATTTTCCAAATTTATCCAAATTAAAAAAATTATATAAAAACAATCACTTTGGGTCACAGGGTGACAGCCAATTTTTTTTTTCAACACCTGTTGAGACCGCCGTGCATTTATTTGCCAATTTTACCATTTTTACGGGCAACAAAATATGTCCATGTTCAAGAGAGGCTATTAGGCTTAGCCCACCTCCCCAAAAATTATTGACCCCTAAAGTGTTGGTAATTTTATTAATTATTGACTTTAAATTATGATATAAAAAAATCATCAATAACTAGTAACTAAGTACCTAACTAAGATTATGCACAAGCGTGATTTCGGATTTTTGAACATATTTTAAAATAATATTATTTAGCCTCCCCCAAAAATAAATCCTGGGTGCGGCCCTGAATTTGTTAGAAGTATAAATATAAGTTACTATTATACTGTTTAGGCACCTATTTAATATGTTTGTATATATTATTATATAGTATATTTAAGCACAGATATTATAGGTATTTACTATTTTAACTTTTTTGTTTTTGGTTGTATAAAATATAAATCTCTAAAAATTCCAAATTAAAATGTGATCAAAGAGTTATGTCATTAATGATAATATTATATTATTACTAGAACTGTGATAAAATGTGTAAAATATGTGTAATATTAGCATAATAATTTGACTAATCCCTGCCTTTAATATGCATAGAGCAAACATTTTTGCACGTGCCAAAGAGTATATTATCGATTATTTCGAGATCTTTTCGGCGGACTACCGCGGTGGTATCACGCGCGTATATTATTTCGACACACGTGCCCATCTGAACAGCGTGCACACGCTCGTCGTTTTATAGATTCTGAGGAGTGATACATGTAATTGTCAATGGTCTTTCTCAGAATAATAATTCGGAGTAGTATAATTTTTCAAACCTAAAAATCTTTATACATTTTTGTCGACCGACGCGATAATGACAATACGTAAGCACGCGCTGCGACTTCGGCGTACCTATGCCATATATTAGTGGTGCGCAACCTATTTTGTTACGACCACAAAAATTGTATGATACATTTTACGTAAACCTCCTCTACCCTCAAACAAGATAAAATTAATATAACATAATATAATTTTTACCAAAGGTGGGTGAGTTCATGAAAAAAATCAACTATAGTTAATATAGTGCGTTAAGTCAACATTAAGCTATAAAATATTAGTTATCAGGGTAAATACCTATACATTAAAATAACCTAAAGTTACTACGGAAAATAACATATAGTTAGAAGTACACAATAATTGTATTAATTATTTTACCATCGGAAACATTCTGAGTCTCAGGTAATGACTCATGTTGTTGATGAGTTGTAAGTTGTGAGTATATTATATAAATCGTAATTGGTAAATTAACTAACTCGGCTTTAACTTTTTAAGTATCCTACTGATGTATCCTACCGATGTCTGCATATTATTTTGATTATTACCTACGCGTGATGATAACATTGGTATAACTTATTAATATTGTAATGTATTTCGATCGCCGTGGCGATGCTAGCGAGCAAGGACAAACACGCGACGGCGAGCGCGTCCGCGTGACCTACACGACGGTCGACGACGACTACGACGACGGCGACGGCGACGTGCGCGTCCGGACCGAGAGGCCGCGTGCCGCCACCGCCGCCGGCCGGTCCGCCGTCGCATATATTATGATTATTATTATTATTATTATTATAATCACAAACCGCACACAAACACGTACTCACACGTGTGCATAATGTGCGTGTTTTACGTATAATATTATGCCATCCGTCTGGCGACCCTCGTCGTGGCGCGCGGAGGACGATTGGTTAAGTTATCGCATTGTCCGACTGCGTAGATACACGGCGCATTTATATAATATACGTATATAGAAGTAGTTGTATAATATACGTAAATCGGGACCGGATAATTAAATTATTATTATTATTATTGTGCATGGCGTAGTTTTTTTTCTTTTTATCGCCAACGTCAGGTACAGCCGTACAGGATGATTGTTTTTCACTGCAGTAAACTGCACGAATCAATAATGTACTGAACGTGTCTTAGAACAAAATAGTATTATCATATTATAGTTTCTCGTTATTCCGAACGGCGAAATACGTTTTTAATTTCATACTCATAAGGAGAATATTTTTCTGAGAACATTGATTTCGATCGAGCAGTCAATCAGTTATAAGTAGTTAAAGTTTAGATGCGAAAAGTGCAGCGAATAGTATAATATAGTGCGAAAGTTCGAAATTATTTTGTGGAGCCCCTGTGCTCCTGTGGCTCACTCCACTCTGATCATCGAAGTTTTAAATTCTTAAGTTATAACTGCACAATATTACCTAACCCAGAGTATATAGTAGTAACTTCAGGAGTGGTAGGTGATTTGGTAGGGAGGGGAGACTATAATCAAACATCAAAAGTCTTTCAATATAGTCTCCTAAAAGCGATTAGGTAACAAAATAATTGAAATATTTTCAATCATTTCAATAATTTTGTTAAATAATATGTTCGCATATTGAAAAGCACTATACCTTTATAAAATATTATATTAGTTACCTACTGTGGAAAATATTTTGACCAAAAACATTCTTAATTTTCCATCAACTCCTATGAACTGCATCTGCCTGTCGTATTTTAAAATTAAATCATAAAAACTAAAGAACTCATTTTTTCTGCATATATAGTATCTCTTTTTATAATAACTTATTGTCTCTGAACGAACCAGACGGAAAAGAAATATTAACAGTTACATAAACAGTTTTACACATAAAAAAAACAATGTGTTTATTTTTTTTATGAGAAGGCTATCAATTCTGTTGGCCAAATGTACCAAATGTATAGGTACGTTACTAGCTAAAAATGTGGTTTTGTACATTTGCATCTTCCTCCCAACCATAAAAAATATCCAAGTTACGAACACGATAAGTTCTAACATACCGGAAGACATATTAGCAAAACGGTCAGATAAATAAGTTTCTATGCACGGAATTAGAACTTTTATAAAGACGCGTAAGTTCCTATCAATATTTACAAGTGATGAGTACAAAAAATTACCATTTCACTCGACAATTTTTGCGGTTGGTGCACATGTGCTAAAGTATAAACATGTTTGCCTCGTTTTTTCCTTTAATAATGCATTCATTGATTCATTCAAGTATTATTTTTTGAAATTTTAAGCGTAGGTACTTAAATTAAGGACGTATTTTTACTGTAATTTGTCAATCAGATGATTTTTTGAAATTAGTGACGAAGTTTAATCGTGTAGTTTTTGTTGTTTTTCAGTATTATAAACTTCTTATATAGGTAGGTACTATAAGGATCATGGTCCATAATAATATGTTTAGAAGTGATACTATAGGAGCTATGATGATATTAATAAATTATTAATAATAATATTATAATAACTTTGTTATACCTAATATATATTTACTGAAATTTGATAATTTTTAAAAATTGCTCAATACATTAGGTGACTAATATGTCTTTATATATTTTTATGTATAATTATATTAAGTATAAGGACTATTATTCTTAATTATATTATACATTAAGTTTTATATAACTCGGGAACTTTATTATACTCGTCCGAATTTTGATTTAGACGCGTCAATATTTTCAATGAAATATCTGATTAACAAATTAATATAAAATGTACTTTTCGACAAAAAGACGTCTGTATCGAGCCGAACTATTCTCTTTAAATTGTGTAAGTATTTGAATGTTATGTGGTGTGTGTGTGTGCAATCAAACATCAGAATTCGAATAAATGCATTATTACAGAATAAAATGAGACGTTAATTGTGATAATATCCTTAACGAATCGCTCAGAACACTTTCTGGAACACTTGACGTCTTGACAGGTCTGAGGACTGTTTTCGTTGACTACGCGGCGGAGCCTACACAGTCCTGCAGCGGTTCATTCCGCATAACCCACACATAAGGCTCGGCCCATAAGCGATAAGGCAGAAAACCCCGATACACGCTGACGATCGAATTTTTTTCCGACGAGAAATATATGATGTTAATAACGTGTTAAAACGCTATTATTTTTATTATAAACCTATATGGTATATTACATTATTATTATAACGTATACCACGCACATGCACGCCGCGTGTAAGTCCACAGTTGTCCGGACGCGCGTTCCGTACAGGTATAGGTAAGTATATTAGGTACCTATCTATATAATAATAACATAATATTATGTAGACGTGAAATTATTACGTTACACATATTGCCCATATAGCTGGCGGTGGGCTCGTATACATATTTTTTTTTATTATAATATCATAATATATGCATGCTCGTATGCGTGTGTGTGTTTTTCGTTATAGGCGTTAATAAACTCGTTTACTTATGTATACGAGCGGCGTGTAAAAAAGGCATAGGTGTCATAGGTGCCGACTGCCGACTGCCGACTGCCTCTATATACATATACAGATATACGTGTATATATTATAATGATACGAGACATACGTATGTGTGCTGTCATTGAGATCAATTTTTGTAAATTAATTACTATGTTACATTATATATTTATATATCATATGATATTTTTAATTTTTAATGTCGAGTTCTGTACCTAGCACCTGTAGCACAGCACTATATTATGTATAGGATGTTTATCGTACGGCAGTTACTAGTTAATGGGTCTATGGGTATACTACAGCAAAGTGTATGAAATACAAAAATATTGATTGACTAGACCATCGTCGTAATAAATTCACATTAGGCAAAAAATATTTGCAAATACCTTGTGATTATATTTGTTTTCGTTTAACTCACATTTTTATTTTTTAGGCCGGTCAATATAATATAATATAATATTTTACTCAACAACGCAACTGTACGTCCTCGTTGGTCGACTACCTCTATACCTGCCTACGTGATATGTGTTTTATTCCATCAGCCGTCGCATAACTACAATGTTATTCGAATGTGTCGTGTTAGCAAGTATAATTAAAATATATTTTACAATAAAACTATTAATACTATAAAGTGATAAATGAAATAGTACCTATTCTGCAATGCGTTGTGATTAACTAGTAAACTATATTATTATCTCACAGTAAATATACTACAGTGAAAAACAATTAAAAAATAATAATCGCATTACTTAATAATATATTGAAAGAAATTCTGTTCCGTCACGAGTTAATATTAACTATCTATACATAATAATATATAGATTTGTATTACGCATCGTAAGAGGCAGTAAATCTAAATACGACTATGTGACTGTCAAACAATTAGACGAGAATAGAGAATAAGAATTTGTTACCTATGTAAATATTGTCGATTTGGTTCTACTCAATAAATAGGTAATTATTTAAATACACTTGTTTTTTATATTTATATATATAAATTAAATATACACTACGTATCTGTGTATAGAAATATAATATTTTATTACATTTTAATACCTAGTAACATTATTCTTTATTATTTTTTAAGTGGTTTAGTGAATGCTAATAAATAAACATGCTAAAGCGTCCTCGGTTGTATGTTATAACGAACGTATATGTTCGGAGAAACAAAAATAATAATCATTATTCATTATTGTACTACAGGATATCAATACAGACGGAGTGTGACATGCGGAGAGGATATGCATTTTTGAAATGTGTGTTATAAACACTGTATATCCTTTACAACACGTATTATTACAAAATATATTTCGTGTCTGACCCAACAGCGGAAACACATACGTTGTATGGTCGATTTGGTCATTTCCGCTGAATAATAATACAAAAAATCTCCGAGCGTGTTAACCTTAACAGTTTATTTAGTGAAAACGTAGGTAAATAATGATGTACCTATATAGGTACAATATATTATAATATAATATTATGGGTATACACCATTACACAGAAGAATATTACATTATAGGTACTTATACCCGAAGGAAATGAACCTGTTGCGGGATGATCATACCCGCGGGGACTATTGTAAACACGATGTAAACAATGGGATGCGCAACACGCATAATGTGATTGAAACAAAATATAATATTGTTATTGTATATGCGAGAAAAAGTGCGCTGGAAATGAAAAGATCGGAAGTACAAATTATATAATATTATAGGCGTCATGTGTGCGCGAGCGCGCATATGTGATATCCGAGATTTCAACAGGTGAACAAATCAAATCCGTTTACACTATATAATATGTAATAATGTGTAATATGTAGGTACCTACATCCGAACCGCAGGAAGTCCAATTTCGGTCATTCATTGTCTTTGCATAGGTATAACTTCTCGGCGATACAGTTTTTATTTTCTTTACAATCACGTACCTGGGTACTCGTATAGTCTTTTCCGGCCAGCACACGTCATATGGTGCACGCGACCGACGCCTTCCGAACGGAACTGCAGCAGCAGTCCGGGATGTACCTATGGTAGACCTATAGTCATGCTGCAGTCCTACGACGGCTCCCGCGGACAGGATATTAGAAATTTGGAATTTCATACAATATAACAACAATAATTTATAATATCGTATGCACCAACTATAATCACTGATAGAGAAACGTTTTTGAGCAAGTCCACTCGTTAGGTTATATTATTTTTTTTCATTTTTCCTTGGCAGGAGTCGTCGACAAAACATTATCGTTTATTTTGCCCTAACGAAACCGAATCGTATTCAATACGTAATCACATCATACACACCATTTTATTCATATTATCGAGTAGAATATTTTACGAGTAATAAAGTTTAGTACATCCAGATATATAGTACTTATAATATCTCATAAGCATTTTGACGTATGGAAATGTAGTCAATTATTAATCAATATAATATAGTATTTTCCATATTATACACATATATTATAATATATATTATATTTGTAAATTTATTTTTGTATTAAAAATTCAGGATGTAAGCCAGACGCATAAATAAATAAATTCATGCAATTATACGAGACTGTCGCAAGACACGTGCGGCGTGAGTGTTATAACACCGTGGTTGTAATAATAATATTATTACATAGGTACTGCACCGCGAGTATTATGTATAATATTATTATGAGGACATCCCGCTTGCTGCAGTCGTGTGTATGGCATTAGTAACGAATCTTCACGAACTTTTTTAGGCCATTGTACTTCAATTGGACCTTTATTATCATATAAGACCTTTGACGACAATAACAGTTTATTATATGCTCATATTTTCCCTACGTTCTACCTATACGATCGAGAATGACGTTTAGTTATGCGTAAACACTTCCATAGTAACAAAGTACCTTCCGTGGAAGAATTAACCAAAATTACTATTCTGACGAAACTTTTTTCGGACCTAATTTATTAAATAGTGTGATATAATTCCCCCTCCCCCTCACGATATTATAATTATGTTTGTGACACTCTACCGTTCACTCTTCCTTACTACCCTATTGCTTCTCATTGCAATTTTGATGTACATATTTCTTTTTTTTTAATCTTTCTTAGCGGTACAGCAGACGTTCCCAATCTATACTCGCATCAATCTCACTCCGTGTCCCGAGCCCATCCAACAAAGAACCACTCACTTTTCTATGCTACAGTTTCACCACACCCCACCACGTATGGTATCAATAATCATTTCATACACAGTTTTCTCCACCAGTTTAATAAATTATTTTAATTTTTCTGCTAACCTTAATTTTTAAAATGTATTTCATGTGTTTGTGTTTGTTAACTATAATTCATCTTCTACACGGTTTTACTATATAATTTGTTATAAATTATACAACTTGTCAAATGCCACATGGTGTCAGATAAAATAAATAAAATAAAATCATTCTGACAAGAATTAAAACAAACGGAGCATTTTACAATGTGTGTTACATGCTTTTTTTAGGGGGTGCATCGTGCATATAATATTAATGCTCAAAAAGGTTTATATATAGACATATAGTTTAGGTTTCAAGTTACGAACTATTTTTGGATTAAAAGTGTTAACTATACAATTATAGTCAGTACTGTCGAATGTGGTACGTCAAGTATTCAAAAATCAAAGTGTACAACATTATTATAATCAGTTTTAAATAAACCTAAATTTTTTAATCATCGACGTATATTAATTAAAATAATAATATAAATAATTTATATTCGGCCCATAATTAATTCAAGTATCTTATACATGTTTGTATAGTATACAAAGTTTAATTTGACCTATGATTAACAAAAAAACAAAAATTTCAAAGATTTTGAAAAACTTTAAAAGTTCAAACTTTAAGTTCAAATAGGCACGGGTGAACTTTATCCGATTGATCCTATATTTTGTATGGTAAATTTTTGTATGTATATACACTGTTTTAGGTGGTGAGATGAAAAAATTTTTGAACTTCAAATTTAAGGATCACCCTATAATATTGTATACCTACATAATATTATTTTCAAATTGTTTTGAATATTTTAGAACGTGTACCTATATAGTCATAATAGTAATAATCTATAGAATATAAAATATTAAAATCAATCAGTATGGATATTAATATATTATCGATGCTTAAAAAAGAGACATCTAGTCATATTATAGTCTTTTCATGAAATTCTTAGAACACTCGAGATTAAAATGGTTGACGATTAGGTGTTCTTAATGTTCTGAAATTATACCTGTACACATGCATATTAGATAGTTACGAGTGTGATATTTTAATGTGCTACCTCTTTTGTTCGACTGTGTGTATTGCGTATTACCTATATGGCTATAATATACTCGTAATATAGGTTCACTATACAAACATTTTAATCGTATAGGTAATCAATTGAGTTACCTGCACACTGCACTAAGTACAATCATTGTACAGAAATTAAAAATAGTTTTGAAGAGATACTATTTTTTGGCGGTAAGTATCTGTAATTGGATATCATTAGAAAACGTGATTTTTGTGATAGCTATATTATAGTACGCTGCATTATGCAAATAAAACGGTTGATAATGTATAATATGCTTACCTCTATAATATTTTATAACAATATTTTGTTTTGGAAAGGATCTAAATTGCTAATACATTAAGATATTAAGGATTCTTAGTCCTTACCTATACAATATTAAATATTTAAAAATATTTTAAGCACTTCTTGATGATATTTATTTTCCAAGTCTGTAAGTTATGTACACATAAAATATACTATTAGTAGTAAATGTTAACCATGGGTGTACAGTATGAATAGGGAAAATATAAAAAAAATGTTACAAATTATATTTATATAGGTATTATCATATTAAAATATTTATTACAATATATGAATATATATATTTATTTATTAAATGTATAGTCATAATATTCAATAATATATTATCAATGTAACGTGTCAACTTCTCTATTAATGGCTAATGGTATTACTATTCGTCAGTTATTATCGTAGATATAATGATTTTAATATTGTCATCAATTTGTTATCATCTGCATATTATATTATTCTATAATTTATATCAATTTATTTTTTTCTATTGTCATTTAATTGTTCGTTTTAATATTATTATGATTATGATATTATATGTTACATGGAAATGTGTCATTAGAGACTAGATAAAAACTTCTTATTGCGAGTGATCAAGCTTCTAAAAATTATTTGCGATTGCGAAATGTGGGATAATATAATTAAAAAAAAAAAAACCATTCTATAAACTATACGGAATAGAATAATAAGGCGCAACTAAATTCGATTTGCCTATTATAAAAACACAGCCGTAAGCACAAAAAGATTAAATTATCATAAACAAATTAAAAATTCTTGTGTATAATTAGTGTATATATTCAGGTATACAACGTTAACTAAATTTAGTACAGCTGAATTATTCGATTTTCCGCGAAAATGACCCACTTTAATTATGATATTCGCCTTACTTATTTTTCGCTATAATATGTAAACATTGTACAAAACGAAATTCCGTTTTAAGACACGTATAAAAAACGATTAAACACTCTAGGCATTTTTAGATAGGGCTATATAATTAGATGTTTGGACTGTTATAATATTATAGTCAACAAATTAATTTTTGGTCTAATGAAACGTGTATAGGAACAATCATCGATTGGTGTTAAAACCGATACCTAAAGGAGACTATGTGTATATGCGGTTCAAAAGATAAAGTACTCTAGGGACTCTTGGAACTTAAACTGAACATACAGCTCTCACTTTTCAATTACAGAAAATATTCAAATTAAATACATTTCAAATAGGTACCTCTATATGATATAATATATTACATATTTTTTTTTAAAAAGTATAACTGAATAATTATCAGTGATCAAAAATAGAATAGTTAAATTAACAATGTTTATGTGCTTTGATTAAGTACCTACTTTTAAAAGTTACGTTTTTTTTTATATCAATTTTATTGCTATTGTGACTCATCGCGTATTGCGAACACATGAAACGCGTAATACTATACGTTTTGAAAATAACAAAACAAGACGACAAGCCTATTATATTATAATACTATATATTATTATATTATATTTACGCACAAAACCCGTTTGGCAATAGAAAATAATATGTATTTATATGTGTTAAGTGTACATGATTGAACCAGAGTACACTGCACGGCATATATATATAATGTATAATATATGTGTGTGCATTGCCGAGCATAAACATATTATATATATATACCTATCTATTATATTATATTATTATTCCGCGTGCACGTAACACGAGACGCGTGTATACAATATTATTACACACACAAACACACACATAAGTACCGAAATCGTACTTTCAACGAGTGTGTTTGAACAACCTATTATATTAAATTATATTATATATTATTTATATATATATATATATATATATATACATGTATTATAACCTACCTATATATTATATTCTCGGTTGTCTAAGTGGCGTTTCGTGTTCGGTAAACCGTAAAAGTAAGTAGGCCAAGATTTGAAGAAGAAGATAAATATCTCATATCCTTCGATTACTTTTTTTCCGTATTATTACTATTATTTTTATTTTTTTCGGTTTCGGTTTTTGTTGTCGTCGTCGTCTTAGTTCTTACTTTTCTTCTTCTCTTCCTTATCCCGTGCTCTTCTTACCGGTTTGTTGTATACGGCGGCCCCCGGGGCAATGGAAACCGTCAGACAACCACATCGGCTATGGGTCCTACATTCATTAATCATCCGTATTTGATCCATTAGATCCAACAAAAATAATACGCACGTGTAGAACTATTTTTTTTATACAATAATATAATATAATATCGGTCTCACACGAGCATAAGTCTCCTCTTTGTGTGTGCGACGGGCAAAAAGTAGCGATGAACCCTTTTAAACGAAATAGACCCGCGTTTCGCGATAATACACTATTGTGATATAATATAATATTATCATTATTATTAAGTGTACGTCTTTTCGCCGTCGTTATACATCTTATTTCTAAACAAATTTTTTCATCAATCGCGATCGATTTTGTGTCGCGGGCGAGTGCGTTATCGCCAAACACATATTTCACATCGTGTTTGTGTACGCATCGGAATAATGACTATTTACACATAATAGACTGCCGACTATAATATATTATAATGGCGTATAATATTATGATGATGGAATAATGTGCCGGTACCCTTCACCGACATTAATAAACAAGCATCCGTAGAAATGTGTCAGATGTTATGTACCTAACTACCTATATCATTTTGAACGATGTTTACGGTGCTACTTACTTGTTTTGTCCGTCTCGTTGCGGGTGGCATAGCAGCCGATAACTATAATAATATGTACAACGATTAGGTACAGACGTACAGTAGTCTTAACTCTTAATCCACCAGCCATGTTCACGTTCATAATATTTAGAGAACGACTTGTGAAATCCCTATATTATAATATATTGGTTTTATACCAGAATATAATAATAGAACGTAAACGTGATTGAAATTCATATTTTTAAGGAAATTGAACAACTTTTAAATCGTTATAGTGAAATTTCATTTTTTAAATTTAAATTAGATCCTGAGTGGAATGATGGATAATATATCGATTTTATAATGATTGTTTTTTTATTGTGTGTATGTATAAGTACACGATTTATAGTAAGATTTTCGAGATTTCAATGAATTTTATTCAAATTTATATGCATATAAAAAATAATCGTGCCTATATGACGTATCTTTAATATTTTTGAATTTCTATTAAAGAAACTTAGGAAACTTGCAGATTAAAAATTCAAGATTTTTACTAAGTGAAAAAGTTTTTATAATTTTTATCACATTTTTTCTATACAAAATAGTATTATACTCAACTATTAACAAAAGACAAATATAAAAAAAAATCAATATTTTAGATTAACTCAATGACCGTGGACTGACTTGGCGGCCGCTGGCTGGTGGACGATTCCGGTTCCTCGGGCTCAACGCCCATGGCTGTCGGATCGTCCACCTCCATCGCTACCGGTTGTGCTGGGGAGGTAGGTGGTGGATTGGCGCCCTTAGAGTCCGAGGTTGATTCGTGATGTCTGGCTATCCGCTGTTCCTGACTTACCGCTGATCTCCTGGCCTTCAGCAGTCTTATCACTTTCAGCAATTTTTTGTTGTCGTACACCTTCCTGGAGGTTGTCCGATTTTGCGGAGGTTGAGATAGTGGTGGCTGAGGGCCCCTCCGGATGTCAACACGTAGTTTCTGCCGTAGTTGACTAAAGTAGTGTGCCCATTCTCGATGGTAAATCATCTCCCCTATTGGGTCCCGTCGTACGCGCTGAAGTTCTTGGCGCACCAAAAGTATTTGGAGATTTTGGGGGGCCGTTGTGTGTTGGTCTTCGGGAGGGGTGAGCACGTGTGGCAGTATCCGTTGTAGGCGGCGTTGCGGGATTGTTTCTCGTCCATTTTCCGTCATTGCTAGCTGAAATAGTGATTTGGTTTAAATGGTTATTTTAGTTAAACTAATTAGTCTTAAAGAATGAGTTTAACTTAATCCTCTAACGTGGAAATAAACGTGCCTGCTAGTAACCGTAGTAATGCACTCGAGTGTTATTTTTACGTTAGCTATAGACATATTATAAACAATTAGCAGTGTAAGTATATAGAAATGGAATAGTTTTTTTTAAATTTTTTACTCTGTTCTTAACCATTAATACTGAAGTTACCTTCATTTCTTAGTCAAATTAATTTAAATAGAACGTTAATTTTAATAATATAGCATCTTAACTATTTGAAAGTATTGAAATAACTCATTAGAATTGTAATGTCAGGAATCGGTGTTGTTTAGTTTAATGATTTGGAGAGTTAAATTAACCACAAGTTAAGATCATAATAATAATAATTATTATAATCTGAATTATTTTAACAGTTAAAATTTAAAAAAATCAATGAACGTGGTTATAACTTTTTATGTAGGTCCTTGATTTTGCTGCTATATTTTTACTAAGTACGAGCATAATGTATTATTATAATACCTACCTTTGTATTTAAATAAATATTATAATATTTATTAAGCCCGTCAAAAATATTAACAAATATGAGAATTTATTTAAATCATAGGTATAATATTTGAACATCACGCGAATACCTGTGATTTACCTAATTACTTACTACTAATTGCATTTTTATGCATTTACATTATATTATGTTGTTATATGATAACACGTACCTATATATACACAGCAACAACAATATTATTACGTCCATATAATATAATATTTTATTATTTGTGTTGCACAATATTTAAAGGTATATTAAGCATAATTTATGTTTAAGTTTTTTTGTACCTTGGTGACTAAAGGCGTCTCGATCCACTGACAACACTTCCGTAGTTCTATAATATACATGTCATATTATAATACGTATTTCAAAATTTTAATTAAATAGATTATTTAACTCGTTGACTGTGGCATGAGCTCTTATAATATGAGATCTCACCAAACTTTGTCCTGACCACCACGGAGTTTTTTCATACGTTTACTTAAATACAGTTTTGACAATTTAAACAAAATATTTATAAAAAAACCTAATAATTATATTTGCAAACTTGTAACAACTACAGAAAATGCAACACTGTACATATTAAATCTTGCGTGGTAACACCACACAGATATATCTGTGGAAAATACAGAATATCGACTATCGAGACATAGAACGAAATCTTATTGGAATCGTTTCCAGTGCGAGATACTGAGATTTTATATGAGATCTCAAAATCCTGGTTAAGTAATTTTTTTGGGACTTAGAATTAGATCTTGTAGCAAATTTAAGTAACATAGTGAAAAACCCCCAGCCAACGTGTTAAAAAATAAACAATAATTTATAAAATTTTATTTATTCAAAAACCCTATCATTATTTTAGATTCTGAGCGGAACGATAAATGTATTGATTTTACAATGATAATGTGTGTTTTTTTATTTTTTGTGTCTTTGTACACGCGTGAGGCACGCGATAAGTAGTAGAAAACATAATGCTTCGATTTTCGCCTTCGATAACTTTTCTGGTGGGAAAGAGAATCTTGTTATGGTGCATTTAAGAGGTAAAAATTGAAAAAATTTCCAGTAGTATTCAATATAATATATAGCGTCAAGAAAAACAAAATTACAAAAAAATGGGAATTTTCACGCAAAATCAGTTTTTTACCAAATCAATTTTGGTTTTTGGTGTATTACATATAGGTATAACTTAAAAAAGTAACTGTAGCTGATATTTACCAGATATATGACATTTTTACCAAATATTTATATTGGAATTTTCTATGCATGGTTTAATGTTCAAGAAATGTTGACTTTATTTCAGCTATTTGTACGCATTTTCAATTTTCCATTTTTTTTTAGTTTTTTTTATAAATATCAATAAAAATTTTTTCTCAACGGGTCAATAAGCTTTAAAATATAATACAATGTTCCTCATAAATTGTTATAATAGCAGTGTTTAAAAATGTTAAAGATTCATTTTTTTAAGCATTTAAAATTCAAATTTAGAAAATTTTGAAAATTTGTATTATTTTTTGGTTAAAAACTATAAACTGTTTAATTTTTATAGCTGATGATTGAAAATGTATAACAAGGTTTTTTTATAAGTAGTTCATGCTGTAACGAACAAATCTAAAAATTATATAAAAGCAATTTTTTTTTTAGTTTAATATTATTGAATTCAAATTTAACACATTCATTACGGCGACCCACTCGACACCTACTGTACACCAGAGTGGTATTAACTTGCCACCTGTTTTAAATATATTAACTTAATAAATTGTAGGCTGCTCCTGTAAAATCAAATTTGTTAAAATGGTGTATCATATTATATGATAATAATATGGTCTATATAATATTGTACAGGATAAAATGATTTTTCTGGAGCTTAATGAAAAGTAGGTGCCCCATTTGTTTTTAGTTTCAAAGGAATTATAATAATTATAGTGTGATACTGCTCCAATCATAATGCCGAATGTAAACGGACATCTCGTTCTGTCTATTAACATTTAGTATACGATGAAAATATACTAGAAAGTATATTTAGAAATATGATATTTATAATTAAATTTACAACCCTATAAATGTAATTATAGGTTGTTCAAAACTTTAGACCAACCGCGTGGGATCAGTATTGATTTGGTGACAATAATATACTCTACCAAACATCTTAAAGCCATAACGTTAGTCCAAACATTTTAAAAATGGTATGAGGGCCTGTATCCTCATACAGTTTATAGTTCTATGAATATATATAGGTAGGGACCACGTACGTGGATACATGTATAATACAATGCAGACACACGTTTTTTGCTCTCCACATTGCCACAGCAGTATATACAATGTACATGTACAATTATACAATTATACATGTATCTACGTACGTGGTCCCTACCCTATAAAAGACGAATTCTGAGTACTCTTATTTTCTAAATACCTAAACATATTAGTTCCGCATCGTATATAAACGCATAAATCAATAACGAACGGTTGGCGTCGACCCGGCAGCATGCGCTCAACTCTCTTAATTCCGACGACTTCCGTCCTCGCCGCAGGCCGATACAATGTATACACACACATATACATACTATAATGTGTATACGTAAAAAATTGCCTTCACTGCTTCCACGTGATATGTACAGACAATACACCGACGGTCACATCCGAATCGCGTAAAACACAATGACATGAGTACATACGCGACGCCACCGTCGTCTCGTGCCCCGAGGCCGGACCTCACTCCCCGGTGGGTTGATTTCTCGGATTCCGGACCGGACAAAAGAAACGCGGTCCGAGTCCGAAGTCCGCTTCGTCGGGGCGGTCCTCCATAGATCACCACGCTAATCTTCGGTATCCGGTCTCCGCATTTCTATGCGTATATACGTGTCGCAAAGAACAGCTGCGGAGCTACAGTGCTCCCGTGGACAGCCATGTACCCCGCGTGCACGTGTACCTATATACGCATTTATCGGAAGAAGACGTGCGCAATAATATAATAATATATACAACAATATAATAAAGATGGCACGCATGCACACTCGCTCGCAACAACAATAATATAATATATTATATTATATAACACGCGCTGCACGACTGCAGAAGAACGACGACGACGATACGACCGCGAAGACGAGGACGAGGCCGAGAACCAGCGGGACGCTTTCGCGGTCGGACGTCCATGTATATACGTATAGGTATAGGACTATAGGTATATAATATAATATACGATTGGCGAGATCGCGCACGTGGAGGCACGTACGCTACTTGTCAAGAAGTCACCGTGTGCTTGCGTATAATACCTATGTATTATTATATACGCCCCGAGTCCTTATACACACGCTGTTATACGGTTAGATCGGCCGTTTGATCGATCGCGAGCTCCAACGACGACTACGACGACGACAAAAAAAAACCTTTGTCCGCCTAAACGATCCGACACCGCACGTGTATGTATGAGTTCACGTCTCGACCATCGAAAGACTTATAATAGTATAACGTACGACGACAATATAATAACAGTTGTGCATGCGGTGCATTGTGCTCCGAATCGCTTTATTGCAACAGCAAGTATAACAAGACGTAAACATCGAATGAGAGTCACCGATACGGGTCGTCGCAGCGTGTGCGGGTGTGCACAAGCGTGTGTGTGTTCGAC
The DNA here is from genome assembly GCF_019925205.1 of Metopolophium dirhodum. Lineage (NCBI taxonomy): Eukaryota > Metazoa > Arthropoda > Insecta > Hemiptera > Aphididae > Metopolophium > Metopolophium dirhodum. The sequence goes on from NC_083565.1 coordinate 1,954,982, forward strand.
AAAATAATAATATAATATGATAATATATAATATATCGGCCAATATACGGAATTTTCCAGGACTCTCCTGAATATCTTATTGTACAAAATTGTGATATATATATATATATATATATGCGTTTCCAACGTGTCACTATATATACAATTAAATTATAATACATCGCGCGCCCCCGAAATGGATCCGAGGTGGTGTGCTGAATTACTTACATTTCTTTGCCCGTTGTCCCTTTACGATGTTAACATTTTCGAGAAACGAAACCATAAAACCAAATAACTTATTATTATCATAACAGTATACGAATATAATACAAAAATATGTGTCTTATATATAATATAATATTGTATAACACTAAGATACGTATTCGATTCTTGTCAAGTATTTCTCATCTGTGGCGACATTGACATCGTTCGAGTGAGAACGCACATGGTCTTGTTCAAAAAAACCTATAGTAGGCACCTACGTTATATTATTATTATATTAGACAGATGGAAATGTGCCAAAAATACCCATCTCAAGCGAATAACAACGTTAAACATCTTCAAAATATATTAGCCGTAAAATAATAAAAACAACTTTATATATTTTCAAATGATAACCACACAGAAAACAAAGGTATATTTGAAAGTGCTTTAACGTGTATAAGTTTAAACAATATTATTCGATTTAAACGAAATAATCAATAAAATCGATACATAATGATACAGGTATCCGTTATATATCGTACGGAAGTCAGTGACTTTAATGCCACGCATTCGTGTTATGTTCGCACACATAGGTAGGTAATATTTTTTTATCGATAATAATACATTTTAAAAGCTATTAAGGTTTTTTAAAATATAATTTTTACATAATTTTATATTTAAAACAAAAATTATATTGTTTAGTATTTGTTACCGTAATTATTTTTTTTTTTATGATGCCATATTCTTTATTGCAAAGCAGAATATTTTTCTAAGTAGGTAGGTATTTTGATGTCGAATTTCCGATGAGTAGTTCGTGAGTTAAATTTTTGATAACTTATAAGCAGAATTGAGTGACACTGCAGGGATTTCCCACAAGAGTCTTTCGCATGACCACTGTTCAACTTATTTACCTAAACCTTAAATACTGATAATTTTTAAAGTTATAAATAATTAACTATACTCGTCCAAAATTTGATCTGTATAGATCGAAGTACATCGAATACAATTTTGCTTTGGAATATGTAATTAAAAGTGTACCTATATGTTGTCATTCAAAAAAGTAAAAACTTAAAAATTATTAGAATAAATAATTATGAAAAATATAATTTAAATTTAAAATGTGGTTTTGTAACGTCTTTAAATCATGTAAAAATAATATTTTCAAAACTATTAATGTTTTTAAAACAATGAGTGTTTTAAGATGAATAATATTATTGAATAGATTAATGTTAGATCGCGTACGTCACGGTTTTGGAATATATTATGTTCTTTCAGAAACGCACTACGCCGCCCATGAGTTACGTGTCAAACCTGTCCATGTAGCAATAGTTTTCGCATTGGCTCGAAATGACTCTTTTTTTGGTAGTCGTTAAATAATAAAATTGTTGTTCTATATAGCTGCTGATAATACCTGCTATAGTATTATAGCTATAATTATCGTAGTGAATTTCCACGCTGAGCTCACGACTATAATATAATGAATCATGTGTGTCACATTAGCTCAGTATAATAACTTAAATAAACACTTAGGATATGTGTATAATTTATTATAAGTTAGTCGGTTTGTCCCCGACAAATATTAAGAGAGGGCATTTGGTCCCCAGAAATTATTAGCCATAGGACGTTTGGTGTCCTGCAAGGGGCTTGTGGCTTAAATGAAAACTTTATATAACAGGTTTTTACTTTATCGTACAGTACTGTCATAAAATATTGAAAACCATGAGAAGTTACAGTAAAAAAAAGGCATACAATTATGTATTACATATTAGTTAAAAAAAAAAACTAGAACGCAGTCTGACCCAAATTTGAGTTTTGGCACGAATTTGGTTGCACATATAGAATTTAAGTCTATAACTTACATACCTATGTCATGTAGTCAACCTATACTCTACAGCAAAACATTATTTTATTAGTGCATTTTTAAATATTTTATTTTCAATTCATATTATAATAATAAAATTATTAGGTTAATATGTATATTATATTGTATGTATTTGTCATTTTCGTATAAAAAGAAGTTGAAAATTTAATTAGAAAAAGCCTAACGTGACTAATAATGAACTGATATTAAATAAAGTTCCGAACTTCATATAATTTTCTTGCTATATTTGAATGTTACTGAAGAAATTAATAAAAATAATGATTTAAAAAATTTGAGAGATCAAAGTTCTATAGTCAATATACGCTTGGTGTAGTGTTTGAAAAAATCAATTAGAATTTCCGAAATGGGGGAAAAAATACAACCTCACTACGTATACCAAATGCACGAACAAATTTTTCAACAGCGTCATGTAGGCCGCGACGAAACATTCGGGCAACGGATACATCATTTCAGCACCCATTTCGTACAGGAGCAACTGGCTACACGGGAAAGCTATCTGGACTACGCATTCCAAGATTACTGAAAACGTGCGTAAAAGTCGTTTGTTATTATTAGGTATTTATTAATAATAAAATTATGATCGTTATCGCGGTGAAATGTACATGTGTTTGCGGGTGCGTACAGGCCGTGAGCTTGAATTTGAAGTTCATTATAAGCATCGATCAGAAGAGGAAAATCGTCGACACGAAACGGCTGGCCTGAATAAACATTCCATTTTTTTGTTGCCGGGGGCGCTGTCCGCGAACGTCCTGATCGACAAGCTGAGGATCGTGAAAAACTGTATTCGGGTTGTGAATTCCTAGGGGAGAAAACCCACAAATAGACGCATTATTGCACTCGAATTTAAAAAAAAAAATGAATACTAATCGCCGTTGACGACGGATTACGGGGGGGAACGCTGAGTTTGGAAAAAGTCGACGGTATCAGCGCCGCCCACGGGACTGACATCGTGTTGGACAACGTGAAGGCAAACACGAGACACCATACATGCGATTCTTTGAAAATGTAGAATAAAGAAAAAATTACGATTCGCGATTAAAGAGTCAGGAGCGGAGGAGGGGCAAATACGTACGTGACGAGCGTTTTTAGCGAGTGAAACATTTTGGCGCTCTGGTGTGACTCCATCGACAGTTTTGGCTCGTAGGTCAGCGGCGTAATGTGCTTCGGGAAGAACATGTATACCAAAAGCGTGACGAACGCACGTTCAGGACCAGACCTGTAAATGTATATATTATAATATAAGTTAACGGCATTATATACGCGTATTTCGCACGAACGCGCGAGGCGTTCAAGTCTCCGTACATGCGTGCAACATGTGCATGATCCGACTCCTCATGATGAACGGTTTCGGCGGTCCGTTATTTACCACCGATACCACATTGAGGACGATTATGTACCTACGTGACCACCGAACCCAGCGCCGTGTCTGCCGGACAGAAATCTTTAAACTCGCGCGACCGAATCAATATCCCGGTGTAATATAATATTAAAGTATATAGATTATAATATTATGGTACCTATGTGCGGTACATTATGCCGAAAACGCAGGCGCGACGATCATTCACGCCAGCACTGACCGGTAGCCATCGTGTTCCTCTCGTTCTTCGGGAACCACTGCGCCGACATGATGGTTATTATCAGAGGCGTCATCTCCACGACGCCCACGGACTGACATATGGCCGACAAGTGCAAACACCTATAATAATATATAATATAATATATTAAGTATGATGGATCGTTATAATCACTATAACTATACGCGTTACGAAGGGGCGTGCTACTATCTATATATACGTTTATTATACTGCAACGGTTGGACCGATTTAGCGCGTGGTAAACGCTTATACGAGCGAATCAATTTTTATCGTTACAACTTATATTATACATTTATACCTATACCTATATATAATATAATTTGAACGTGTAATTGTATAATAGTGTTAGGTACAATGTATGTGTAGTCTCGCTAGTCGTTCAATAAAATCGTAATTGGTTTTGTGCGACGGTTATTATTATAGTTATTATAATAGGTACTGCAAACTCGTCGAAAAGTGCACTTGTTTAAATTTTAAATAAACCTCGAAATACTGCACGTACTGCTCCGAACATCGAATATTTTATAGTAACCACTTTTTATGAACACTTACATCATGTAATACGAATTTGAATCATTCGTTCAATTCGTTCCGGCGAATAATAATAGGTTATATACATAGTTAATACATTATTATAAGCAAGGCTGGCCATTAACAAAAACGAGTTAAAAAGTTATAGTCAAGTTCCTATTGACTAAGTCTCATAACGTGTTACTTTTATTTTGTAAAGTAACTTCTACAACCAACAAGTTAAATTGTATCCATATATAGTGTGCAGTTACTATAGATAATCAATTAACTAATTTTATAATCCGGTTAAGTTTTTTGTCCTAATATGAACACCATAGATTAAAAATATATTTACTCTTACAAATTATTGTAGTTTTTAGAAAAAAAAAGAAGTAATATAATCGTAAATATTAATAATAATTGTAATATATTATGTATTGTAAATACTAAATTTTAGACAGTTGAAGTGTTGAATCCACTATTTCTGAATTTCAATTAGAATAAAAATAACGTTTATAAAACAATATAAATAGGAAGGTACAACTTTATATAAATTTCCATATTGAAAATATTGCAGTCTCACACTCTCGCCCAATCACATTAATTTCAAATTTGTTAAAAGCTACTACTACTACTACTTAGTTTAAACTTACTAACTCGATTTTCTAGTGTTCCAATTATTTTTATTTTCGAGGAATGTATATGTTATATTTTCCGTGTTTATTTTCCAGAAGAATACTGGGTGAACATCGGTGTATTCTATTGATCGGCTCTAAGTATGGAATTTCTATATCTTACGGGGGATGTGACTAAAATAAAAAATAAGCAGTCTATATAAATTCAGTTATTTGATCATTGTACATAATTTTCATCTTATACGTTTATAATGTATATAGTTACATTTAACTTTTATCATTGTTATACCTATAGGTTAATCGGTTAATGTGAGGCGCTAATAAATATATATTTTTACGTATCTACACAGTACATATTATTGCAATGTAAATGATACATACTCGCGTTATTCGGAATATATACTACACACTTAGATAGTTAGATCGCGTGAAAAAAATAGAACGACCATAACAGTCTCAAATTCTATCCTGCGGTGATAATATTTATAATAATAATTATACCAGCGGTGATATTGTAGTGATTCGTGATAATAATAATAATAATTATACCAGTGGTGATATTGTAGTGATTCATGATAATAATAATAATAATAATAATAATAATAACAACATACGTCCAGACGTATAATGTATAATTTATTATTATTATTATGTTTATATATAATATTATGTATCCGTACCGTATTTATTGATCGTCAGACATGCTGGAAACACTAGCACCGCAGCCATCAGGCTACCCCATATGGGCAATAAGGACAGCGATCTGCTAGTCCAGTTTGGAAAAGCCAACAGTGCCGGCTCGTGTATGGCGCTCCAGATGGACTGAGAAAATGACTAAAGCGGAGGTAAATAAATCGTATAGGTATACATTTTGTAGTCTCCAGCAGAGATAAACAACCATATAGGTAGTGTACCTATTATATAATATGTAAGTATATAATATAATATCTCAAACTTATGGCGCGTTTTTTTTTTCGCTAATCGAATGCAATATACGATCACGCGAGCTGTATATACTGCAATATAATAATAATAATAATATAACATTGCGTTATCGTGTACGTGTGCGAATAAGCCAACGATATAGTAAGACGTACCTACCTATTGTATATATTAATTTCAATAATAATGTATTATGTCAAATCCGGGGCTGGAGGTAGGATATAAAATTTTGAAAATATAAATTACGCGTCCCGCTTTAAAACGTGTTTCGTACATTGTAATATATAATTGGATCGTAAAATTATATCGAAGTGGTCTCACGTATAATAATAATAATAATAATAATAATATATAGTTGGGCATGAATGTTATTTTATAGTATTTGATATTTCGGTATCACGTGATCCGGTAGCTCGCGTGAGGTTACATGTTTTATACTTGGATTAAAAACGCTGTAGACATTATACTGACGACAACAAATCCCATCTCTGACAGGCAAATCCTCTTTCTGTGGAAACTGTTTGATGAAACCGAATGGACGGGTAATCTTGGAAAGATTGTCAAAGTCTCGACGGTATCTTACGAAGACAGTCCATTCTCGATTTTCTTGAGAAAAATCAAAATTACTGTTCAGAACTTTTATAATAATATAGGTACTATATAATATAGAGGTGAATGTGCCACCAAAAACGTCAAATGTTGCGGGTTGGACACAGAATATTATAATATTATAAAATGTAATGTAATACACTACACATTGCGCGATGAACGAGTTAAATTTTGTCTATCGTTACAACTCGTGCAATGTGTATGTTACATTTTATGTCAATTATGTGCATCATGCGTTGTATTTTATATTTTATGTAACTCAGCATGGGTGTTTGTGGTTAATTGTTCGATGCACATTAATATCTATATAGACATGGACACAGCTGACTTTTTAAATATTATAACGATGCACCGTATTATAATATTATAACGACATAACGTTTTACATTATTTATTATGGTCTAACGTCTAACCCTCGGTAACCGTTAAAATGTTATTGTTATTCGGTAAAAACCATAAACCGTTATCGTGCCAATAGCACATCATCGGGCCAAGTCACGTTCACGTTGAACACCGTAAATAAGTTTACTATGTTTTGAGTTTATTGCTTTACGAATCGATACTATTAGTAACAACCATTGAAATATATATGCCTATAACTATACTCAGTACTTTTTTTTATACATATTTTATATTAAAACAACAAATTAGTATAAGTTCGAAGGTTAGTAATAAGTTTGTTAAGATCTTACAACAAATAGTTGCCTAGTATATATTATGGTTCTAAATTAGACACTTTTTTACGTCAGATAGTGGTGACCTTTGACGACCCATGGTGGCGTGATTGTATGAATTCATTGAACTATAGGTATAGGTGTAGGTGATTTTAAGTACATCTAAATATTATATGTAATTAGATTATTAATAACACTAGCACACGGCAATAATTAATGTCAGATTACAAATATTCCACCACGATGCTTATTATAAATTATAATATTATAATATTGTTATACCACTTTAGGCTTTTTTGGAGTTGTCTATATGGAGCGATCGTAATTCATAATAATAGATTAAGGATATCTATGTATAGTCGAAGCCAGAATTGTGTTCGAGTATGCAAGAATCTTAATTGGCCGATGAACTAATGAGGGGCCTATCCCCCATACCCCCTTTCATTCTGCCATAATATGTATATTATACATTGGTATCTATTTATAACTTAATATTATTACAAAAATAATAACTCAACTAGATATTACATATTTGTTAGGATTAAAATGTCAAAACCTCTAAATGACACTTCAAATTTGAAATGCTTGAGCAAAGATTTAAAAGTAGGAAATATAATTGTATGTCTGATACCTGGGGATGTGAATTTAATGGACTATACAAATAAAACATGATATAAAAAATATAGTTTAAAATTTACTAAAATATGCAAACAACATTTTTAACAACTAATTAAAAATTAAAAATTGCATATAAAATATGATATCGTAAATTTTTTTAAAAGAAAAAAATCAATATATATTTATATTTATTACTCATTTTTATATTCATATTAAAAAAATTAGTTGAACTTGGTGGCCCTTAAACCCTAATTTAAAGCAGCCATTTTATCAAATATTATAGGACGTGCAGCTGCATATTCCCTGAAAGACCCAGTGGCTCCGGTCCTTGGCCTAAGTACTTAAACATAGCTATCTTACACATACATCTTATGAGTAGGTACCTAGGTACTTCAATAATCTCATGGGTGTTTAACAACATCGTAAACAAATGAACACTCGATTCCTTGTGGATTAATTCGTGCAAGGAGTTTGCTTTCTTATGGTCGGACGTCCTCGCCAGGGCCGGTAGGTACGACAGTGGAGTTGCACAGACGATTTAACCGTTTACTAAACGTAAGATGAATAATTAGAAAACTATAACATTTTAATGAGAGTATTGTGTTGCGAACAATGCAGATGATTGCTTATATACTAACGTCTAATTAGTAATCAATAAAGAAATGAAACACTGTCTACGCATATGACAACGATTTTTTTAATAATTATTACCACTATAATATGCTTCAGTGAAAATAAAGTCAAATATATCCGAACAGCAGACCTTGAGCTACCCGAATACGATTTAAGGTGGTGGTGAATACGCATAGTTCGACACCACGAAAGGAAAGTGGCGTCTCGCGAAACACGGTCGACGCTGACGTTAAACCTTACTAGTCCTTACGGAGGCGAAAAAGATTTTATGCCGTCACTCATGAGTGTTCCGAAAGAACGTTAATCGTTTATGATATCCGTTCTCGTCGTCATTCCTACAGACTTAATAGTGCGGTTTCTGTATTTTCTATTTTATTTCTATATTTTCCAACTAAAATGTATTTTATTTGTTTTAGAAACTCGTTTTTTTTTTATTAAAAATATAGTCTAATCTTCAAATGTAAAGAACTTATAAAAATTATAAAAATATATCACGTATATATGTGACATGAAAATTATATTTTTTGTACAATAGAGAGTGGTCGGCATGAAATCTAAACGATACTGATGACGAAAAATTGATGTTTTATTCTTACCAATCATTAGACGAACATATAAAAATAACGACGAGGCGTGATAACGAACAAAATCAAATTATATTACGAGTTTCATTAAACGGTCAATTTTTAACATAAATATGTTGCGCTGGAAACATATTTTTTGTTTCTCACCGATTTTTTGTAAGATTTTTGTTGTCATGGTAACTATATTAAAAAAAACATATTTATGATTCATTGATTTTCCTTGTAAAATATCGAGAATCGTGCAATGGTTTTTTCCGAAGAGAATACATGCCGCTACCTTTTGTTATGAAATTTACTCGAACTAAAAAGTTTAATATAATATGATCAACAGGTCAAACGTTAGGTCAAATTTGACTAGATGTATCTGTAGTTTTACTATATTATTATTAAAATAATTGTTAAGTAACTTCGGTTACCAAAAACTTAGACCATCAGTTACTTTCGCTCAGAATCGTTTTTTCTCAATTTATCATTGAATAAAAATTAATACATCATCTATTAGAGTGTCTACTAAATGACGAGGTACACTTTACTCGGGACTCCTACTAAACAGCAAAGCGGTTAGCTTTTCCCCCCTTTTTTAAATCTTTTATTGAAGAAATGTTTTGTTTCAATATTTATCCAAATCTTGAAAATTACTATAGTTGCAGTTTTTCACCTATATATTGTGTATACACAATTACTGATAGTAATTATATACACTTTATATTTTTGTAAGCCCAGTTTTGAAGACTATTTACCTTAGTATAAACATTTTAATAACTGTGAAACCACTCTTTTAAATTTTGAAATAAGTCAACCTTATATAATAATAATCAACATTTTCAAAAAGATAATCCACTGAATAATTTACAGTAAAAAGGTAGATTCTCAGGACATTCCTCATTGAGCAATACAAAAAATGTTTGAAGAGTTTGAAAATATGGTCAACAAGCAAATTTAAGAATTCTAGAAATCAGAATTTGAATAAATTCGTTATTAAACAAAAATAAATAATAACGAAATGGGGGTGAGCATGCTTGGTGAATCACTCTGTATATCATAAACCTACCACGGTTAGAGCGGGGCTGTGGAAATGGACCTACGATATTCAGTACTGCGCGATGTTATACAGAATACCATAGTTCGACTTTACAGAAGTCATCGTTTTTAATTATCGTTCGAGACGGCTCGGTGGATAACGCGCGTAATGTGTTCTCGAGGAATATCACCGAAAACATGGTCATAATAATTCAATAACGAAACTTGTCTACAATATATTACGAAAAGAAAAAAACACACAAATCCGACGATCACGTGAAGACGAGATTATACCCACAGCCCAGACTCCGGAGTAAATTGCTTTGCCCGTCGCGTTCACCACAGGGGTCTCCGCGGCCAAGTTCGTCGTGGACGCCGCCACCGCCGACGTCGTCGTGACGTGTCCTAATTAAACCGGATTTTATTTTTTTACTCTCCTGAAAACACAACGACAATGCGAGCCGACAGTAATAATAATTATTATCGAAGTCCGGTCACGTTTCGTAATTTATTACATTGTACGTATAGAGATAGGTACCTCTGAGTTGCGGCGGCGGCGCCCTATACTAGTTGAAAAAAATAATATTAAGCTTTTTTTCTAGTAATTATTTGTATCGTGCGGGCGGCACGTGTTCCAGACAAATTTAATAACATGCCGTAATATAGGTACCGACGCTATACTGATTATATTTTATTGGTATATAGGTATACTATAACGCGCTGTAGGATGCAGTCGGACTGCAGTGCTGCAGCGACGGCGGCGTCGGTGTTTTTTTTCCGTCTATATATTATATTATATATACACATTATAATAATTCGTACTTGAGTGACGCCGCGGTAAACGGTCTGCGTTACGCAATTACGATCAAAATACTCGACTAATGCCTATAATATAATAGGAGAAAAAAAAATGGACCGAAATTCGCCGCCGAAGTCGCTGCCGGAGGTGTTTTCGCCCCGCGATTATGCTAATTAGAACTACGCCGCCACCGCTTGTCGTCTAATAACGCTCTCGGGGGGTACAAAAACGGGCCCATTAACCATCGTTTTCGGTTAATTAGGGGTTTATTGTTTCCCGGCCGTGTCGGCGCACTGTGTAATTTGGGCGTGTTTAGCGCAGTCGTTTTGTACAAAAATTTTGGCCCGGCCCGGCACATAATATAATAATGATACACGGTGATGGGATAATAAGTCGTCGCTGTGCGAGGCCTACACCGCCGCAGCACACTGACGAATAATATTCTCGTTTAGCAGGTGCAAACTAAATCACCGAGCTCATTAAAATCGACCGAACAAAACGGTCCGTATTAAAACGTAATTTAACGCGGCTCATCAATTCCGGTCAATAAAAATAATAATAATAATAAAAAAAACGCCAAGATTTTATGGTCATATATATGTATTTGTATATATATATATAGGTAAGTACGCATTCCTCCTACAATATAATATGGACGGGTACCTATAATAATAATAATAATAATAATATGTAATAGAGGTACCTAATGTACGCGGAGCCAAGTCGACACGACAATAATAGTAATAATAATAATATTGTATCTCGTATAGAGGAAAAAAATGTCTTAGAAGGAGAAAAAAACGCCCTTCGGGGTCGAGCGAAATGTGTACAAAGAAAACCTCTATAATACGTGCAGGGTTAACCATCATTGTGTGTGTCAGCGCGCGGTGAAGTATTCCGTGCTGTATACATTCGCGTATACATAATAATATAATGTGTAATAATAATAATAATAATAATACGGGTAGTTCTCTCGGAGAAAAAATCAGATCTCGCGGGATGCGTGTTCTTATATTATATTATATATATTATTATATTATTATGTTGTATACTTATCGGAATGCGGCAGATGTTTCGCGCGTTTATATTATTATATATTAGACCCGGTGTCTGTCCGTCCGCGGCCGAGGAATAATGTTTATTTTGCCAGCACGGTTTTAAAACGATCCGAAAATACTCTCCGGGTGTGCCGTCCTTTGTGCCTTTTTGTTATATTATTATGTATATAATATATGTATTGACGACGACGGTTTGCTTAATTTCCAAGACTTCGGGTGGTAAATATTTGGAAACACAGCGGCGTTCGAGGATATCTGATAAATTTGAAGGGCCACACTACAACTATATTCTGCGGCGATGTTTATAATATAAAACGACCTACCGGTCCATATAGTGTGTGTACCTGTGGCTTGCGGTGCAGTGTCCCGGCTAGAGACATTATGTTCCAAAAAGGTCACGAACCATCGACGCCGTTTCGAGTAGGTACCTCTACTTATACCTACAATATTATACGACAATTGGACGCCATATACCTAAACGCTCTCGAGATGAATTTCGGCGTGATAAGTGAGCAAAGAAAAACATCTCAACCATGAGCAGTCACTATATTCTCACTTATATAATATTATATTATTCAAACGCGATAATTGGCGAGTTGTTATAGCCATTCATGCGAAAGTGCGAAACCCGAAAACCTCTCTGTTTTGAGTTAAATAACTTTGTGTATTAAGAATAATAGGATCATGATAATAAGTTTCGAGGATATAGAGGCTTATATAATATGATGATTTGAAAGTTATTAATATTAATCCATCTATACTTTATAATTTGGCAAACTTGTCGGAGTACTTATATCTTATAATAAATACTAGATTCAATATTTAATCTGTTATATATTTTTTCGTAAAATCATCTTTAAGGACTAATATTATCCTTAGTATAACTCGTATAAGTATACATAATACATTTCAATGACTCAGAAACTATAGTCGTTAGAATTTTGATTTAAATAATAGGTACTACCTACACTAAAATTAAAAAAAAATCATTTATCTATATAACAATTTACAGTTAAAAAGTCGGTTCTCATTTGGAAATTACGTTTGTATCATCACATATGACATTCCTTAAATGGTATAAAAAACCTTAGTGATTGAAAATACGGTCCTTCAGTATACCTACTTGAAAATTCCAAAATTATGAATTTGAATAAATTCGTAAGGAAAAATTGGGGGTGAGCATGCTTTCTGCACCTTGTATAATATTATAATGTATTACCGGAGTATTTAATCCACATAAACGCGTACAGTATACATAATCGACCGCCACAGATTCTATACACACCGTGTTTTATGCTATAGAAAATATTAATTTTATTTATTTAAAAGAAAAAAAAACCATGATCGGTTTACAAGACATAATGATAATAATACGTGTAGGTATACAACAATACTCTCCCGCGCGGTTATCGATATAGATTCAAAATATAGATAGGACTATTATTATAATGTTTTCTTTTTTTCGGTTTTACTTTGTCGTGAACACCGCACGCGGCACGCCGCACTTAAAAATTTTAAAAAAAATGTTCATCGACAATATAGTTCAAACATACTTTATAGTTGGCCCGTTGATCGATACACCTCCGGACATTATTATTATTACCTATATACCTACCCAGGTTTGCCTATAGGTATATCATAATGATATGTGTTCACGTAATGGTTTAAATGCCCAACCCTGAGATCTATAACATTATAATGCGACGTGTAACAACACAGATAATAAAATATGATAGTAAAATATTCAACGCGTGTTTAGCGGCGCCCACAAAAGGGGGTGGCGTAAATGTTATACTATGCATTGCCTTATTATTATTACCATATTGTTGTCGGATTTTTAACACCTGTTGGCGGTAAAACTCACTTTTATACGCGACGGTTTAAGAGCGACGTGCATGTATTAACTATTAAATACCAAATCAAAATACAAAATAACGTTAATTTATCGACATTATTTCAATTATTTTATTTCATTTTTTACGACTCATGTACATACTCGGGAACCTATTTTTCTCCGGCTGCAATACAATTTAATATGTCCAGACATTAAAATATTAAATGCCGTTTATATTTTATTTAAGTCGCACGCCGATCCGAACAAAAGTAACAGTTTTTATTATTCTACCCCCAGCCAGATAAATACAAAATATTTATTATTATGCGATTTGACTTCGACTCCGACTACACTTTTTCCGTACGTAAAAACACTAAAAAAAAATACTACTCCGTTCTCTTGTTATAATCTCCGTCGTTAAGGTAGTATATAATATTATAATAATATTACACTAAAAAGGTATGACTACTAAATAGCACACTATAGTAATATAACAACTGTGACTCTTATCATCTTTTCCCCATATTTTTCTGAATAGTAATATAATTTATTTATTGTTGTACGAACAATACTAAAAAAAAAAAGAAAAAAATGCTCACTAAGCGACAACAATAAAGTCTTAACAAAAAAATAAAAAAAAAAACCATTAAAATAATAATAAAAAATAGTTAAAAAAAATAATAAAACCGTTCATAAATATGATTATTACGACGCATATAAAAACACGATGATAAAAGATATTATGTTCTCACCGCCGCCGCGCCGCTTGTATTATATTATATATTATTATAATATGCGCGTATATCGCCGATTACGATCTTAGACGTGTCCTTAATTTTGGTTTATTTCCATGACATCGAAACGAAATTAATAATAATCACCCGACAACGTCGTTATTGAATTTACAACGAGCGTATTAATAATATAATAATATTATATTACGTTTTTCCTCCGACGATTTACGGCCGCCGACTTTGGCCGATGTTTTTTATAGGATATTATACGAGATAAAACTTGATTTGTATATCGACACTGCAGGAACACAACCGGCGGTGTTATTTATAATATATTATGTTATTATTAGGGCTGTGGTTTTATGGCGGAGTGCATTTTTTCCTGCTCATTGTAAACCGTAGTTTTTTTTAACAGATATAGAATTATGTAAAAACGAACCGTTCAAGTTTGTTGACTTGTCATTTTTGATTTCTAAGTCATTTATTTGCACTTTGTTCCTATTTCATTGAATTATTAGAGATTTAAAATCTATAAATTAAATAATTAATAATGCATTCAATTCACACTCCTGAATTCTGTAAACGCGCACGCGTGTAAATACGGCTTGTCTTACAATATTCGCTCTATGTATGATGGACGTGTGCAAATTTGATTGGCAGATACGAGATGCGAAAATTGGAACCCAAATATAATTAATTCTTTTTTTTTTTTAAATATGCGATAGTACAATCAAAGATATTAAAATATAAAATAAGTTATATAAAAATAAGTTAATTAGTAATTAGTTACCAGCTGCAGTGTATAAAAAATAAATAGGTATATATTCACTAAAGTTCAAGACTCATATACTTTTTACCATCATAAGTATATTTTGTAATGGTTTACGACTGGATTGGCTTCTTCGATATAACTATTCCCGGGGCCATTTTTTTAAATACGAAATTTCAATTTATCAATATTGAGTTGTTTAAGAAAAAATACGGGGATACGAATATATAGGCTGCTCCTTCCTGCAGGAGTTGCAGATCAGTAGCTGTAGTGGCGAAGGTACCTACATATCCTGCATATCTCTGTGTTTTTGCATACCTAATTAATTTCAATCGCACTCAAAAAAAATAATAATATTCTAAATTTACTGTTTTGCATTTTAGAGAGATATGGTTGGTTTAAGTAAATTTCCTTTCAATAATTTGGGCTGTATAAAGTGCAGTTAAATCATAATATTATATAGGCATTTAAAAAATTGGTTTCAACTTTATGTTTCTCAATGCTCAGTGCATAATATAGTAATAATCGATGTCATATTAAAATATTACAAATTGATACATATTTAATTATGAACTCTCCTATTTCTGCACGAGCGCACAATTTTATAACGGATGAAATACCTGCAGCACGGTGAAATTAGTCGAGTATAATAATATCAGATTCTTTAATAATGGTTGGATTAAAAAACAACTATACCTAGTTTAAATATATACAATATTTGATTTACTAATGTAATACATCATTGAGTATCAATGGCAATATTGACAATATTGATTGTAGACTGCTGTTGGAAGTATTTTGATATGCATCAAAATTGACATTGGCGCCTATTGCAGGGTGCAAGCCGGGGTACACCCCGCTCCTCTCGGTCGTATAATCCGCACGCCTATTCTATTTAGTATAAAGTAGGTGTATAGAAAAGGGTTTGTTTCTCACCCCGCACGAAGTGCTACGATTTTTTTTTACCGTCTGACAAATAATAATAATTAACGGCGGTGGTGGTGCGCGGGCGGGCCGGGATTGTTCGATTAACGCGCGTCGGGCAACGCGTAATAATTTAATAATTATTATTATTATTATTGTCGTACGCGACATAAATAATAATAATAATGATAATAACGTCGCCGTGGTACACGCGTATTATAGTAGTATGTAGGTAATATATTATTATAATACTATATAAGTACGGTTTATGTATATACAAACGCACACGACGGTTTTTAAGGGGCCGCAATAATAATAATAATTATCGTCGAATATAATAACGTGTGCGCCGCACATGCGGACCGGCCGAGGACGCGACGACGACGACGACGATGACAATTATTCATTTTTACGGTTAAAAAATTGGGGTGCGTCTCGAATATTATGCGTGCTCGGTGCGGCGAAGCAGAGTAAATTAAAACCAGACACGATTTTCGATAGGGCCGGGCCGCTGCACGCTGAACCGATTAACCGGGCCGCAGACCTCGGCTGGCGTTTTACGATATTATTATTATTATTATTATTATTATGTTATAATACGATATTTTCTTCTTACAAATATAATGTTATAATTAGTGTGTCTGCGCTCTGGGTCACCGCTCGTATACGTTTCACGGGCGTCGTAAAACAGTAAATAATAATAATAACGCATATTATGCACATTATGTATATACGCAAGCGGCCAGGCCTGTCCCCTCCTCCGGTACGGTATATGAAAAACGAGAAGATGTCAAAAAAGAAAAAAAACACGAACGCTCAAGAGAGCGCTCGATATATACGGGCTCGAGCTAAACGTCGTCTACGTAATATGTATAACACACGAGTATATTATTGAGTATATACATGTATAACATATAATATGTATAGGACGACCGAGAATATAAAGACACACGCGTATTAACTGTCCCAAAACGTGAAATGCGGCGGCGAACACGTGTTGCTAGGGGTTATAATATCGTAGACGAAGAAATCCGTGAGAACGGGCCACGAAACACGACACCCCGGAATGCCGACGGCGTAACACTATACGCGAGCGGCGCGCGCGAGCCGCCTCCGCCTGCAGTGTATTACGATATTATTATTATTATTATTATTATTATTACTATACACTTAAACACAACGTGCCCGCAAACAAACCTTATAATGTCTCCGACCGCTCGAGCTCGCGCGGTGATGTGTCCTTGGCCCCCCGAACGACGACGAAATAAGAAAAAAAAATAAAATGTATAAAATAATAACAGACTTGCGGAACAAAGCGCGGTGCAATACAATATTATATTATATAGGTTGTAGTGTGGTGTGGTGCGCCGGTCGGTGGGCGCGCGAAGGGTTGCGACGAGGACCTGCACCACGTCGACTCGGAATCCTTTTATGCGCATTATTGTTATAACGTGCGCCGCCGAATAACGTGATAATAATAATATAACGTATAATATTATATACATATCATATATAGAGGTATGTATATGCGAACGGAGAGAAGATCGGGTTTCTCGCGAGTATTCTGGGCTCGCGTCGATTTTTATCGCCGACGTGCACCTACAACTTCGTTTAAGGGTATCGTATTATCAATATGTAGTGCCATTTCATGTAATATATTATTATTGTCGTTATCGTTACCTATATATATATATATATATGTTGTGCGTGGTATGTAGCTGCACCGACCCGAAAGGGGTGTTCCGCCCCTAGTCGGGTTACCGTATAGTGTGCACATTACACATATACAACTGCACATTTCAAAGGTTCGGTCGTGTTTTTTTAACCCTCTGTCACGCTTTATTCCTTTTCTATCTCGGATTTGTCTGTCTAGTTTTGATAATAACGTGCCGACGCGCCGCAAAGGAGCGTTTAGGATGTGACGTATAGCACGCGATTTGCGTTTTTTTCTACCACGCGCGGCGTGCGTCTTTTACGATATATTTTATAAGGTAAAGAAATAATAAGTCTACGGGAAAAAAGTCCTGGAAATGCTGTCTCTATGTGGATAAAAGTCTCTAGACTTGGTGGTTTTATAGTTTCGTGAATCGAATATAAAATTTAAATATTATACATATAATACATTATTACACATAATCAGTGCTTGGATTGTGAAAATATTAGAAGAGGTAAACATATGTATTTTTAAAAGAGAAGAGGGACTCACTTCCCCCGGCCGTTTCCCCTCAATTCAAGCACTGTGACATAATAAAAAAGTTTATGAAGACTCACCCAGTCCGTTAAAAACTGATTTTTCACGGTTTGCAGCTATATTACATATTAATTTATTTAGATAGTTGATTACCGATTTTGCCAACTGTACAGAGATTATTTCATAGAAACAGATTATTTATATTTACTCATTTAATTAAAAAGTTTCAAATTTTAAGTTCTATGGATTTTTGTTCTTATTATTATTATTACTATACGTAAATGTTGGACCCACGTCCCGTAACACGCAAATAATAATACAAAAATATAATATAATAGACAAAATGAAAAAATACGGGTTTTTAAAAAAAAATTCATTTTTTTTTATTCACGAGAAAGGTTTCGGGTTTTTATCCATGGAATTCCACGAGTTCGTGCACGAGCGGACAGCGCCGCTGCGGTGTGTCGGCAAGCGAAATAATATTATAATAAAAAAAAAACAATGTTTTGAAACCGTTTCAACGCTCGTCCATTGTGTGATATTATGGTACACAAACACAAGGGGTAGGTATAGGTGTGCACGAACCGTTCCGATGTGCCTAAACAATGCGTAAGTCGATCGCGTGCGGTCCGCATCACTATGCTGTAACACGACATCAAAATAACTCTGCTGTGCGGTCAATCAGTCGGATGACTTTCTCAAGACTTTCAAACACGCTGGTGGATAAAAAAATTATTAAAAAAATTCTAAGCTGCTGATACTAAATTATCGAAAAAAACACAATTGTACTGATAAAAAAAACTACTGCATAATTAATAATACCTATTGCTAATAATATCCTCAATATAGTCAACAGGATTTGTGTATAAATTGTACAATATGTTTGTTGCACTTTCTGATGTCATCGAACCAATTACTGAACATTTTTGGGTTTGACCATCGGTTTCTTGTTATTATAGAACTAATAAGATTTTTTTTATTGATTCGACAATACTTATTGCGACTTTTTATAATGCGCAATCAATCAATGAACATTGTTGTTGGATAATTTTTTGGTATTATTATTTTATGTTATTACCTATAAAACATTATTGTTACCATAAAATATAATAAAAACATATAATTGTACACTATGATGAACCAACCTATCTGGCTTAAGTAAATTAATTATTCTATCATGTACGACTCAAATCAAAAATATAACAAATCATAATGGCCACTTACCTGATAGACACTAGAAATAAACGTGTGACCCACACATGTTTTAGATATTTGTGGTATAAAAGTGGAGTGTAGGACACTACACTGGAGTGTATGCACCCGATGATATTAGTATTTGGTTATAATTGAAAAATATTGTTGAAAAAAACATTTCGAGTGAGGTTGTCGGAATCAAGGCCCCGCCGCCTTATTTTTCCACGACCGGTATTTGAAATCCTAGATGCGACACTGCAGACTCTTAAACGACAATATGCACAATGCATTGGTGTATGGGATAATGATATTATTATGAGCCGATTACGATGGTTTGCCGAAATACCAAAGGCGCCCGCCATCGGAAGACGTATAAATTCTGCCCCGAAATCGCCGAAGGCCGAAGTTACTCATATATTATATATAATAATTATAATATTATTATTATTTTGTACGCGTGTGTATGAGTTGCTTCGATTAATTGTGCAAAGGGTGCTCGAACTTGTCGGTTTAACCCGCATGGCCGCATAGTATTTATTTATTGTATAATAATTAATCATATTAAACCTAATATAGTGTATTTATAATATACGCGACCCGTCGTATTTTTTCCTCTCCCCCCCCCCCCCCCCCCCGTCGATCCGAATCGTAATAATAATACGTTAGTGCAATCGAAACGATTATCGCGTAGAGTATCGTCGTTTATATATATTATAATGTTATTAGGAGGTATAACTACCATACGTCCGACTGGTTTAAAACCGAGAACGGCGATAAATCGATCGGTGATTTGTTTACGTTTGTTTTTACGTTTCCTTCGAGAGAACAACCACATACGTCGTACATTATAATATATTATAGCGTTGATTTATATCGATTAGACGCTGCAGCACACACGTAGGTATATACGTATTATGTATATTGTACGCAGCTGGCAAAATAAAATGTTTATTTGGTTATTTTTCCCCGGAACATTGGTTTGTTTTCGTAAATCAGAACTCATATTATTATTATTATTATTATTATTATTATCACCGTATTTATAAATGATGGTGAGTGGGTGGGTGGTACGCGCGAGTGTTGTAGATCTTGGACCCTACGGCGGTCATTGTATAATAATATTATAGTCGCCGTCGTCGTCGTCGCTCTCTCGGTGAGTTCTTTATCCCGAGAATCTTGTTTTCGCGGTCCTTGGCGCCACCGTGATGGTAAATAACAAACGCGGTTCGGACCCAAACACGGTTATCTGCTGTAGCAAAAAATAATAATAATAATAAATACTTATTATATATGGTACTTATGTATGTATAGGTATATGTTATATAAGAACAAGAAATCTCGACAACAAACGAATTCGGATTTCGTATTGTTGCGACCTCCAATAGCGGCGCGTTCGGGTTCTCGATTCCATTAGAAGAGGTCCCGCGCACGAGTTATTTGCGTTATTATCGGTTCATCGGTGACGTGCACGCCACCGCCGACGCCGATGCCGCCCGCCCGACCACCCCCCGAGGCAATGCTAAACACTTTGGGTCTGGACTCGTTTTAGCGATACAAAGATGCATCGCCAAATTGGCGGGTGCAACCGCTCGCATTGTGCGCCGTGCGTACCACCTATCCATGTACTGGACGTGTATTATTATTATTATTATTATATTTTATTATTATATACTTAACATGTGTATAAGGAAAATCCTCCTTAGTAAAGAGGAGATTGAACAATTTAAAACGTAATCGCCCAAAATCGATTTCGTAGGTACAATAAAAGAACGATTTCTATCCGTGTTTTGCTAAAAACACGTCAGATGGTTTTTTTTTTCGTTCGAATTCCTGAAGGGCGCCATCATTTTCCTCCAAAAATGAGATAAGTATAATAGGTACCTACGGTTTTCCTCCGATGTCCACTATTGACCAAAAAAAAGGTGAGAGGTACATTCCATTTCCTACCACACACATTTTTGGATTAGATTCGACTGATTCGAGTCTATTTTCCTCCAGATATTAATATCATGTATTCATTTTTTTAAATATTGAAATTATTAATTTTATTTGTATTATTTACGAAATTATGATTTTTAGTATGAGATATGAGGTATTCTTATTAAGTGTATGGATAATAAAAAAAAACACGTTAATTTGTGTATTATATTTTTATTTTTAGTTATATTAAAGTTCTAAATTAAATTATAAAAAAATTATATTATATCACAATGGTTTTTAATTTAAATTTATTTCATTTTCGATGTTTAGATGTAAAAATATATAGAAAAATAGCCTTGGTCCGAAAACGATAGGTAGGTTAGGTATTCAAATTAATAAGATGATGACAATTTCTTATTTTGACAAAGTAGGAGAAAGATGAAGATATTTGTTTTTTTTTTAGGGAAATTGACATTGAAGGAATACAGTATCTGATTTTTGGAAGAAAATGGCCACGTCAATCATCTGTCGTCTACTTTACGTGCTAGTATTATACTATCGTATATGGCACGTTAAGTTTAAGGCACGTTACATTTAATGAAGAGAAGAATAAAATACTTACCTTATAGATATTATCTTATCTACTAAAATATTAATTATACTGTATATAAAATTCTAAAAATACACTAAAATATTATATGTACATAAAATTCTGTATATTCTTATTATGTCGAACGTCGATATATTCATTTTTATGTTATATCGATCTAAATTAAAATCTTGAACATTGTATTACACTACAGTCAGTACAGTTAATATAAAACACTATATCTTGAACTTTAATTGGACATAACGAGTGTTAGCCACATAATAATAATAATAATTTACTATATTATAACTTAACATACTAGAGTTATTAAAGTTACCTAGGTATTCTTAATCATCTGTCCTTTGTTAATTTTGGAGAAAAAAATAACATTGAATTTACAAACTATTTAGATGTGTTGAAAAAAATTGAACATATTTTAGCAATATACAATACTACAATAGTACCGTATCTTTACAAATTAAAATAAAAGATTTCTTAATATTTTTAAATGTTCCGTTATTAATCCATTGTTGATAAAAATGAATAATATGTTTAACTATCATCGGCCATGATAAAGGTACCTTTACGGCTTTACCCAATTATGGACTTGAATTTATTAAATTATCTAGTTGTCAAAATATATAATAAGCAAACAATAATTGGATTTTTAGCCGATTCATTCTCGTTTTGCACCTGCCGTAAATTAAAAACATGACAATAAGCCACTATAATGTTATATTATTACATATTATTATTATACAATAACACAATAATATTATACTCAACTACTCCGAGAGCATTTTAACAATAGAAGTTTAATAATATTTATCTTCCAAAGTATTATTACATATTATTATTATTATTATGTTAAAAACGTACAAAACCCACAACACAATATAATAATATTATACGTATTGTTCACTTCGCTGTGGTCCGACGTAAATTTGAGACTTCGGGTTGTGTGAGTAGTGGGTTACCTGGATAGGTTATTGTATATACCCTATATATAAACATATATATACATATATTATTGATATATATAATAAATAGGGATGGGCCGATATCACTTTTAACCGATAACCGATAAACCGATATGTTATGCAAATTTAAAACCGATAATCGATATATTCAAAAATTTGAATTTTTATCCAAACGCCTGAACCGATAAAATATTATAAAATACCCGATAATACTTACCGATAAGTACTAAGTAGTAACTAGTAATACTAGTAAATAGTAATATTAATATTATTTATTATTATATAATTAATTTTAGTCATAGTTATAGTCTTAATACTTCACACTTTACAGTTAACATGAATACAATATGATAATATGATATTAAACAAGCTTATCAAGCACGCAGATTTGCTGGTGGTTATTGGTAAAAAAAGATAAAATATGTTTTCTTTTCTAAGGAATTTACAATTAATTATTAAAATATTAGATTATACATATAATGATAAATTGTTTTTTTTTATCGGTTCAAATATCGGTTTTGAAAAAAAACCTATACCGATAAAACCGATATTGCCAATATCGGCCGATAATCGATATCGGTTTGCATATCGGCCCAGCCCTAATAATATAATATAATATACTACTTGGTGAATAATATAATATTATGCAGAGAGAAGTCTGGCTAACAATCCACAGTAATCATCGTTGCTCGTGTACCTAGTTGCGGTCACGCAATTCAATATAATAATATATTATTAATTATTATGTGCGGTCGAGTCGGTTGAAAGTTTGTGTTAACTTTCAGTCTGCTCCCAAACGTCATAATATATTTATGGCGTGGCATATACATTACAATGATGGACAAGAAAATGAAAAAATAACCAAATAAGTAGTTCTGCGGTGTAGTTGTAGTAAGCCGTCTATATTGTTCCTAGTCATTGTCTCATTGAGTTTTTTTTAAAAATTACAACCTAGTTACAACGAAATAACAAAAATCGTTTCAGGAAAAATCGTTTATTTTATACGTCTGATTGTGTGAATATCCGATGTCGTGAAAATTTGAACTTTAATATATATATATCCCATAAAGTCATAAAGTTATAAATCAGAAGGGTCCGGTGCTCTTCGGATGTCAATCGGGTGCGGGTGATGTCGTAGGGATGTGCAGCACATGTTTCCATGTACCCTTCGCTCTTAAATTAATTACCTTATTAAAAGTCCAATATGAAGCTTGCGCCTAGTCGTTGTAATGAATTATTATAGAATTTCGATTTTAGTTGTAGGTAATCGAATTTGTAAATTTAAAATTTAAAATGTATAATGTTACATTGAAGGTGTTGACAATATTTTTATTTTACCTAGAAATATTAATTGCATTACTTTTGTTTAAAATAATTTCTACCGTGTTGTGAGCCGTAGTTAATCAATACATTATTTTTTTACCTATCTCATCTTTATCACGGTTATAGATTTTGATCTTAACATAACGTGACAACATATTATTTTACCAACTGTCTGAATTGATGTGAGTAATTGCAACGGACAATCGATTAAGACAATCTAGTGAAGTTAAAATGTTAAGAAAAAATTAATTCTCCCACTTGGTCTTAACTTTTTGACTGGTTGATAAACTACTACCACGCTTGCATACATATTATTATTATTGTAAGCTGGTATAACCTCTACCTACGCGCGATATTAAGTAACGTTTACGACAAATGTTTATCGCTGACACACAGTGACACGTCGAACGAATAAGTAATAACAACGCGGGTCTACATTATTTATTATTGTACGGGGCATGGTAGGTAGGTATGTGTATTATACGCACATAATACGAGATGGGCCCGTGTTGTTAGTGGTACACGAGCGCCTCGGCTACCTAAACCTTATCCTTGTATTGTATTCGTATTTTTATTGGGTTTTGTGAAAATTGTTATTTCATCTGCCCCTCGGCCGAATAACACGACAAACCCATTAGAAAATTATGTGACCCGCCGCTGCGGCAAAGAATACGACGACGACGACCACGTGCAACCGATTACCCTCTTCTTTGGAAACGTGTCACATCGATTACAGAAGACATTTCGCACAATGTGTTCACGGAAGTGTGTACTCGTTCTATAATATTTTTCACCTTCCAAAAAAAAAAAATAAAATAAAGGGACACACACACACGCGCGCGTGCGCCCACACCCACACACACTCGTATATATATATATTATATACATTATACGTGTATATAATATTCTTTGTATACATAATGTGCGCGCGTTCGCACTATACACGCACTCGGCAGTCGGCGTTATTATCGTTTCATTAGTCCGCAGTTCACGGTTTCTGTTCGAAACGCATTTCTTCATCTTCACTAGGCAAATAAAATAGAACACCGCTGCACGTCTTAACTGCTTAATACGCCCTTAACGACTCGGAATCGCCCGGGGGCCAGCGTGTCATTATAATATAATGATGTGATATACGTCCTACCTACCTATACATTATAATATTATAGGTATACCGTGAGCGATATCGGTGCCGAGGCAGATGCGTGTCGCACACCCCGCGCGGTCCGAGAGGTGTGATGTGCAGCGTTTATTCCACTCGAAATCTCCTAGGCGCGTACATTATGCGAGTATACCCATATATAAAATAGAGATAAACAAAATAATAAACTGTCGCCGTTTAATTTCCATATGCACTTGTGACCCCGCGCGAGGGATCCACCCCAATCACGGGCCATTGTTCCAACCCTCCGCGATTTGGTCTCCCCTATGACATACACGATACTTATAATATTACATAGTGCGTGCAGCGCGATCGTGCGCCCCCCTAGAGATTTTTAGTTCCGGTTTCGTCGCGCGGGCAACGGGTCAAGGACGTTCGTCTGTAGTTCCCCTCGGGTACAGGTGCGCTATATAATATTATTTAACCCTTTTGCCGTTATTGAAACCACTGCGCGTGTTCCACCGACCGTGACGGTCGACGGACCATCGTCGCCCCTTCGCAGCCGCATTCGAATCTCGGTACTAGGTATCATCCGTATATAGACGTGCAGTGGTTACGAACGTTTTATATTAGCTTCGGACCGCCGCAAAAACGATACCCTCACCGCAGTTGCCGCGATGTTATACGGCATCAAGCCGGGGGGTTTAGAAGATCAAAAAAAATAATATTAATTTCGAGGTGATAGTGATTCGGAAGACTGACGGAGCACATCACTGAAATTCATAATATTTTATTCAGCAGTGTTATTACGCTATGTTATTCACTACTAAATATTATATATAGACACCGCATCGTCTATCGTTGAGAAATAATAATATACTCGTTTTGACGGACGATAAACGGATAAATATTTGTACTGAGTACTGACACGTCATAATAAACTGAAAAATTGAAATTATTGCAGGTGATGAATGATGATTAAAAATGCACTTGGGCGCTAAATGCCGTATTATTTTATCGACACCGTATAATAACCACAGGGACTCGACAGACGAAAAACATATTATATTATTATTATATAATAATATCTCTCCATATATAATAACAATATTTGACATTTGTTTTTATGCGCGTAAAACGAATAATGGTCGACTGTCGTATAAAATATATAATATACGTCCCCGAGTTTGTATATTATTATTGTATGTTTCTTTTCGCGAGTACAATTTCTTTTTTTTCCAACGCGCATTTGTCGTCTGCCGGTCAAGAATGCTCCATTGTCCGTAAGTGGCCCGCTGTTAACCTTTTGATAGCGAGATGATGATAATAATAATAATAATCGTACGAGAGACGGACCAAAGACTACTCTACCACTATATATACCACGACAGTAGTTATATTATATTATATTATTATTATTGTTGTTTGTGTATTATAATATATAACTGCTCAGAATATTATTACTACAATAACACGGCGCGCTGCAGACGTAGGTATATTAGGTTTTTATATTCGACGAACGGTGGCCGGCTGAAAACGGAAAAAGGAAAAAAAAAGAAAAAGAAAAGGACAATGTGCATAAGACGGAGAAAAGGCTTCCCCGCGATATACATTATAATCGTTTTATATACACGTGAACATAATAAGAGAATCTTGGAAAAGTTTAACGCTTCGAGGAGCAATCACAAAAACCACAGTTTACCAGCCACCCCCGGATCGTCGCCGCCGACCAGACAATGTTAATAATAAAAAAATGATAATAATAATAACACATATCGGCGCATTGAAAGCTTTCCGGGGCCTCCAATACACATTATTTATTATTATCATTATTATTATTATATTATATTGGCTGGTTTTATTCTGCGTTGTATGATTTTCGGCCTATTGGATTAAAATCGATATTAGCCCCGGGAAAATGTTTACGCGCGACGAGGAACGTTTACATTGTTGTCGATACACACACACACACACACACACCACATACCTTATACCTACACATAATTGTTGTACACGTTTTACTATAATATGTTCTATGTAAGACCCACACACTACAACACTCATCGTGAACATATTATTATTATTTACTCCCGCCGACGAGCAGCGTGCTTGTTTGTACACCCACCGACGGAGACCGACGCCGAGTCCGGTCGGACCGTTTAACGCGATTTCGAGCCTAATCGAACACGAGTAAAACGCTAGATCAGGTACCTATGTGCGTGTGTATGATTATCTCGTTTTTTGTTTGGCCGTACAATATCATACATAACAATATTATATATACGATACGGCGCACACGTATACACATTATTATATTATTCTATCGTGCGCGCCATAAACAATACGGTTTAAACGTCCACGGATTTTCGGGTATATATTTACCGTATTTTATATTATTATTATATATAGTATGTGTGTGCGCATCGTGATTAGTAAGACGCACGTGTACGGCGGAGGCCGCGTTTACGTTTGGTTAAAAAAAAAAAACAAAATAATAATAATAATAATTTTACGATGCACTTAAACCCATAAGCACGTGTGTTTTACGTCCGAGAGGAAAACAACGTGAGATAATAGACGCGTCGTTATAATACGTGTGTATATATTATTATATTATATGTAGGTATATTGTATAATATATAATATATAGGTATAGTACGCGGTGGATAAAATATAACGAGCCACCTCCGCGACCTCTGCACAACGTCCCGATCATCGCCTTGCGCGCACGGAACAATAAAAGTTTGATTATATAAATGTATTTTTTTTTTGTCTGAGGTCATCGTTAATGAATCTTAATTTCCACAGCTTCACGTGCGCACGACTGCTGCAGTGTGGTGCGATAATGTATATTATTATTATTATTACATATAGAGACGTTTCGTAATATTATAATTCGTTTAATATAATAAAATATAATATGATGAATAAAAATACGCGTCACTCGTTTGTTGGCGGCGTCGCATTATAATATATTATAATAATATATACGTGTAAAGTGTATATTATGTACACGCTACGAGCGATTCCCATACCTATTAACGCTATTTATGATGTATTTAATATCATTATGACGACATTACGCGTTTTGTGTACAGTAAGAATTATACGACTGCAGCACAGCTTGGAGAAAACCACCATCGAGGCACGTTCTTGGTGCAGCTCGTGATTATAATAATGTTATCTATACCTATACCTATATCGGTCTTGTTAGTATTACCGCGTGGTCCGCATTACTTGTGAAATATTAAGACATTAGGTATATTTTATATGTGAAACCCTCGAATAGCGGACACTCTTAGTCACCGAAATCTTGTCCGCTATTCCGAGGTGCCCGCTATTCCGGGTTGCCCCCTATTCTGCAGAAGAGTTGACGCCGGTTTTAGAGTGGTGGTTAAATAATATATTACACAATAAACTGTATTCATTGGGAGGCCAATTAATAATATAACTACATAATGTCATACGCACCTATGCGTGATGTAGGTATCTCTATGAAATATAATTTTGGTAGATATGCTCGTACTATAGGGTGACTATTTTTGATGGATTTTCAATGTCTGTGTCATAATATTGCGTAATAACAATATAGTAGACAAGACGTGTAGTTTTAACTGGTAAAGTTTTTTATTTATGTATTTGACAATTTAATTGTTCTGGAATTACGATACGAAAATCGTCCGTTATTTAAAGTTTCCAGAAATCATAGGATTTTTTAAAAAGGAAAAAGAAGTTCCCATGTTCATAATAAAAAAAGTTGCCCTTTTCATGTATTATTTGCTATTAAGAGGTGTTCGTTCAATATAGATTTACAATTTCTCTGTTTATATTATATTACTATGCATATTATAATATCCGCGCCTTAACGAAATCAGGGTAGAACTTTAGTTCACTTTAATACTTATACATAATATATATTGTTATCAATAATGAATACGTTTCATTTACACTTAAGGTGTCAGCAGGAAATTTCCGAAAAACGACTATATATGTAGTGTGTGTCATTCGGTTATTCTATTAGACATATGTCAAGGGCGATTTTGCTTTTTGGGGGGAAGGTAGATAATAATATATTAATATATTTTGTTTTATAGAAGAAAAACTAGGATCTGTCATAAGTTTGGTGTGCTGTCGTGCTGATTCCGTGGATATAATATAAAGTTTTAGACTTTTATATAAGTTACAATTTAAATAGCTATATACAGTATACATAGATACATAGATACGTCTTATAACGTAATGTGTGCACAAAGCACTGAAAACATTTTTAAATGTTCTAAAAATTTCGATAAGAGCTACCACTGATAATTGATATATTTTATATGTCCTTTATCGGACATTTACATGTTTAGGATTCAATTTTGTAGTATCAAACTTCAGTAATTTCCTCAAAGAAATGTCTCAACAAATAAATTTCCTAAAATTAACATCACCATAACATTGTGCTTTAGTCTAACTACGACAGAGCGATATAATATTATACGCATTATATTATACAATCGGCTGAGGCGTTTTACGTTATGACGCGCACTGAGTTATTCGATAATAATATTTTAATGACACGTGGACAAATGGCCAATTAAATAACTAATATGACAGTGGACAGTCAGTAAATAAATTGGTGCCATCATATTGTATGACCAGATGATCGCAATGTGTTATGTAACACGCGTGATAAACAAGATGATTTGGGTGAGATATAGCATAACACCATAACGAATTGATGTGTGACACATGGAAAAATATAATTTTCGTAGAGTTTAAAGACTTTAAACTGAAATCTCTTTCCAAGTGAAACGATATAAATGTCGTTGATAAAATTCAATAATAGGTAATACAAATATTAAAATAAACAATTCACGTTCCTTTAAAATTAAAATCCTAACCAATTAGGTTATTATAACTTATTGGGCCGGAGGAGATGTATTGGCAAACTTAGTTCCTTATCCGGTCCTCGATACCACGCAAAAAAAAAAAAAAAGCTTATTACTTATTGCATATAAAATTGTTTATTTAGATACTATGTTGTTTCGTATGTGATGAAGTTTAAAATGTTGACGAGGATTTAGACTATGGAGTTCGCTAACATCAGATTTTAGATTCTGAGCGAAGCGATGAATGTATTGATTTTACAATGATGTGTGTTTTTTTTTTATTTTTTATTTTTTTTTATTTTTGTGTCTGTCATCACCTTTTAGGACAGTAAAAGTGCTTGGATTTTCTTCGATAGTAACTTTTCTGATAGGAAAGTGAATCTAGTTGGTACTTTGGGGGGTCAAAAGTAAAAATTTCCCAGTAGTTTTTACAAGCGACGTGAAAAACAAAAGAAAAATTAAGGAAAAACGGGAATTTTTACGCAAAATCTGTTTTCGAGAAAATTGATTTTGGTTTTTGGTGTAACTCTAAAACAAATGACCGTGGGGACATGAAATTTTGACTGAATGTTTATATTAGCATTTTCTATACACCATAAAATTTACAAAATATTTTGACTCTTTTTGAGCTGTTTACGGCCATTGTCAGTTTTCAATTTTTTTAGTTTTTTTGTCTATAAATATCAATAAAATTTTATCTGTTGAGTAAAAAAGCTTGAAAATTTAATAGAAGGCTCCTAGGTTATTGTTTCAATGGCAGATGAAAAAAATTAAAAATCCTCAGTCACAGTTTTTATTTATAAGCATTTAAAGTTCAAATTTTGACAAAATACGGAAAAATCACGAAAAATAGCAAATTATTTTGATTTGAGAATTCATAAAAATTTTTCTTTTTAAATCTAAGATTTGAAAATGTAATATAAGATTACTCATAAGTTTGTCTACCTTTATCAAAAAAAAGATGTCTAGAAGAAACTTAAATTAAATTTTTATGAGCGTCTGAAATTTATATTTTTACAACATTTGATATTTACTCGATTTCTCATGTAACAATTTTCTTATTTTATTGTAATTAAAAAACGAATGACTGTAGATACTTGAAAATTTCACTGAATGTTTATATTAGCATTTTCTATACACCATAAAATGTTGAAAATATTTTGACTCTTTTTGAGCTGTTTACGGACATTGTCAGTTTTCAATTTGTTTAGTTTTTTTTTTCAATAAATATCAATAAATTTTTATTTGTTGGGTAAAAAAGCGTTAACATTTAATATAAGGCTCCTGATATATCGTTCTAATAGCAGTTGAAAAATATTAAAAATACATAGGCACAATTTTTTTTTTATAAGCGTTTAAAGTTCAAATTTTGACAACATTTATCAAATTTATAATTTATTAATTATTTTGTGGTTAAAAATTTATAAATTTTTAACTTTTATGGCTAAGGATTGAAAATTTAAAAGAAGGCTCCACGTAAATAGGTTATATATAAATTACTTTATTCACAATAATATCATCAAATATACTTGGTAAAATCATAGGCTGACTGACCGTTTTCGCTCAGAATCGTTTTTCTTATACAATGATATTATATCATTGAATTCAAATTTAACACCATCCATTACAGTGACCCACTTGTAACCTACTGTACAGCAGAGCGACATCCACTTATCCACCTTTTTGTATTTAACGATAGTTTAGTATTTATATATTGTATTATATATGATTATGTAATCATTATAAAGTCTTGTCAACATAATAACATATGATAATATCATGCAATTCCTTAATTTAAACATTATTTAAATCAATAAAAGTTAAATAGACAACTTTTAAAACAAATTGTTATTATTACTAAAACTTTAGTTTTTTATAATCTAATATTATAGTACAAGATGTGTACAACGCTAATTGGTTATACATTTTAAACATTTATTATAATATTATATTGATGATCATAAGCATAACATTTTTAATAGGGAACTATATATATTTTAACGATCATTCTTCCCATAAAAGTATGGTCAAAAGTTCATCGACTATCAATGCCTTATTACAATTTTCAATATAATCAAAAATATAATTAGCCAATATTGTAGCATTGAGTGAATAACACGGAATGGATATATTGTGTGGTTTAAAAATATAATATATATAATATTATAGTTATATAGGTACTAAAATATGTTTTATATAAATCATAAATGTAATAATTATTAGGTTCTCTTTTTGTTCATTTCTAACTACGCACCTCCAATTAATAATAATGATATATATTTTGCAAGCCAATGATACAATTTTTTTCAAAATAATATTTATCATAATAAGTTTGCTCACCTCTTTGAAGCAAAAGCTTGGGTTGGAGGTAAGAAGTTCTTAAATTAATAATAAAAAAGAATTGTTGTTTTTATTTAAATACAAACTATATGTTTATCGTTTAACAAACCCATATAAAATAATCGGACCCGACTGTCAGCGAGTAAACGCCATGCCATTATTCAGGAGCATCAATATGGAGAAATACGTTTAAGAGAAATATAAACAAATAGTTATAAGTCATAAAGCCATGCTATATTATTATAATCAAATTGTTACCACAAATAAGTAAAATATAATGTATAAAACTAATGGCCCCTGTCGCCGAAGCTAAAGATCAATAATAAAAAAAAAATAAACTATATGTAGGTAATAACAAGTCAAAGTATGATAATTTATGATTTAGTAATAATGTTCATTATTTAAGCTTTTTAATAGCTAATAACACGAGATCTAAAAGGTTTTTTTTAAAATTATTATTAATAATCAAAAAAATATTAATTTCAAATAATCATCAACTTCAAAATAAATATGTATTTATAATGATATAGTATTATAAGTACATTAATTAAAACTAAATATTATAAAAACGTGTTCGTCCAGTATTTGCTTTAAGTAAAATGCTTAATAAGCAGCGTTGTTCACTATTAAGTTTTCTTGATTTCCAATGTAATATATACTCGCAAATAAAAAACAGACACTAAATTAAAACTAATGAATTGTACATATTATTTCAAGTGGTTCTGTGCCGAAGATTTTTTTAAATTTGGTTTGTGTATTATATTTATACATATTTATACATGAACTAGAGAGTATATTATAAATTATAATACTATCACGCATTTACTTTAAAAAAAAATGATGAAATATGATTTATTGCTTAATTTAATACTTATTAGTTGCTAAACACAGCTAATCAATGCGGTTACTAGAGAAATCTGCTTTAATATTTTATTTTAATAATATTTCGCCGGAAACGTAATTATCTAGATCATAATATTAACATGATGCAATATGTAACTATATTATATTATAAAATGTATACTCGAACGTATTATTTAATATAATACAGAACTTATATAACCACGCGATTTATAACGAATTTATATATATATATATAGTTATACCTATATGATCCCTTAATATGTGCTATGAATTACATGAATATACATTGTACAAAATTAGATTTCATACTATTATAAATTAAGCAATTTAACAATTAATACACATAGAAAGTAATCTTATGAGTTATAACTATGTTTTGTCAAAAATAAAAAATTAGAAAAAAGTCGTTAATCGCCTACCTAGTATGTATAATATATAGTTGGTGGTAAAATGAGGAATATATAAAAGGAAGCAATTTATCTATAAGTACGCTGAGAAATCTTAAAGCACGACAAGGACAGACAAAACCACTTCTTTACTCAAAAGCCCGTTCAAGAATATATGTATAATTCACGCGGAACGCCAACGTTCAGCCAGGACATTGTATTGTAGGTATATATAGTGCGGTTATATATACTTCGATCCGTGAAGAGCGTTCGAGAGATGATTATCAACATAATAACAAACGCATTTATCTCAACAGCACCTAATTCGATTCACATAATAATATAATTTAACCACAGCACCGCCAACGCGACTATAATATAGCCCATTCGTTCCTCGTTCGAGAAGCGAACTCACATCGCATCATCCACCCCCTAGGAATTTGTCACGGTTTACCCGACGGGCGGTTGTTAACGTAAACCGCGTGCATAATATAATATAATATAATGTGTACACACCGGCGTGCATAGCGATTTTAGCCGCAACCGAACCGATTCGAGATCTATCAAGAGCCAGTTAGCGCCGGTTTTTCGGTGGCGTTGAAAACGAGCCGGAAAATTCGGAACGAAACGCGCCCCTCGTCGTCCCAAACAAAATCGCACACCCATTATTACAGTATAATATATTAGGCGGGTAAACGCGCGTATGCGGCGAAAAATCGGTTTCACCACGGTGCTAAAACCCTCGTAAAGAGCTCGTCTTCGTCATCGTCGACGCGCCAAAGGACTATAATATATTCTAAAGATCGGTGGGCGGGTGGCGAAACATCTGCCCGGGCGGGTGATGTGCGTCTTCAACAACGGCGATCGGCCCGGATGAATCGCGAACGGGCCCGGGCAAAGTTTACCTTGCGTTTCGACACGCCGGACGAATTGTGAGCGATTCGTCTCGGACGAACAACCGAGGAAATTCGTCACGGACAGGTTTACAGGAAACCCATTGAAATGCGCATATTATACTCTTTCTTTCCCCCCCGGTCCAATCTGTTTTTCGTCTTCGGCCACCATCCCTCATGCCCCGGCGGCCGGTCGGTCCTTTTCATTCTCGACTCGTCGTTGCATTATGATTGTGCAAATGCGTGCGGCCCGAGGATTACCTGGTTCTTTTAAAGACCCATCGTCGTCGTCGTCGCCACCGGTCGTCCACATATATATGTAATATATAATATATATTATTATTGTATATATATACATATATGCGTATAACGTGCCGGCACCGCGCGCCGCACCACAAAGAGACTTCGACGCATATAATATGATATTCGGCAGGGACCACACGGTTAAACGGCGACGCCGAGAAACGGATCCCATTGTCCGATCGTGCCGATTCTTCTGCCGCGCACCAAAATTATATAATAATAATATAATATAATGTATTACGCACACTCACACACACACACACACACACACACACACACACACATACATATAATATATAATATCGGCAAACGGTCGCCGCCTAGGATTCCGAATGGCGGCCCGCGAATAGTGGCATTGTGTTTTGTCGAATATATATATATACGTATAATATAACCTACCTATACGTACGAATAATCATAATACGCGATGTGAAATAGGAGTAGTATATATATTATTATATTATTACTATCGTTTTTTTATGTACGGGAAAAAAATCGTTTGCAAAAAAATAAATCTCTTTTTTTGGACTGAAAAATAATATATAATCTGAAATATTCCAGGTGATATTATTATATTTTTTTTTAAAGTGATTAACGACCTCCTTCTTTCTGATAAGTGTACGCGCGGCCGTGTCATCCGCGCCGCATTGAAACGATATTCCCGTCCGGACTTGCACAATTAAAATACTATATATTATTATAATACGTGTCACTGTTTAAACGTATTATAATAAATTATTGCGGTGGGTTCGATTTTAGAAACGGAAAACGACTGCGCAGTGACATTTGTCATCCGATTCGATTTAACGCGGTGACCATTATAATATATTTTGTCGGTAAATCGTCACGACGCAATGTAATATATTATGGATATTATCGAAACATAATACTAAATGATATAATATACCTGATATGCAGGTGATGTGTATTTATATACATATAATATTATAATAATATAATATGATATTATGTGCTCGGTAACTCGAATTACCATAAACACGATTACGTATAGGTACAATATAATATACGGCGTTCACTGATATAATAATATAGTATATTATAATATACCACGCGCGCTTTCGGTAAAACTTTAATAGCGTCCCGAAAACGGAGGAAACACGACTCGCATGAGTTATGAATTAGACGCTCGTGGTTGATCTGACAAGCTATAATCGCATGCCTAATGTCTTACAGGTACTGCGCTCGATCATTAATGATTTACTGACGCGTTTTGAGGTAATTTAAATAATTATATTGACCAATATAGACACGCGCGGCATGCGAGGGATCCAAACAGCGTATATAATATTATTAACCGACCGACGACGCATTCATATTATGGCATATTTTACTATTTTTGGAACTCCGTAACATTATACGTGCATCGAGATTAGTTTTGCCATTCATCTTAAAAAACAAACACGTGACATGAATATTATAAAAAATAAAACTATACGTATTATTATAGTCACGGTGCACTTGATGCAGTTGTCTTTTTTTTATATACATAATATTTAATATTATAGGTAGCTAGGTAATACATTTTCGCTTCGTTTACGTATTGTTTTTCAAGGTATTATAGAGTAGCGCGGCGGTAATCTGATTATGTCTAGACTGTCTGTATAGGTGTGGTAAGTAGTAAGTACTCATTGATGATTTTTATCAGTATTTTTTTTTATGATTGTAACGCCTCAAATATTCATCATAATTAATCGCATATTCATATTATTGTTTTTGTTGTAAGACCGCGCGATGACGTCCGACGGAAACCGTATTAACCTATTTATTAGAACAGTAGGTACATATTTATATATAAATAATATATTAACACATAATTCGTGAATTATTAGACATTTATATGGTTTGGAAGCTTACGAAAAAAGTTTTACATCCTCTGTAATAGTCAAATAAACGTTATTATAATATCATACCTACATACAGACCCGTCCAATTACAGCGTATGCCATTCTATTATAGTTATATTATAGTTTCAAGTTCAAGAAATTGTTTTAAGTCCTCTATAGAAAATGTAGATAATTCTAATTAATATTAACAGAAAAAGATGGCAAGTGGGTGTCGAGTGTATAATTTTAATGGACGTATTAATTTGAATTCAATGATATATTATCATTGTATATGAACAACGATTCTGAGTGGAGATGTTCTGTCAGCGTATAACAAGTTCATTTCATGATATGTTTTTTGATATTACTGTTAAATTAAAAAATTTAATAAGACTTTTTTAAAGATATTTTTTTTTTTGATAGACTTAGGCAAACTTATGAGAAATCATGTGTTACATTTTCAAATCTTAGATTTAAAAAGAAAATTTTTTATGAATTTCTAACTCAAAATAATTTGCACATTTTCGTGATTTTTACGTATTTAAGTATTTTGTCAATATTTTAACTTTAAATACTTATAAAAATTTGTGACTACGGATTTTTAATATTTTTCATGTATAATTTTCAAGTTTTTTTACCCTTCAAATAAAGTTTTATAGAAGTCTAAAGAAAAAAAAACCTAAAAAAATTGGAAAATGAAAATGTCCGTCTAGATAAATAAAAATATTTTAAAAATGTTATGGTGTATAAAAAATGCTTATATAAGCATTCAGTCAACATTTCATCTATCTACGGTAATTTATTTTAGAGTTAGACCAAAAACCAAAATCGATTTTGTCGAAAATTGGTTTTCCGTAAAAATTCCTGTTTTAATATGTGCGTCCTAATATGTTAATAATATTATTGCTCAAACAATTGTATTTAACTGGCTAATAACAAATATTAGGAACATGGCAACCTGCATTATTATTATATAATTAAATAGCAATTCAATTTAAGTCGTTAAAATATAATATAAATGGACCTAAACAAATCCTGTTTTATTACAGTAAGTTTCATTAATTCAATGATCATTTCGAGTGAAAATAATAATAATTAATTACTATTCTTAAATTATAGATTGAAGAAGAAGATATTGAAAATAAGGAAAAGAAAAATATTCAAAATGTATAATTGTAGTGTTGGTAATAATTGTATTCGGATTATTATCGACGATTATAATGTTGTTAAATAATGAAAATAATAGTAAATCGCAAATGATTCTGGTAAGTCACAACTGAAAATGTATTTCGTACGTCTGTAAGACAAACTTCCAGGCCCGTGGTAGCAGTTGCACAAACATTTAATGATTCTGGTAAGTCACAACTGAAAATGTATTTCATACGTCTGTAAGACAAACTTCCAGGCCCGTGGTAGCAGTTGCACAAACATTTAAGGGTGTTTTAATTATTGTCATATATGTACTTTTCAATCCATAACATCTACCTTTGATTAAGTAACAAAAAGACCTTGAACTAACCGGTTATAGTTTTGTTATCAAAGGTAGATAGAATTGCGAAATATAGTACCTTTGTCCTCAACGATCATAAATTAATCGATTTCAGATCCGTCTCAAACGTAGAAGGTGACACCAAATATAAGCAACGACGTAATAACTTAAAACCCTTTTATTTAAACTACTTAAACGTACACACATAGCAAAAACTGTTTTCTTTTCTCTCTCTGTATTTATAGTAAAATAAATCACCTCCCCGGTTTTAAATTAGTAAAATACGAGAAAATCTAATATTCAATGTTTTTTTTTTTTTTTTTATATAGGGATGGAAAGACAAAGGCGGCCGCAACGAAACAAATGGTACTCATATTGAAGGCGGCGGACTCATGACCAATGTTTGGAAAACTATGAAAACATTTATTTCGCCTAGCACCCCAGAAATGAAAAATAACATAACAAATGCTACGAACTCAATTATTAATGATAGGAATATCATAACAATTAATAATAACATAACAAAAAATAATTATTATAATTATTACAACTGTACTAATCACACAATGTAAATTCTGTGCCGTATTCCTATATGAGGTGTATCTCTACGGCCTATCATTTACGGTGTGATTACAGTTGTAATAAATTATAATTATAAATTATTTTTGTTATGTTATTTGTTATGTTGTAATTATGACTATGGATAATCATAGCTAGTCTTAGTAGCATTTGTTATGTTTGTTTATGTCTGGCGAAATAAATGTTTGTATGGCTTTCCAAACATACGTCATGAGTCCTCCTTCAATATGTGTATCGTTTGTATCGTTGATGATGATGACGCGACGCTTAACTACCTATTCCGCTTCCGAGTACACAACCACGTGACGACGTGTTAATAAATTAAATAAAAATTTAATGAAATAAATTTATGTATATATGTTTAATTTGATGTATAATAATGTTTAATTCGATGTATAATAATGTTTAATTCGATGTATAATAATGTTTAATTCGATGTATAATAATGTTTAATAATTAAATATATTTTTCACTTGTGTATATATTATCTTATTTTAATAATTATCATAGCAGAGACTGTTAGCGCTTCAACAGTCATTAAAGTATAATTAAAAGACCTGACATGGACTATGCATGGATAGGAGGGGAGGGTCAAGGCCGGGCGCGGCCGGGCAGCATATAAGCATTCTGGGGTCTGTTTCGGCACCTGTGTTCAAATACGCATTCTTATTGGTCGATTTTAAATTCCCGCCAAGTTTAATATCGCGTTTAAAATGATAAGATAAATTATAATATATTACCAGAATTAGACAGGCACCAGCTATAAGAAAGTTGTAAGTACAATATCAAACATTAAAATTCAAAGCTGGGCACTAACTTTTTGGAATGCTACTTTTTAGTTAACTATTTATCTTTACTAGTTAGTTTAAATTCATATTAACTTTGGAACTTAACTAGTTAATTTAATGTGTAAAATAATCTAATCTAACTCGTTAAAAATAATAACTAGTTATTAAATAGTAACTAGTTTTTTTGTTCATTTATTGAACTTTTCAATTTCTTATATTGTTAAACTTTCTATATTATAATGACTGGCATTCCAAGGAATTTGATCAAACTATCAGTTGCCAGTTGTTCAATTTAATTTTTAATTTATCACCAATAATTCAAGTTAGTTACTTACCTACCAACTTAATACCTAATTAATTTATATAATAGGTACATTACATTTGAAAAAAAAAAGTTTTTTAAATTTAAAATTTTAACCTAAAAAAACTAACTTGTACTCTAACTTAAGTTACTATTTTCACCAAACTAACTTCTAACTAAGGGCCAGTTGTACAGTCTGCGATTAAAGTTAATCACAGTTTAATCGGTCGAATTTGGTAAATTTCAGAAACTAACTTATTTTCTAACTTTGTTACTTTTTATACTAAAGTAACTTAACTATAACTAGTTGATAAAAGTGACTAACTTGTCCGGCTTTGTTAAAATTATTTGGATGTAAATATAATAGCATTGATATGACCAGACTTAGCGTCTGATTTCCATCTATGTTGTACAACACCTCTTGCTCGTCGCTGACGACTATTGATCGTGGTAGGAAAACTTCGAAGATACCATCCAGACCGTCGTCAAGAGTGCACCTCACAGTCCTCCCGTACTGCGTTTCTTGGTTGTACATCTTCGTTATTGGGTATGCCTGACCTGCCGAAAGTAGTACGGTAATTAGTATAATTCGAGAAGATTTCGCTCGTTTAAATAATATATTAAGTAATATAACCGGAGAATTGTATGAAAATTCCCTGACAAATCACGGAGCATATATTTCAGACTTACATACACGTGTGAAAAATATCGAAGACCGTTATATTAGGAAAAATCAATTAATTTTTTTTTCTTATTATTATTATACTCTATGACCTCGATGATTTATAGATGTATCTCACTCACACATAAAAGTTGGGTTTAATACAGCAGGTATTTGAAAACTCATTTCAGTAGTATAATATATTTCGTATGGACAACATGTATATTGATTATGGATATTTTCAATAATTCACTCGACGGGTGTAGAAAAAATACTATTTCACACATTCAGTCGAGTAACAAAACGATTCTATACGATACAAGGCTACTGCAGTCGGAGATAGGTACTCTGAAAGGCGATATCACAGATCTACAAGTGAAAATAAAATCGTTGGAAGACGATATTCGGCAAAGT
The DNA here is from genome assembly GCF_019925205.1 of Metopolophium dirhodum. Lineage (NCBI taxonomy): Eukaryota > Metazoa > Arthropoda > Insecta > Hemiptera > Aphididae > Metopolophium > Metopolophium dirhodum. Next base: position 1,996,019 of record NC_083565.1, read on the forward strand.
ACAAAATCTATATTAGAGTCTGAAAGTCGTATCAGAAAACCTTTATCAGATCTAGCGTCGTTTATTTCAGTCCTGGAAAAACGTTTGAAGACTATCGAAAATATTTATAACATTTAAGAATAACAGTTAATTTAATCGAAAACAATGTCGGCTATTGTAGACATTCAGTGCGTTCTGGGGGCTGGCAATAAATATATTTTATTTTTTTTTGACATAAACAATCTGTACAGTTTTGCACAATAAGCTTATCGTCGGTGATACTGCAACAAGACGTATCTCAAAATTTGACAAAATGAGATTATTGTTGATATTGGTAGCTAAACACCGTCCGGAACTATTTTAATTAGGACTTTTTTTGCTTATACAAATGGTTAGACTGTAAATAACAAAAATGATAACACAACGTATATCAAACGTTGGTCATAAACTAATATGTATTATAGTACAATTTATAATTTTATAAATCCCAACGAATAAAGTTTTTAAATTACAACAAAATAATAAACATCATGATTCTTCATTTCAATATACAGGCCATAAGCTCGAAGTCCGAAGCATTTTTACTACTATAAAACGTTTACACGTACACCTGAGGGAGTTTATTAACATGCTTGTTATTGACTCACTTATTGACGAATCTACCGTCGACGAGGCAGACGAAGGGCAGCATTTCGACTACGAGGAAAATCAAGAGGATATTGACAACGAGAACTATCAAGAGCACATCGACGCAAACCTGAGGGAGTTTATTAACATGCTTATTGACGAATCTACCGTGAAATGGTCGACGTTGTTTGCGACGAAGTTTTTTGATTTCATCTATATCTTCTGGGTCTTTCTAGTCGTTTATGTCCTCTGGGACTTCTTCGCCAATAAGCGAGTCAAGTCAACAAGCATGTTAATAAACTCCCTCAGGTTTGCGTCGATGTGCTCTTGATAGTTCTCGTTGTCAATACCCTCTTGATTTTCCTCGTAGTCGAAATGCTGCCCTTCGTCTGCCTCGTCGACGGGTAGATTCGTCAATAAGCGAGACAACAAGCATGTTAATAAACGGCCTTGGGTCTGCGTCGATGTGCTTTTGATAGTTCTCGTTGTCAATACCCTCTTGATTTTCCTCGTAGTCAAAATTCTGCCCTTCGTCTGTCTTGTCGACAGTAAATTCGTCATTAAGCATGTTAACCAACTCCCTCAGGATTGTGTCGATATCGATCTCCGTCGTGGCCATGTTATGCGAATTTCAGTGTTTTTTCGGTATTATAGTGGAACAAGTATCTAATACTGTTGGAGACAAAATTGTAAGTAAGTTTTAAAAAACAATTTCGGTCTAAACAGTCACCGAAAAATACAAACATTGCCCAGACGACGGTTACGACGTCGTTTATTGCTAGCCAGCGCGAGTACGACCGCGTCGTTTACGGCTTATTTTTCCAAAAATCATTATTATTATTGTTGATACATACTGTGTATGTATATATATATGTACACAATACATAAATATTGTGATTGTCTTATACTTTTAGGTGAAGTCTTTTAGATTCACTGGGCGGAACGATGAATGTATCATATGTTTTACAATGACGTGCGTTTTTTTGTGTAATACGTGGAAACGTTTTATAGTAGTAAAAATGCTTCGGACTTCGAGCTTATGGCCGATTTCTAATAGCATTTGAATTTAATAGGTGCTTTTATAAAGTGTCAATATGTTCTTTGTTATCATTGCCGTTTTTTCAGACCTATCGATTATCTATTATTTGCAGTTAGAACTTAGAATAGTTATTAATCATTTCGTGTAGTATTTATTATTATATCGAGTTCTAGAATGATTATATAACTGTATATCACGAAAACATGTGAATTAAAACAGGAAAAATTGAACTCTATAACCTCGTGTGTATGTAGTTTTTGGTTTTACGCATAATAAGACATGTACTTACGCACGTACCTATATATAGATCATATTCGTACAAGGTGATTCTTTTGAAGGTAAACACTAATTATTTTCTAGACATGTTTAATATTTTTTTTCACATAATTAGAAGTCATTGCAAAACATTAATTAAAGTTAAACTTTTTAGATTAGAGTGTTCTCGAAAATGTTAGTCACATCTAACATTTAAATAATTGTATAGCTTATTAACTACCTACTTGTTAGTATATCGATATTGTATAACACATTTCAATAATTTAAATTAATAAAAATATTCTATGATAAATATTATTCTGTTCTGTAATGACTTCAAATTGGTTCATATCGTCTAAAAAAACATTTCCAAAAACGTTAAAACTATTTTCGAAAAAAATGCTTAAATGCCTCCTGACAAATAAACATCCTGAAAACACGTGTTTGCGCGCGCCAGTGTGTGTGTGTGTGTGTGTGTGTGTGTGTGTGTGTGTGTGTGTGTGCGTGTATGTGCGCAGTGTGTGTATTCAATTACCACGTCAACATTGTACGGCAGAATAATTTTTATTAATGAATACCGATCGCTGGCGCGGCGTTATACTTATGTTTTGATCTTCGAACCGTAAGTCCGTAAGACCGTAAAATAATGTTCGTCAGTATAAAATTTACCATGCTATACGAGTCGAATAATACGTTTAGGTACTGGCGCACAATATTATTTGAAACAGATGTCTGAACAGTGAACACGCCAGTGTTGAGTTTTCGACAACGCGTTCATTAATATTTTTTTTTTTTATTGTTACGAAACATGATATTATTTTTCAAAATTGACTTTTGACTGAATTTGTAACGAAAATTTAAAATACGATTCAACCGTTTAGTAATATTATGACTAGGTACCTGTCGATATGACTGTAATAAATGGCGTGCCGAAGAAGGCTTTATAAAAAACCATATTTTAGATAGACGGGTCCTTATTATTTTGGTTTTGCCTGGCTGTGAGCTCATGGTAGAAACTTATAATATATTATAACTCGATTGCTGGCGTTATTGACATTGGTACAGAGTTTAAATGTTGTCTCTAAAATAAAATGCCATCAAAAGCATCGATGAGTTACAAAAACGTTACATTATAGCAATTAAAAAGTGTAAAAATAGGGAATTAGTAAGTTTTTACACGCTGACTTATATATGACAATATGTAAATCTTTAAAGGAGATATTATGTTGGGAGAATTTTATAGGACCTCCTATAAATTTAAATACATATCATTAATTAATTATCAAAAATAAATTTCCTTCCAAATTCATTCAAACTTTTGATTGACTACTATGATAATTGTGCGTGTAACTTAATAGTGGTTTACAATTTTATGACTAGTTACAAATAAAAACTGTTAAAGTTTGAATAAGTAGACTTTATTTTACCCGTTTCTGTAAGTCAGAAAACCGGTTTCCAATTTGTTAATTTTTTTTGGGGACTTCAATCAACAAAGTAGGTATTACGAACTTATTTAAGTATTATATAAAATAAAATGTACAACTAAGTAGGTAGGTACTTAATAATATTTTAATATGTTTATAGAGCTCTAACATTTATTATGCATAATTATTAATAAAAAATGTAACAAGCATTAGAATGACATTATGAGAATACAGTACTATTTTAATGTTGTTGTTTGTTTCCAAGAAGGCCTCATCAATTAAGTAAATATTAATTTTAATTTAAAAAAAGTCACATACATATGGTTTTTTATGCCACGTATAATTCGCCCTAAAAATATTATTATTTTATGTGGTATTATTATAATCATATATTTAATGCAAAGTACATCGTAAAAAAATAAAATTATTAGCCAGGGTAAAGGGATGAAAGATGACGTAGTACAAAATTTAAAACGTGACGTTTTATTATTTTTATCAAACAACTTTAAAACTTGTTGAAATCACGATTTTAAATAACACAATTTAAAATACGCGATTTTGATTTTTTATGAAACATCAGAATCCGCAACAACCCTGTTGATCACGCTTATTAATTTAAGCTTAAATTAGTCCGTATATTTGTCACGACTTCGATGCCCGTGTGGATAGGCCTCGTGGGGATGAGTTTGACAGGTTTTATATTATTATAACATTAAAATATTATAACGTTATTCGTAACACGCGAGGTGCATAGGTATTAGGTGCATAGGTGCATCGTGATTTTATTTCTATCAGATTAGAAGGTTGCGCACTGTGAACAATAATACCACAATGTTTAGTATGTGACGAGCCTAAAATATAGTAAATACGATACAAAGAAGTTCGTATATCGTACCTAAACAGTGCACGTCCGTGGTGGTATTATAATATTATATTGCGAAAGAAACGATGACGCACTGCACTCTTATGGTCAGAATAGGTATAGACATAAAGTCGGAGACGATCACGATGGATCCAAGTCCAAGTCCAGAATCCAAGTGGAAAGTAATCGGCGGTATAGGTGATAATGTAAAATAATAAAAATGCAATAATATTATTTTCAAGTATTTTTGAAGAAAAAGATTGTTTTCGTATATAGAATGAAGTAAATACATTATACCAGTACACATTTGCGAAATAAATCAATGTCTACTACTTTTTATTGTTGTGGTTTTAAATTTTTTTGACAACGACCTGTTTTTATTGTCATAATATTATAATCTCCAGAAACAGATTAAATACTCATCTAACCGTATATGATTAACATCGGATTTTTTCAGAATAAATTGTTTGTTTTTTAAATAATAGCATTTAACCCAAAATAAAAAAAGTTTAAATGATATAATTTTGTAGGTTGGTCGAGTTACATATTTAAAAGTTTATAAGAGCATTTTTTTTTCGTAATACAATTACTAACTTAGTCAAATAGTGGGACCACATATACAGATTACTCCGCGTTTATAGTAATAAAATCTGTTACAGTCGTTAATTATCACTATACACCTAACTACGACACACAGTCCCGAATTTTGTAACGCGATCCCGAAACACGCAGCTTATTAACTGGCGACTCGATTGGATGGGAAAATGTGGAAATTATATAAAAATATAAACGGCTAAATGCACGTCATTAGCTACATCGCTGTAACTAATACACAGAGTGATTCTCCAACTTAACTGCTCACCCCTATTTCATTCTTTAAAATTATTATGTACATTTATCCAAATTTTTGGGTCACTGTAATGGATGGTGTTAAATTTGAATTCAATGATTTAATATCATTGTATACGAAAAACGATTTTTGGAGCTTATATAATAAAATTATTTTTAAATTACAACAAAATAACTTAGATCGTTATTCTTCGTTTAAATATCTAAATCTGTCAAGAAGTTCCATCACTGGATCTGGACGGATTCTTCTCTCAAGCCTACAAACCCATTAACTCCCACAGCGCTTGTACTCATTGTAAAAAAAATAAATGTACAGATTGTATAATAAATTAATGAAACAAAAAAAATATCTAATTTCGTCCAAATTTAAACTGAAAATGGCAATGGAAAAAACTGTGTTTATATATATTTTTTAGATTTTATACCGTATTAATTACTCACGACACTTATTTTAATATTTCGATTCTTAGCTATAAAAACTGAACATTTTATATATTTATAACTAAAAAATAATCTGAACATTTTCATGATATTGACGAATTTTGTCAAAATTCCAATTTAAAATGGCTTACAAGCGAAAAAGCTGTTTATTCGATATAGTGCAGATTATTTGCACACGAGAAAGTTGTTAAGACGCTATAAGACCATTGGTAGTATAGGATAGATACACATGACACATCCAACATTTTCGTTGTTTCGTAACTATATTTTTTTTGCTCGGATAATCTGAAATTCTCTATTATATTATAACACGGAAATCGTTTCATACCCATTGGATAATAACTCTGCAAGTCGACCCGTGAATCAACCGCATAATATTTAATAACGAAATATAGGTACCGATATAATATTATATGTCGATATTAGTGCTAAGTTTATTTTATTTTTTTTAATTATAACACACAACCTGCAGGATTCATTTAGGGGGAAGGGGGTCGTCGCCAATGCGTGAACAGCGCGTAAAGTTTTCGGAGTTGCGAACGTATACATAAATATTTAGGTAGATATTATACAATATCTGCATATACAGGGTGTATCTTATGTCATTGTACGCGGGGTTTTTTAACGATTATAGATCGATACCGATATTATACCTTCTATAATTTTTAAATCGTAATCAAACACCAGTATAAATATCTTCTGAACCTTCTGAACTATTATCGTGAGCATATTTTTAATTCGTTTTAATTTCGATTTGTAAAGGTACATCGAAATTTTCAAAGAAATCATCTCCTTAACAATTAATATTAGAAAAAACTTGTCGGTTTACGTTAAATAAAGTTTGTATCACCACAGGACATTCTTTAAATTGCATAAAAAATCTAAGAATTTTAAAATATGTTCCTTAGGTATACTAACAAATTCCAAAAATCAGAAATTGAGTGAATTATTTATTAAAGGACACATATTTAGTAAGTAGGAAAAAGCATGATCGGCGAATCATCCTGTATAATATATATATGGATAAGTATTTATTAACTATCGGAGGGGTTTTCTTAGTGAAGGATTGTATACACCCATTAAAAACGTCAAAACGGGTAGGTAGGTAACTAAATATCATGCGATCTGTGCATAATAAACTATATGAGACAGTAACTGCCAATCAAAAAAAAAAAAAAGGACTTAAAGCGTTTCGGCTGTAATGTATTCATATTATAATATTATAAATTATAATATAATGTGGCTAGTGTAGTTTCGGGTGTCGAACTGTCGACTAACCTACCTATTATAGGTGCGGATACATATTATTATATAAATTATAATCGGCACCGGTCTGACGTTCGAATGTGTGATCTATACCGAGTAATATTATTATTGATATACTGAAATGTGGTTAACTCGACGCTAACCTGGACACGTAGGTATATTATTGTCTCGTACATCTGTCCTATTTTTTTTATTTTTTTACTCAGAACTTATTTTACCACACATTGATGCACAACCAATTTCTGAATTAAGATTGAGCATCCTGCCTGATGCTCAGTAATAAAATAAACCGATCACTTGCTCAAAATCAGTGTGGCAACCAAAAACATGATTTATATTTTTTTGCGTGGCGTCAGCGGAAAGTCATGTGAGCACCTCATATGATGCTCGTGGCAGTCAACTTGTTAAATTTATATTTTAACATCTATATGATCGAATTACATGATTTATTTATATTTTGTAGACTATTAATATATTATTTTTTAAACCATTATACCTACACGCTAATGTTTGTTGTACCATGTCTTTTATTTTTATCCATCTATACGTGGGCAAATTCTAAAATTTAAACCTACCTACCTAAATTGTTTGACATTCCATCATTATAGTGATTTGCCATATGTATAGAAATTAACCATTCTATTATACTACTCCATTAGCATATCTAAAAAAATATGTTAATCAAGTGGACTCTATTTTTAATTAATAAATTAAGTTAAGGAGTAACCTATAGCAATGACTTGGCAACTCTACGTTTTATTCGTAATCGGTTTTCAAACATTTTCTAATATTTTTTATTTTTGCGCCATGTTGAAGAAGGTCAATCGTTAATCAATCATTACGGTTGTCGGTTGACATATTATTTGCATATATTATCTATGACGCTAGACCTAATATTCAGTGTTGCATAGAAAAATTATTAATTTAATGATTTACCATGTAGTTTAATAGGCCTCCGTCATGAGCCAATAAATAATGTAGGTATAAAAAACAATATTATATTAATAGCTCACTATTGGTTCGCTTAATATTTATGCAAAACGACAATAATCTTCTTAGGATTTGTATTTTATCAAAGTCTATTGTTTATTGTTATGTTATTATTTGTTATAATATTATATTATTATAGAATACTCCGTCCGATCAATCGCGTGTATCGACACGCATTGTTCACCAGGTGCGTTACCCTGGCACCCCAAGGTAAAATTTTCGACTTGAAAACTGTTGGGTATTATGTTATTTGTTATGTAACAATTTGTAACCACAAAAAAAAATTTTGTAATCACACCGGTACCCCCGAAAAACCATTTTACAAGTTCCGGGTGCCAGGGTAACGTTACCCCGGCACCCCGTACAACAAAAAATGAAAATTTCGACTTGAAAACTGTTGGGTATTATGTTATTTGTTATGTAACAATTTGTAACCACAAAAAAAAATTTTGTAATCACACCGGTACCCCCGAAAAACCACTTTATAAGTTCCGGGTGCCAGGGTAACGTTACCCCGGCGCCCCGTGCAACAAAAAATGAAAATTTCGACTTGAAAACTGTTGGGTATTATGTTATTTATTATGTAACAATTTGTAACCACAAAAAAAAATTTTGTAATCACACCGGTACCCCCGAAAAACCACTTTACAAGTTCCGGGTGCCAGGGTAACGTTACCCCGGCGCCCCGTGCAACAAAAAATGAAAATTTCGACTTGAAAACTGTTGGGTATTATGTTATTTATTATGTAACAATTTGTAACCACAAAAAAAAATTTTGTAATCACACCGGTACCCCCGAAAAACCACTTTACAAGTTCCGGGTGCCAGGGTAACGTTACCCCGGCACCCCGTACAATAAAAAATGAAAATGTCGACTTGAAAACTGTTGGGTATTATGTTATTTGTTATGTAACAATTTGTAACCACAAAAAAAAATTTTGTAATCACACCGGTACCCCCGAAAAACTCGATGTACAATATGTATGATTAGTATTTTATATACTATACGATATCGGACATGGCTTCATAATTGGAGAGCAAGCTATATTTGATGGTCAAATGAAAATGGTCATAATTAATTAGGAGGTACTCATATAAGATTACCTCGGCAATATTAAATTAATGGATGCAATGGATACAATTTCATCAACAGCCAATAAGCTGTTAAAAGGTATGCCATCATACATACAAGTTAACCGGTGTTCCGAACCTAACCTAACCCGATCTTTTCTGTCCAGAATTTTCTTTAGACAATAGATATGAAGTAATATCATTGACTGCTTATGAGGGGAAAATAAACATTCAAGAAAATATTAACAACTTCTTAGATAAGGAATTTATTGAGTGTAAAAGCTGCAAAAGTGAGAGAGTTATAACTGCCAGCATAAAAAACCATTTGTTGATAGAACTACTATCATTACCTACAGGTACTTTATACATTTTTAAATAAAGATAAAGAAAATCAATAAATTTATGTTTTTTAATCATTTTAATTCTTATACATTGTTCTATATTCTCAGATCTAGAAGCATCAATAAGCATATCCAATCTGAGTGATATAGGAGCAATCCAAAACAATTATGCAGGAGAAGTCCATTTGTATTTAGATGATATTCCAAAAACAATAAAAATTAATGATATTTATTTTTTGAGAGGAGCTATAGGGTTTTGTGGACAAGACCGGTGGGGATTAAGAGTGACCACAGGACACTATAAAGCGTTTGCATACAGATCAAATGACCAATGGGAAGTGTATGATGATCTCAGAGATGGCATATCATTAAATACAAAAAAGAAGGAAAATATTGAAATGCTATTGTATTCAAAATAAATTGTAAATATAAAACGTCAACATTTCGAATTAATTTTTATTTAAATATATTCCGTTTCCAATTAATACGTGAGGTGCTCAACAGGCATGTGACATTTATGTAAAATAAAAAAAAACATAGTTATCTTACTACAATTATTAGCAATTAATTAAAAATAATGCTAAAGAACACTTTACTGAAAATTAGAGTGAATTAGTAAAGTATAAGTTTAACTTATTTAACTATAAAAATTGTATTCAATGTAAATAATATAAAAGTATACTAAAATTAAATAAATAAAATTACAGGTAAATCAATATAAATTAAAACGATAGTCTGTCAGTTCATACTACTAAGTATATATTTTTAGTATACATTTATATTGCTGTAATTAATTGTATTAATCGAAACTTCTCTTTAGATCTAAATATATCACCTCATATTTCTCAATTGGTAGTAAAATGAGGCTATTTCAGCAATAATCAATAGTTTGTCAACAATTTGGGAAATCCATCGAAAATTGGATACAATTTTTTTTTAACTTAGAGTTTTGTACAACCTAAGTGTAAAATTGTATTCAAAATTTGTCCAAACATGAAAACTATTTTAATTATTCATTCATAACTTCAAAAACAATGGTCTAAACTCTAGATACTTGAAAATTGAAATGTAAACACATCTATATAAATGTCTTCCAAAATATTGAAAAACACTAAATACATATAATATATATAAAAGGAAGAAATCAATATTTAGGGACCACAAACATAGATGGAAAACTTTTTTTTTGAATTTAAAATGAATGGTTCAAATTGTCAACTGAACTGGACATAAGATATTGAGTTTGGTTCTAAAATCTTAATTTAGAAAAAAAATCCTATTCAACTTCTGAGACTCAGGTAAGCATATAATTCAAACATACAATTTTCAATTAATTTAAATACGAACTAAATAATGAATGTAAAAAGACAGTAGTTCCGAAGCACCGATGTGGTTACAAATTGTTACATAGTAAATAACATAATGCCCAACAGTTTTCAAGTCGAAATTTTCATTTTTTGTTGTACGGGGTGCCGGGGTAACGTTACCCTGGCACCCGGAACTTGTAAAGTGGTTTTTCGGGGGTACCGGTGTGATTACAAAATTTTTTTTTGTGGTTACAAATTGTTACATAATAAATAACATAATACCCAACAGTTTTCAAGTCGACATTTTCATTTTTTGTTGTACGGGGTGCCGGGGTAACGTTACCCTGGCACCCGGAACTTGTAAAGTGGTTTTTCGGGGGTACCGGTGTGATTACAAAATTTTTTTTTGTGGTTACAAATTGTTACATAACAAATAACATAATACCCAACAGTTTTCAAGTCGAAAATTTGACCTTGGGGTGCCAGGGTAACGCACCTTTGTTCACCAACAATAATTGAATCGTTTCAACGCGTTTCGAATCGAATAACAACTATATAGTCGTATTATATTATTAATCGTATTTGGTATAATAATCTGGTATACTATTGTATTATTATTATTATTATTACTATATATTATTATTGTAATACCGCTGCACAAATTGTGTACCACGGACGCAAAACACGAGTTTTCGTGTATCTTAGTTGACGTTTTTTTCGTAACAATATTTGATTAAAAAAAAAAAAAAATAATAAAACACTACGTTATAATAATATAATATTTTGCCATTCAATAAAACAAATAAGTTATAACGCTATACAAACATAACAACATAACTGACCACCGTGGTAAACACAACGTCACAGTTTTTTTTCCCTCGTACTATTTACGATATAATATGTTATGAATTAATTAAAAAAACTAACATTGGCACTTTTCCTGTTCGTCTGCAGCAGTTCTTGCGCTCAAAATAATAATGTGTAACGTGTGTAAATACGACTCGTAACGGATCGATCGTGTTAATGTTAATATATTGTACACAAATCAAACAGCCGTTATAGCTGTGGAAAAAATAATTCATTTAATAATAATAGCAATAATAATGATGACGTGTGTGCATTTACTTATGTATAATATAGTAACAAATCTACAACATCTCTATCGGATTGACATTTAACGATTGTATACATAAAATCATAATATTATTATTATTATTATTATTATTATGCGATGCGCTCGCGATTAGTTGTTCGGGGGTGATTTGAATATTTTTTCAAACGATCCTGAAAAAAAATCAATACCATCATCACACGTTTCACGTGTACAGTTTTTGAATTATTATTATTATGGTGTGTTGAGATAACAGGAATTCGATATTTTGTTGGCATTCACCGATGAGTGATGACACCACCGTCTTACGTAAAATATATTATGCAAAATATTATTCTTCTCTTGTAGGTATCATAATATTATTATTGTATATAAAATTTAAAAATACATATATTGAATCGGACATGACTATATTGTATTATCAGTAAACAACGTCATAGTTTCTAGTTTTCGATATTACAATCATACATTTTTATAATATTTTGTTGTACCTAGGTACTTAATATTATAATGGCTAATGTGTGTGTTTGAAAATAATTATTATTGTTATTAAATTTGCAGGTTTTTTATTTTAAATTGTTGTTGTACCTACCTACCTACCTTCTCTGAGTCGGTTTACCCCGTTTGACGGTGAATTTACAAAATATATCCACCGTAAACTGCTAAGCACAAGACGTCAAATTTATAGGCCCGTGATCTTAGTAACGAAATGCACGGAAATATTTACCACATTTTTTAATTTAAGCTCTATAATTTCGTTACAAAAATCATTGGTCTATAAAACTGACTTTTGTATAGCAGTTCATGGTGAATAGTGAATACATTAAACAATATTATAAAATAAACTTAAATTGCGGTTTTTTATAAGAATACACAATTTGGCTGTGGTCGTAAACGTGTTAAGAAATATTACATAACGATTTCAACGAGCATAATTTGTTCTTTATTACCTATTAGATTGACATTAATTATTATAGTGTGAACAACTGAAAATCATACAATATTACTGCAATATTATGTCATTATGCTGTGTTTTTGAAAATATAAGTTGTTTTCATTCGTTCAAAATTCAACTGATTTTAAAATTTTTTTTTAAATAAATACCTGGAAAATGTCTTATTTCCAGGGAGGCTGATTATTCATCATATTATATTACAATTTACATGAAAACGCGTGAGTGTCAGCACACACGACAGAAGTGAATACTTAAATGAATATTTAACTTTAATTGAAATTAAAATATTTTGCATAAATATATAATAATGAACGTATATTATATGTATAATATATAATATAAATACAAAAATACCTGATACTAATTTAATTTACGTTTAACGCTAAGCGTTAAGTGTGTTAATACCGGTCCGCTGTCGCCTATGAAGTATTCACTTAAAAAAACTTCACTAAAATATATCATATCTGTATTATATTTTGAATTAGAGCTACCCACTGACTTTCCAATTAATTAACATACTGTTCATATATTATAAAATATCCTTCCTTAGAAGAATATAGGCTGACAGACCGTCTTGGCTCAGAATCGCTTTAGTATATGCAATAATGATTTATCATTGAATTAAAATTTCAGTGACCGTACAACAAGGTGACGTACTCTGTTTTTTTCTTTAAATTATGATTTTTGTTAGAATTTTAAAACAAATAGATACAATAACTATAATTTGAAAAATCACACACAAATAAGAAGTAGGTACTAGGTACCGGTTATACCTAATACCTACCTACTTAAATGTCACTTTAGATTCAACATTTATTATTATTTTATTTATGTATATAAGAGGAAAATAACAAATATAAAAATGTTTTTGTATAAATAATAAATGCACCAAATTCAACCGATGGGTGTTTATAATAATCAACAAAATATAGCAGTCCCTACGACTTTTATCTGGTGATTCTACGCGTTTATGATACGTCTTACCTCTTATTTTTCTTGAGCCGTAATAATGGTTGATAATGAAAAAGGAATACACCTTGACATATAGGTAGTTATCGACGGTATTTTTTAATACGAATAGAATATTTTATATATTATGCACATTCTTATTCAACGATACCAGATGAGGGTTAATACTTAATAGCAATAGTCACAACGATACATTTTAAATCTATTATTAAATCGATGAACCACAAACCACCATATTAGTTTATGTGATTAATTTTTTCAAGGTGGTCAACACATTTTAATTATTCGTTTTTATTTTTTTTGGTCTTCACTTTTGAGATGGGTAATCAATTGGATTCAATTTTTTTTTTGTACCATTGCAGATAAACATAATCCAACTCTAATACATACTTGACCCCATTGTTTAAAACGATTTGCTTAAAGATTTTACATTATAAGTATACCAGAAGATGATGGTTTTATAGGTACTCCATAATATCATACCATTAACCGTAGAACAGATAAATCATATTTTTTCAGAATACTTTATTTTTGTCATAAGAAAAATAGAAACATTTGAACACAAATGATTAAAAAATATCAAAATATCATGATAAATATAAAACACAGAATTAAAAATTAAAACAATTCTTGTAATAAATTCATATTATACATTATAAATATATTTAATATTAGGCACGTCAGAGATATTCTTACAAAACTAATTTCTTATAATAAATTGTACACAACATATTTAAATAGTTTTTATTTATCGATCTTATAATAATTATTTTCGGTGTCAGTGGCCACCAATATTTTTCTTAAAATACATTTTGCTTAACAACTAAATATATGGATGGATTCTGTTCCTTTTTGAGCAAATATTCTTTTAACAATATAATAACAAAAAAAAAGTTTAAAAAAATATAATATTATATAGATTAATACCATCTAAACTGTTTCACGTAATTATGTATTTTATGTAATAATATGTGAGACGTTAATAATAATATGATAGTAATAAATAATAATTATTATCATAATAGCTAGTGAAATATAAAAATAAAAACTTAATTCGATACAATCACAGATTTGATATTTACAAATAAATATTCTAATATTCTAAATTTTAATTTCTAATTTTTTCTAATCGACGTCGTGAGACATGCGAATTAGCTATAAATATTTTGGTAATTGATAGGATCTGCAGTCGCCAATATATATATATATATATATATATATGTTGGCCGACGTAAACTTACAACTAATAAAATATAATATTATATAGGTACATAATAGTCTAAAGTGCAGCTGTATATACATTAATATCGATCCGGACCATCCTGCGGTGTGGTGCAGTGTCCTTTGTCGGACGATAAAATTGTTTAATAAAATATAATATATGTTTCCTTAAAATCTAATTATGTGCGATGTGTATAAAGTGAGTGGTGCATGTATATAACGAGTGTGATAATGTGATATAATATAGTAATATATTAATAAAGTGAACATAAAATATTATGTTTAATGATTATTATAGTGCTGTTTATGCGTCTGAGTGCTTTTAAAAGTGCATAATATAAGTGCGTGCGTGCGGTGGTGCGTGTCTGTGCGATCGTGCGGATTAAAACAAGTGCTAAAACGGTGCGTGAAATGGTGAGTGTATAAATATAACGTGACGGTGCGCGTGTTAAGTATAATATTAATATAAAAAATAAAATATAAAATAAAATGTAACGATATTAAAAAAAAACAACGGAAGACATGAGCTGTTGCCTGTGATACACGTATAGGTGGTATACATAATATTATGACGATTCTACAATGTTGTACATATGTATATACCATTACTTATAATATATATTATATATGTTTGCGGTAAACGATTTACGAATTACCCTCCCCCGCGTCGACCCCCCCCCCCCACTATCGACAAACCAAGTGCCCGGTCGTCAACGGTCGTCCTCCATGTGCAAGTGTCGAAATTTGTCGACCGCGTCCGCCGTCGGGTTGGAGCAGTCCGCCGCCTCCGCGGGCCTTGCGTTCTCGCCGTTCTCCAGCATCTCGTTGGCCGCGTTCTGGGCGCGTTCCTTGAAGTCTGCCGGACGGCGGTCGTGCCCGGCCGTGAACAGATTCTCCAGGCTCTTCCAGTGCTTGTTCAGGTTCACCCTGGCCGACCTGGTGATCAGCCGCAGACAGTTGGCGTTGTTGTCCCGGTACGGTTTCAAAACCTATATAACGGAGAAGGGAGGAAAAAGTCGATTAAAATCAATGATAAAACAGTATATTAATATAAGACGCGAGTTTAGCGATGCGGGCACGCGCTTGCAGACGGCTCGATAATTGTGACTTACACAAGAAAGGTTATTAGTTCCCGCAGGCAATATATTATTATTATTATTATTATTATATTATCACTACGTCCACAATACAGTTCAACATAATATTATTATAACGTTTAGCGTGGTACGTACTTGTTTCAAGACGTTGAGACGGTTGGCGTAGGAATTGCTGTTGGCGTTGCCGTGGTTCTTCGGCATCGGACCCATTTTCGGATGCTGACGGTACGATGCTCGGCACATGACTGCGCCGGCGACGATTTGAACGGATGGTCTCCGATGGCGGTAATAATATAATGTTTGGCTGGTATGTTGTGTCTGTACAACATACGTGGGAGCGCAGAGACCCGTTCTTCCAGGTGCGTCGTTCGTTTCTCGTAGAGCTCGGCCAAAACTCACAAGGTAGCCGTCGTCGTCGTCGGGTCCCGGATCGGAATGCGGTCCTGATCTCATCCGCAGCCACCTTATATATACCTATTTTATAAACCCGCCGCCGCCGCCGCCGCCGCCGCCGCCTCCTCGTGTGCGAAGAATACAACGTACCATGTGTGTGTGCGTGTGTGTGTGCGTTCCATTGTCGTTCCCCGTATGGCATATACGCGCACATTATTACTATAGTATAACGGCTATTGGGCTTAGGAACCGCCCCGAAAAAATATTTCTGAAAATGTATTATACATAAGTATATTACACATTATTGTGTTTCCCTCTCATTTTAGTTTACAATATAATAATATTATAATATTCTATACTACCTATAATAATGTGTGTACAGCGCTTGACTCGCGTGAAAAATATAGTAATAAGGGTGATCTGACTCTCCCACACACACCTCAAAATCGTTATCAGCTATCACAAACAAGTCAACATTGTATATATATTATTATATACCTAATGATTATAATGATATACATACAAAACAATTGAATATTTTTCATAACAACAAAACGGGTAGGTACTTTTAACGCTGTGAATTCACTTTTTTTTGAAATTTCAACGATTTTTGGAATGTCATTACAACCTGGGTGTTATATACATTTTTTTCGTAAATTATTGACATACACCGAAAATGCAATTTTGAAAATGTCAAACAAAAATCAAACAATTTGAAATTATCTTAAGAAAGTCAGCCTGCAGTTGGATCAAATTGCGTACCGTTCATTTGAGAAAATTACAAAAGGATATGCTAATTTCATCAGAATAATAAGCTTAGGCGCTTGGCCACCCTGGCACCCTCTCACCACACCCCAAAAAATAATAGTAAAATTGATCACTATAGATACGTATTATTTTATAGGTACAATTATATTATGCTCGTTTCGTGTCCGAGAACAAAGACGACACGCACAACCCGATCTCGACTCTATCGGACACACTATATATTTTTCATGTCATGTACGTTGTTAGTGCAATAAATAATAATTTTGCTATCGGTTTTCATTATTGTTTTTCGATACCTTTGTGCGTCTGGCGTACGCCGGCTACACACGCACACGTTCTGCGTCTCGTTCTTGTCTATCCGAAGATGCGTTTTATCGCCGTGCATTATGATTATTATCCATTTTTATAATATTTTATTATATTTCGTACGCATTAACGTCGAATGTACGAGTTTATAGGGTTATTATTTGCGTCTTACGTACGCACATATAACATATTATTATTATATATCCATGTACGCATATAAAATAATATAAATATTTTCATCGTTGGACGCGCACTCTGCCGTATTGTTGTTTTTGTCGTCGTCGTTTTATTGTGATTTTGGCGGGACAGCGAACAACGCCATGAGTAATCGTGAGCTCGGCATTAGCATTATGCGCTAAAATGTGCTTTTAAATACACTACAAATGCCCAAACATAAAATATTGGTATATAAGTATAGAATTTTTAATGTAAAATATGATCGTAAAAATCATGTTTTATAAAGAAAAAAGTATGATTTTGGTTTTAAATTGATATAAGACAAGTTCCAGTAATGTTTGTTTATTCATTTATTATTGTACATAGTTATAATTTCTAAAAAAAAATATGATGTAAAACAATATAATTGAGTGGGAAGATTTTGAATTCATTTTTTTTTTATATACTGAATTGACAGTTTTTATTAAAATCTTGTTTTTATTTTCTCGAAATTGTACTTTAAGTATTTAATTTAAGTGCATACTATTACAAATTTAATATTTATACATTTATTTTGTACGATCGACGAAAATTGTTGCCTGCAAAACCATTCAGCTCCGATGATTTCTATATTTAGCTGCTATATTACAAGAATAATATTTCAGGGACACACAATTTTTTTATCGCATTTTAGATTTGAGCATGGAATATTTTAAGCGACGTTGCCACTTTCAAACAAAAATGTTTTGATTTATTAATATAGATACCTAATACCTTTTTTTCTTACTGAACCACCACAGCGCCATATGAGAGAGATCACGTTAGCATTACTTCCCCTTATACAGCATCGTTTATTGCAACAAAATACAATATATTATAGTTGGGCACACAACCATTGCCCTCAGTGAAGACCTGCAGCTGGCTCTGTTTTCCTTAGCCTCATAGATGTAAATTGGGAGGTTTAGGGAAGCTTAGCCCCCCCCTCCCCTCTTAAGTATTTCCTAACTTAACCTTGTGTTATTGAGTAATATTAGTCACGACATTACGTGTTAATTGATATTTCTATAGCCTCTCCCTTAGATTTTTAACCATATTTACGCCTATAGGTATCTATATGCCTATTAGCAGATAGTATAGGTATATACGCAAATCCAAGCTTTACGAGGGCACACATTACTATATTGTGACACATTGAACATAATATACTATTCTCAACAATTGTAAAAAGAACAAGTGCTGCAGACTGCTCGTAAAATTATTTTTCAATAGGCCTAGATATCTATATTACCCTTTTCCGCTTCTAAGCCCGTTCCGTATCATAAACTAAATTGTATGTAAGTACAACACGGCAGTGTTAAGCAGGAACAACTTTTATGACATAGGTACCTTTTTGGCTAATTTATTTATTGTATGAGTACATGTGTCAAGGTCTTGGATTATCATGATTTATATTAAAAAGGAAATGAAGTCCCCAAAGTCGATCGCAGCAAAATGTCACTTGCTGCATATGGGTACGATACTTTCAATTTTTGCAGTAATATTTAATTTATTAATAATAATATAAATGTGTGTAATTTTCTATCTAATGTACTAGTAAGTGGTAGATAATTTATAGTACCGAATATATTTAATTAATAATAATACGAGTATAAAGCAAGGGGGGAAATATCACACAATAATTAGTAAACAATTTTGGACATTCACCTGACACCAACACTGGTAGTTTATCCTAAGATTTAGCAAATCTCGTTTGTAAAAATTCAAACTACAAAAATCGTTCGAGGTTTGAACAAACTATTTTGTACATCCTAGTGTTTTACCGAAATCAATCAGTAAATGTCCGTAATTCAGACACTTGCCGACAGCAGTCGGCGAAATCTACATAGGATTTACGGTATTTATACTTTAACCATAGCAAGTTTATAATAGTTCAGAGTCTCGGACTATGAAAACGACAAAATAAATATATTTTAGATTCTGAGCGGAGCAATATGAATGTATTGGTTTTGCAATGATGTGTGTTTATTTTAGTTTTTTTTTTTATGTTTTTCATCACCGTTTGGGGCAGTAAAACTGCTTCGATTTTCTTCAATAGTATCTTGTTTGACGGGAAAGTGAATCTAGTTTGTGCATTCGACAAAATCGATTTCAGTTTGACCGTATATATATGACATTTTCACTGAATGTTTATATTACCATTTTATATATGTGTACGATAAAATTTTCAAAATATTTTGACTTGTTTTGAGCTGTTTACGGACATATTAAGTTACCTAGTTTTTTAGTTTTTTTTTTCTATAAATATCAACAAAAATTTTTTCGTTAGGTTAAAAAGCTTTAAAATGTAATACAAGACTCCTTATAAGATAACAATTATAGTTACACTTACACGCTATTAAAACATACTAATAATAAGTATTTATTTAAATATTTATTATTATTTATTGGGTAATTTAAGAAAATGAATTATTATTTATTTTCACTAAATATGTCTACTATGTTATATTAATATATTATGCCCCCTGCAACTACTATTACATATTTACATAGTATATGTTTTGATTTACGACATTCACATTTTTGGCTGCACATTTTTTGACCTACTATCTATATAGTATAGGTAACATTTATAATAAACCTATTTTAAAGTTGTCAAACAAATTTTGAATTTCATAGACATTAAAATAATTGGTAATTAAAGAAAACTACAATAACTTTAAACAATTTTAATTTTAAATGATCTTTAGATCAATAAAAACATGCACGATCTATGCCAAACTATGCCAAAAACGTCGACATATAGGTAATAATATGTCATACATCGAATCACTTTGAAATTAATCAAATTGAATAATATTTCACGTAGCATTGAGCCATCGAATACGACATAGATTGATATGCAAATGCATGAACTTATACGAACCCTGAATTCATCGCAATTATTAATATACCTACTGTAATTTAATATTATGACATGCAATATATTGCTATGTATATCAGCGTTACGCAATTATATAAAACTAATCAACTATATAATTAATAACGATACAATTATAATTATTTTGCTGAATCGACGTCCTTGGATAATTTATGCGCGCGTCGGGCACGAGTCGCGTAGGCATATTATATAGGTATTAAAATATGATATAAATTTTATATCGTAGAACAGCGGTCGTGCGCCACAGCGTGTGAACAAAAACAATAATAATAAATAATAATCTATAATAATATTATATTGATACAATATCACTCGTTGCACACGTCGCTTGTACTGCAGAATAATAAATATGATAATATAATATATCAATATCATAATAATATTATACTATCATACCACCTCGTGGCTCGTTTATAAAAAAGCTTCGAACGTATATTATTTAAAGTCGCAGACGCCGATATTATAATATCATAGCACACTAACCGCGTGCCAATAATAATAATAATAATAATACAAATAATAATGATGATATCATATTATGTCACAGTCCGTCGGTCGCGCGTGTATAATACATAGGTAATAATAATAATATCAGGTTCATATAAGTACAAGGTAATAATGTTATTTCGTGCGCGTACCTATATAATAATATATTGTAATTCGCGTATTTATATACATCGCCTATCGCGGTGATGATATTAATATCATACATATTTATTATATATTATTATGCATACCGTAAATAAAATTATGCACATTATAGCTAGTGCAGGTAACCTGAAAGTACCTATATATATATATATAATATAATATATATATACCAAGTACGTATGCGATAATATTATAATAGTTGCAGCTCGACGCATACATATTGGTGTATAATATATATTACTGCAATAGAAAATATAATATTATTATGGCTCGTTCGTCCGAACAGTAATCGCTGCATCGTTAAACGTTCGAAAAACCCATAAAGTTTGCTCGATGTCAAAGTCGTGCGATTGCGTATAATACGCGGACGGTAATAATAATAACAGTAATATATGAGGGAATATCATTACAACAATACAGGGCGATTCTTTCAACATAATAAACGTAACTAATATATCGTTGTTTTAGCCCGAAGAGTGAGAACATTTTCGAAAAAATGTTTCTAAATATTTTTGTTTGTACAAGTCATTTACAAAACGAAATTTCTGAAAACGAAATATTATGTTCACATTATCGTTGGATCGTTTAATGACGTATTTTAACACTTAAAGTCTATTTCTTTTTTGAAAGACTGATAACGATTTTGATTTCATATTCCTAAGCAAAATATTTTTCCAGGAATTTCGACCTTGTCATTTACTTGATAGCCGAGTGCAACGTGCCTGCAGGAGTGCTGCACAGGAGTACTTCAACAAAATTCTGGTCCACTCCACTATACTCGCCGCTTATCTAAACATTCTAAATTTTATGTACTTATAAGCTAAAAATTATAACTATTATGAATTACTCGTTATAAATTCGATTATATACATAAAACGACAGACGATTCACCATAACTCGAAGTTGAAGGGAGATACAAATTCGCTTCAAGATTTATTTGAAATACCTATCCTAGTTTCAAGGGAAAAAATCGAATTACGTAGTTTTTTAAATATCGTGACTTGACTACACTGCGTACTCCAAAAAATATAATATTATGTTGTCTCTCAGTATAATATTGATATTTAATAACTTCAAATTATGTAAAAAAAATATTTTCTGAAAATATGTCGTAACATTTCGATTAAATGTGCCAGCATTTATTGTTTAAAAGAATCACATTGTATGTGCAAAGTGTAAATGTGTAATATACTCGTATTTTAGGGATGGGCAATCTTCGGTAAAAGAATCGCCCTGTACATTGCGTGATGTATATAATATTATAATATGTATGTAGTGATTTATAATACGATTTTATTTCACAAATCGTCGATGTATGTATTATATTTTTGTGTGTATTTATTTTTGTATACCAATATTACAAGTTTTGAAAAATAAATCGTGCACCGTTCAAATGGCGACCGGATATCTGTGACGCTGCACTTTTTCTCGCATAATCGCGTTGTCCTATATGGTATGAAAACATACAATACTACCTGTGAATTGCAATATTTCCTGTTTTTAGTGTATCCGCTTCGAATAGTTTCGAATTTATATTGTTACGGGTTGGACACCGAGTTTTAATAAATCAAATTGACTTCGAGTCTTAGTTAGGTATTCCTAAAATGTACCACATTTTCTGATAATATTAATATATATTCCAAATACATTTTTAGAACTTTCCTGTAGTTTGTGAATGTAGCTGTAAACTGGAATTACTCATTTTCGAGTTAAATATTTATTGTTTTTAGTTCTTATAATACAAATATGAAATATTACCACCGTTTTGGTATAACATAGTAAAAATACATTATTTATATTATTTAATACACATTTTCAAATTTTTTTATTTACAGTTTTTCAATATACATTAATAACGAGTTGACTTACAAATGATTTTCGTTCTACTATATATTCATCGGTTACGTATCTATATAATAGTAAATTTTGTCTCGTGGATGCTGACGGTGTGGGACGATTACGAAATAAAGTGACGAAATTCATTGTTGTCATAGCAAACAGCTGATATCAATGAGTAACGAGTATTATAATTATATTGACCATTGACAAATGAAGTATCATTTTTCGTGTCATTTGATAATCTCGTCAGTTATAGAAACCACATCAACAATATGAGTATTGTATTTTAATCGACACAATACAAACATATTCAAAGTTCGAATGACAGTAATAATATAATAATAATAGATATGTATTATATTATAATTTCAAAACCATGATAAATTGACGCTCTCTGTCAGGATGTTCGTTTCATGAAAGTGAATATAATTTATTATTACGTACAATACTATGTTTAATAATAAACTATTTAATATATATATTATATTATATATATAGGCTCGCGATACGTCGCACCCCATCGTCCGCATCACATTATTCAACAAAAACTCAGTTTCTTCTCGAATGTGTTTATTACATATAATATATATATATATATATTTAGGTAATAGGTTCGATAACAAACGGTTTCTCTTTTTTTTTTTTACAAGAATCGAAGGTGGACTCGGGTAACTGCGTATAGGTATAGGTACATATATAGACATTATGCATTTTATACCTATTTATATGCAGAAGGTGGGTGCTATGTGGGTAACGTACTTACACGTACGTATAATACATTGTACACTTTTAATTTTTTTTTAAAACGTCCTTTTGTGTACGCGGTCTGTTACAAGGACGATGGCGCGGTTTTGGGTCATGTGGGATCTCATCGTTCTCAGCGTTAAAAGTAATAACCGTTCGGCGGGGGTGGCGTAGTGGATAAAATCGGGGGAAAAAAATTGTAAATAATAACAATAATAAAAATCCGTACACCTTAACGGTCGCACACACATATGTATATTTAGGAGGCACCGTTTGTATGCGCAGCGACGGTTTCGCGGACGCTATACATCGGTATGGGGCGCGGGGGCGCGAGCGTATATAGGAAAAACGGTGTACGGGCAGGTGATGTTATGGACCACATCTGGACGATGACGGTGAAACGACGTCGTCAATACACCGTGGGAATGACGATCGTTCACCAGTTCCCACGCACCTCCGAATATAAAATAGAAGAAGAAAAAAAAATAATACTGGCCAAACATCACCTGTCGCGTCTTATATACACTTTTAACCACTCGAATCGGTAGTATACTGCAGCGATGGCATATATGTGTGTATAGTAGTCGTACGCGTGTGTGTGTGTGTGTGTATACTAGTCGACGCGCTCCTTAGTCGATGAGGGGGGGGAGGTTATTCGAGTTCTAGACGTCGATGGCGCGGGACCGGTGGAAGGGGGGTTAAGCCGTTCTCCCGCACAATCTCGCCTTTCGTTTTCCAACCCCATGATTATTGTAAACAACCCGCCGTAACCCCACACGTGCATATAATATACAATATAAAGGTACCTACCTACCTACCTATATTATATACCTGCCTGCAGACCCAATATATACGTATATAATATTATACAATACGCGTTATATGTGCTGTAAATATAATATTATGTATTACGAGCGACGCGTATCTTACGATACATAACGCACATAATGTATATAATATATATATATATAACTATATGGGTCCTGCGACGCACCTGCCATATGGCACGACGACCCGAGTGAAAACCCGAGTATAGTAAAAGCGTTTTTACCTCCACCGTCGAATAATAATATAATGGTATTAATAATTATTATCATTGTGGCGGTTTGTACCGCGAGCGAGCACACACACACACACACACACACACTAACTCTTTTATACTTTTAGATTTTCCATTTCCCTTTCTCGGGTAATAATGGGCTGCAGTCGTACACAATATTGGATACCGACGAGGTGGTATAATATATATGCGTATATTATAATATTTTTACCGGTGCAGTTTGTCGCGCACCCGTTGTTATTGCGGTCCGAACCCGATCACCCGACGAAAATATGCGCGCATGATATAATACAATATTATAATAACACAATATAATATATGTACACGAAAAGGACGCACTTTATTATGTGTGTACGGTGTACTTACAATGCATATATATATATACAATATATAGGTACTATACATAACAGTTTATGGAATGTGCCACCGAGTGCTGCCAATCCGTCAATACATAGGTACCTATTATGAATAAATATAGGCAGGCAACAGGTACCTACCCCATATACGGGTGCAGCAGCAAGTGTTTCGCATTCGATACAAACGAAAGGGACGACGACTCCGACGACGAGGGGTACGACGTATATATACGGTGTGGGGGGACCTTTTGAGACGGTGATAATAATAATAATAATATTGTTGACCACACCTGTAAAACGAATACTCTGCAAAAACCGATAAACAACAACAGCAACATCGCCGCCGCCGCCATACCGAGGTCGGAGACACCGGCGGTTGACTATGTATTGTAATATAATATATTTATATATATACGATTATTAAACATAATTATAGGAACTATTCTTGCATTTGTATGTTTTTTAAATTTTTTTTTTGCGGTGGTTGTGGATTATTATTTAGTAAGAAATGCAGTTGTCTTGTGAAATTAAATACAGTTTGCAGACTTTGCATATTTTCACGCATAATATATTAATTCATCTTAATATTATATTATTCTTACGCGTCTATACCAAAACCACACATTCGACTAATTTAAACATGTTTAAAACAATAAAATTGTCGATAGGTATAATATGATTTCTTAAATCAAAACCGTTTCCCCTTTTAAGCTACATACTTGAGCGTTTTATCTGTGACATTATTCACACATTTTATTTCGAATATTTTTATTGCATCAAGTCCCGAATCTTTAGATAGGTACAATAATATGTTATACATGACGTATGTCTGTGGGACGGACGCTGTGAGTACAACACAGAGATGAAATCTTGTACAGTTATCGTGTCAATAACGTTTTATCTAGTAATTAATATTATAAAAAATTAGAAACACGATTTTGGCTAAAATTAGTAGAGATGATAGCCGAGAATCTGACGTAAAGTCAACTTATAAATCAATTATTGTAATAATTCACGTTTTCGTTATTCATGTGTTTCACTTTCTCGAAAGTCGGATAATTAATAATTTTCATGAAGGAAGCGTGATAGTTGATAAGTTTTCAAGCAAGGGGCTTCAAAGAGTTCGCCTCGAGTATCGGCGCTATATGTATATTATATATTGTTATGTTTACGATCGGACTCGCCACGTGACTTCACCCCAGAGACGTGAATGAAACTTAAGACGTACATGTTTATATATTGTGGTGGTGTCCTTGTCGTCCTCGGTTACCGTGATGCATGTATATATGCGACGCACGGTATAAGGATGTACATAATATATATATATATATAAATTATTGTGATCAATAGTGTTGAATGGGATTCGCGTGACGTAATTTTTTATGCACACGTACGCGCCAAACACGCGTGCCAGTGAGCACATATTGTATATATTATATTATAGAGAAAGCGGGACCGTTGGCATATTATAATAATATTATATATGTAAGTATACATAGGTATAGACGGTTATCGTATCTGCGACGCAGTTTTTAGTGTAATTCGATACGTCGTATATGATCACACGGTCGTTCGATTAAAAAATTGTATGGGTACTGTTAAAATAAGTGACATATTATTCTCGATGCCGTTCAAAAATAATGAAATGTCACATAATCTCAATGACCGTATATATTTACGAATACGAATTATGTATGAGCCATTCAGATTTTGGTTCGACGGAGGATAATTATTAAAAGTTCAACAAAGTGACTCGATGCACGCAAAGACCAATATTTCGGGGTAACGCAATTTTAAAGCGCGGAAAATGTCATGTTCTTATAACTAAAGGTGTTACAAAAAACAAAACAATATTTTGTACATTTACAAATTTTGTTATTCGAGCAATGTGTTATTTTTTTTATGGAAGCCGGCAAAAACTTAAATGTTGATGTGTTGTTGAAAGTTCGCCCACGATATATATACGTCGCAAACTTACGCCCCACGACAACCTGTAGTATAAGGCCTCGTATAGTTATTTATAGAATAGCACTCAATGCCCCTATTGGCACGTGCAAAAAAGACAACGGCACAATGACACGCATTTCCCTACCTATCAACATACAATATAATGGATAGCCGATTATAATATGGATAATATTAATCAATACAAAAACTTTCACAAAATATTTAACCGAAAGAACTCTCCATTACAAAATCGGCAAAAAAAAAATTTAAACCCATCTGCTCAAATCGCGCCTGGCACGACGAGACCGCATTTTCCTAGAAGACCGTAAACTAATAAAGAAGATATATTTTTATGT
Source organism: Metopolophium dirhodum (assembly GCF_019925205.1). Lineage (NCBI taxonomy): Eukaryota > Metazoa > Arthropoda > Insecta > Hemiptera > Aphididae > Metopolophium > Metopolophium dirhodum. Next base: position 2,023,337 of record NC_083565.1, read on the forward strand.
TTGTTTGTATTTATTGTAAATTTATACATTGTACTATGGCATGTTGAAACGGCTATTAATTAAATATTTTTTTTTAAAAAAAAGGATGAGAAATACGTACGTACTTTTACAGACAGCGTACTTCAGTCATGAATCGGCGTATCGCGTTTATTATATACCTATTATAATATCCGTGTCCGGTGTCGACGTATAGGAAACAGCGCGAGGACTTCACCGGAACTGTTTTATTTAAATATTATATAAACCGGAACCGTTGTTTTGTTTTTTTTTTTTAAATTTACAATATATTTGCATTTAAAATGTCAATAGTCGATTAGCAGCCGATATTATCTATAACAGTGTTGAGACACATTTTGTGAAACGTAATTATTACCAATATTTACAGTGTACTCAAGTAAGAATTTGAGCGATACATATAGATGAAATCAAATTTTCACTATAGATACCTTTATTTATCGGCGTAATATAATATTGACCAATTAATTATAATCAATTGGTTCGTTGCACTGCACAATATTCTGTACATATATATTATGGATTAGCACAATGATGATTCTATTATATAGATATTTGTATTTCTACAACTAATACTCATTACTTATTTTATTTAAAATATGTGTTCTTCGTTATCATGTTACCTAGATATCGTATATTTTTATTTTATTCAACGAAATTAACTACTTAGGTGTATAAAGACATAAAGTTATATCTAGACTGAATATAATAAATATTATTATCTATACTATAAATTTCAATTATCAACGACTATAATTTAGCACAACTACTGGTCTTCGACCACGAAAATGACCGATTACGATTGGTCTATCGACCACAAAATGTTTCGATCGCAATATTGGTATAATATGAAAATTCAAAAGGTATACAAATGTAAGGGAAATTATTGATAAACTCATTTTATCATTATGACGATGACGACCGCCCTATACTATAAGGTACGCGTTTAACAACACCGTCGTAAGTCGTAAGTAACATAATATTATCTGTACATATATTATTATTTACTATACACAAAATTATAATATTACCCAAGTGTCCCAAGTCGGTAAATCGGTTTACGACTCGGCAAAACTGTATGTACGTGATAAACTAATAATATATGTCGCCGGAGTCGCAGTGGTCGTGTCGACCTGTAGTCGGTCGACCGTCCGTTTATTATTTTTGCAAGGTGCACGCGCTCCCGCTCGGTAATTCCGGGAGTCGGAATAATAACGATAATTATCCTCGCGATAAATTCCGCGATAAATCGCAATAATATTTTTCAATTTTTAACGCGATAGAGTAAAAAAAAAACCGACAACACGCGAGGAACGCGGTAAAAAAAAAAACTAGTCGCTCGGGCGTATAAAGATAATCGCGCTTGCGTATGCCGCAGGATTGTGTTATATCTGTACGACTATTAATATTATAATAGCGCCCGAGCCGAGGAAATATTTCATTATAATAATGGTAGGTATATACGACGATATAATATGTGTGTGTGTGCAGTAAAATATACTATCGCGAGATAAAAATCGCAACCGGTAGAGAAAAGGCATTTTTATTTTTTGTACATAGACATACGACGGCCGACGGTCTCGTTGTTGCAGAAACGCGCCAAGTTGCGAGCACATAGGTACCCATACCCATTATTATGTGCATGCATAGTATATAGGTATTCATCAATTTATTATTATACTCGTTGACCATCAATCATCATAATATACCGGCTACTATAATATAGTGTGTACGCATACCTATACCACAAATTACGCATTTATGTAGGTGGTCATTTCGTGTCTAGAGGCCTATAGAGATGTGAGTTCGGTAAATTTATACCGGCTAAACTTTATGGGTGAGCGTAAATTTACGTACATTTTACCGAGATGTTTTTTTACCAGGTAAATTTATTTATACCCTTCATAAAACCGAATGACTCCTAATTTTTAATAGCTTTACTATGGTGTAATACCGAACTTTTATTTAGGTAGCCAAAGTAACACATACGAGTATACGACTATATATTATAAGTGCAGACATTGCAGTATTTTAGTGTATTATAGTCGTTTAATAGCCGTGTAGGTTAAATAGGTTGGTAGATAGTAAAAATGTATAAAAAAAAAAAAAAAATATACATGTTACATCTACACATTTCATAAAACGGTTTTGAGGAGGTAAGAAATTGCACGCGTAAGCTTGAATTCTATAAAATTACACCTAAAAAGTTTTTTACAATTTTACCAATTTACCAAATTTTACCTGTAAATTCCACATCTCTAAATTCATATTATATTATTATATCAATATATTATCATATCCAAAAAAGTGATATGACGTATAGGTAATATGCTGAGTAATCATTCATTAATGTACAGAAAATTAAAAACGTTCTTATTAAAAATATATTATTTTTTTTAAATAATTTTTAGTTGTTACATTTTTGGGGGAAAAAAATACAATTTTTAAGCTTTTTACACTATTGATTGACAACACGCATAAGTATTTAAAGTTATAATATAGCTATTTAACTAAATAGATACGTTCGAAAACCGAAAATTGAAATTTTCAGGAAATTGTTCTGCTATACCTACGGCATATTATATTAAATCAAACATAAATAATAACGGTAATATTTAGAGAGAATTATTTATTTTTTTTTAGATTATGAGCTGAGCGAGGATGCTACAAACTACAAAGTGGTTTTACAAAAATTTTTATTTATTTTTATCCTGTAACAGAAGGAGTGCTTTTATTTCAACATATTATAGTATCTTATCTTTTAGGAAATTGGATCAAGAATGGTACTTTAGACGGGTAATTTTTTGATTTTCTCAATTCTCAATAGTTATTTAATGCCACGAGGGAAACCACCGACTAAACCGAAAAACCGCTAAAACGGGATTTTAATTTCTAACGCTTTGTGTATCACCATAGAAACGAATAAAAAATTGTGACGAATTAGTGTTTTTTACAATATAAAATATCCAGGCTGACAAACCGTCTCCACTCTCCGCTCAGAATCGTTTTTCGTATATAACGTTATTACATAATTGAATTCAAATTTAATACAATCCATTGTACAGTGACCCACTTGTAATCTACTGTATAGATGAACGACATCCATTTACCCACTTTTTAAATATTGCTTTTTTAATAGCTTCAAATCCTATTCAAAAAAAAATTAAAATAAGCTATAAGACATTAATATTTTTTGAGATAATGATGGTTAACTGTTAATAACATGAAATAATCACCCGTTATAACGTTATAATATATTTGGCGAGTGTATCACAACAGCGAAGGCGGTATCGACTGCTGTAAAAGCGGGCGTATATCTCATACATTAATAATATAATATTATCTTTATATTATTATTAATTTTTTTTCTCCTCATCCCGCGGAGGAGTGTCTACATAAAGTATTTGCTTCTTGAGCTGCTATCGCCCAGACGCAATAATAATAATAATAATAAGAAGAAGAAAAACAAAGAAAACACTATACATACGAACACGCACACGATTTATTGTTGTTGTTAAATAAATAATATAACGAAGGTGCGGATTTGGGCGGTCGAGACGGTAGGATTATTTAGGGTGATGTGGAGGCGGCGCGCGGAAGGGCGTTGAGTGCGGAGTCGTCTCGTATACACATAAAAAATAGCAATCGTATGAAGTCGTTTTTTTTTTGTTATCAAATATTTTGCTTCCCCGCCACCTCCGCCGCCGCCTCACTCGCAGGTAGCTCATATTATGTAATATAATATAACGATGTGCGTATAACACCCGAGTGTTCTTATTATACATATACATATTATTTTATTTGGTATTGCAGCAGCTCAGTTAGGTATAATATACAGTATATAAAGGTATATTGTAGGTAGGTATAGAGGTATACCTACGCTATTACATCACTATACACGAACGTTACATTATATACGATAATTTACACGACTACGGGACGGTTAGGTACAAAAAAAAAAATCCCGAAAAAGGGTTTTGTGCGGAGGGTGTGCGTGCGACGATTAGACTCGGGTCGAAGAATGTATACACACTGCTGCTTCTGCTGCTGCAGGTAGATAATGTACGCGGCCGTAATAATATAATAATATCTTACATATTATATTATTACATAGCCTATATACGTATATTAGGTATACAACAATAGTGCTTCATAATCTCTTCACGCGTATCCACTGTGAAATTATAACGTGTGTGCACACTGCAGTTAGTAGGTATAATAATATGATATGCCTGTACACCGTTTCAGCAGACGCGAGGAGATGAGATGTGTACAATATAAGATCCCGCTCGTTAAACAATAAAATTTATACCGAAAATTATCTACCGGAATGAACTGCAGCCCCTATACAATAGATATATACATAATAATATATATGATTCGTGTATTATGATGCGCATAATACGCAGCCATCGCACGTGATGAATTATTATAATTAGAGCTGAGAGCTATCGCTGAAGAGGTGCTACAGGTGCGCATTCGGCGTCGCACGGGTCCATGAACAGCGCGGGAAAAAGAATTAAATCTAATGACTAAAGGTACCTATATGACAACAATTATAATAATTATATTATTATATTAAACAACCGCGGTTGTGTACTGCGGTAGGTATGCACGCGTGTGCATATTATTATTATACTACTGCAGGTATAGGCGTAATCCGGGGCGATGTTCGTCCCCCCCCCCCTGACGTTTAATATAGGGTCGGAGGCGATGATACCTGCATCGTTTTCACTCGCCCTCAGTTTTAGTAGATATAACACTGATATAAATCAGGTTGGAACTGAAAGTATATCCATGCGTCTATAACAAACAAAAAAAAATTTATAAATTACTTAGTAAACAAAATGTATGTATATAATATAGTTAAATAAATAAGAAAAACGTAAGTTACATTATGACGAATGCGTCGATCACTATAAATGCACACATTTTAGCGCATAAATTGATAAGAATAAAATAAAACCAAAATTGGTGTTTCGACATTTTCTACTTCGTGAAATGGTGAAAATATAATATGCTAATTACCGAACGTATTTGCGATTTCGGCACAAGTATAGAACGCTGTAATGCGGTATCGTGTAGTAGATATAGGTAAGTAAACCTATAACAATATATGTTGTGATATAAGTATACGCGCATATAAGCATTAAACTTCATCACGTGTCTCGTTTTTTACTTTTTGACTTATGCGTATACCTGTAGGGTACTTAAATTATGTGCCCAGTATAAGCTGTTGGTGTGTTAGATCGAAATTATAATCGCTTTCCAAAACAAGGTCGTGCCGAACGTATGTACCGTGGTGAGTTTTATAATGTACATACACCATAAACATATACTACGTGCGTGTACATAGATATAATATACACCGAACGGAAATGGTAAACAACGTAATTACGTGCGTATAACATATTATATTATAGGTATGATGTGTACATGTATATGTATATATATATATAAAGTGAATTTTCACTGAACGAAAAATGTTACAATTTACGTAACGCCTGTGGCCTATGCGTGTTATACATGGTAAAACGGTGTACCTATATATATATATATACGTAGGTATTATATTGCTAATTATTATATATTATACATAGCCATATAGGTATATAGGTATATTAAGATTACCGCGAGTGTGTGTCGTTCTCGCTATAGCAGGCGAAGATTCGTTGGACGTTGAAATAAAATCCTAGAGATATAGCTCGCTTTGAAATGTTTATGCGGGTATGTAACGAATATTTAATATATATTATACCATACCTATACAATATACACTATAGTACATACATGTACATTTTTTTTTAAAGTAAACATACTCTTTTTTTAAATATAGTATTATGTATTTTATCATAACAAAATAACATTTTTGAAAAAAAATTTTTTTTTATTTTTTGAATGTAGCATACATTTTTAATTTCATACTCCATAGCAGAATATTATTCCGAGTGATTCAATGCAAACAAATCGAATTTCGTACGAGTATATATACTACTAGTTAATTATATTATATAGTTATATAATATAATATATTATATAGATAATCACCACCTGCAGTATGATATAATATATATATATATATGTTCTCCCCTAAAATTCGGCCAAATCATCGCCCACAGATTAAAACTCGTTGGGACTGTTCGTAAATGACTAATGAGCGGTGGTTCAAATCGGTGTCGATGAAAATAATCGTCGAATGACGACTACTCACGTACATAATATATTGTACCTACCCAACCCATAACTACCTATATGGCTATATATAACATTCGTGACTAACAATATAAAACCCGCCAAGTATAACCGTCGTCCTCAACCTATAGATAACTAAACGAGGTACTATGATATGTGCATACATTCGATATCATGAATATCCGTCTAGACGACTCTAGATAAAGACGACGATTATTACTATCAGAGTTTGGCCGATTGGGACTATTATACTCGTATCATTTTGCATATTAATAAACCATATGTAACATACCATAGCACTATAGCAGTGTGATATATAAATACGTTTCAGAATACATATAGGTAGTGAGTATTCATGTTTAGATTATACATTTATAATATATATATATGGCATATTATGTTGCTTATTTTACATATTTTATTAGGGTTAGTTTTAAGCATTTTACTTCAATAAAATATTTACTACCCTACTATAGTGAAGCTGCCTTCACTATATCTACACAAATGCAAATGTTAAGAAAATGGGTGTTTCTTGATTTTTTAACTTCTTATTCTTTTTAACAATATTTTGCAATAATGTTTAGATCATTACTTGTAGTTATTTATCTCAGAAATCGTTCTAGAAAAATGTTTTTTCCTAAATAAAATATTATAATAATTATACCTTTTTTTGACAAGATTAAGTAGATACTGCATATGTAATGGTTGAAAATTATTACAACTACAATTAAAAGGCAGTATCAACAATACACATATTTTCGAATATTAGTGATGACGTGATAATGATATCAAATGCCGACAAATCAAAGTTGGGAACAAACTCATTGAAATATGTTGGTATATTTTATGGAATTATAAGATGTTAAATTAATTAAAAAAAGAATTTAAAATATTGTAATTCAATTATAAACATGTAGATACTGCTTGTCTGCTTAGGGCCCGTTTTAGAATCGTTAAACTAAGGTTAAACCACCGAATTCGGCTGGTAAAATCAGTGGGTTAGGCCTAACCGAGGTTTATACTATGATTGTAAGACAGGTCCTTACTGTTGCAGGTCAGATAATCTAAGGTTACTATAGATACATACGCAGTATGTATACCACCAAATAAATTTACTACACGTAGGTATAAGCAGTAACTAGTCTAACTACACAACATATTAAATACGTCACTGCTTATGGCGTAAACTACTGACCAATTTAAGTTTTTGAAATACTTAATAATAATAGGTAGATAGTAGATACCTATAAATAATTAACAACACGTCGACATGTCTCTTACAAAACATAATACCTATATACCTGTTATAAGAGTATAGGTAATAGGTGTATAGGTATAGTCAAATTATAAATCGTTTTCCATCACGTCACTACGCTGTTGTTGTAATGTTACAGAATCTTGCTTCAAAGATGTTGAACAATTTTTTATGTCAACGTTTCTGGGATGTTTATATATAAACTTAAAATATTTGTAAAACTGAACCGTTTAAATGATGTTTTGGTAACGTTAATGTGCGAAGTTAGCATTGAAACTTAAATCATACATCGCTACAATGTTCTGTAACCTAAAATGCACAGTGGGTACTGCGTTTTTTTCTAGGATATATGTTATTTGTCTAGTATTTAGTGATATTTTTGTAAATACTACATATTCAAAGCTTATTTAGAGGGTCTAAATTATGTTTTACTATACATTTTAACCTAGAAAAATCGATGTAAAATGGCCCGATTAACAATATTCTACAATAATCTTATTTATGAACAAATTTTCGGTCACTGCCTTTCACTTTTCCAGGGCAACATTGTATATTTAACAATATTTTTCAATATTCAATAATTTATTATTGAATGTGAAAAATTACAATTTAATGAAATTTATTAATAACGTTGAATCGAATTTCATATCATTATAGATATATAAGATGTAACTATATAGTAAAATAAATTCTTTAAAATTATTTAAATCTATATCTATAGTTAGAAGTGATTGCAGATATAATATGTTACAAAAAATTATTTCAAGTCTAAAAATCTGATAAATTTTATATTACTTACATTCAATATTTCTAAATAATATCATATTATTGCATAAATAGGTAATATATTTATATGTGTGCAAACGATAGCCATCGGCGTGCAAGATCGCTAGTGCTGCATATAGGTACCCAGCTTTATTTTATAGACGAAAAATATCTCATAATGGTGGATCAAAGTGTTCAAACGCGTCTTAGAGTCTCCGAAAATGTCCATCCCGATGAATCGTTTAATTGGGACTACTATGTATGTATAAATTGCAAGGTTTGTCGAACGAACCATGTATATGTATATAATATATATTATATAATATTATGCACTGCAGAGCGCTGTAGTCGAAAGGGTAGTTATAACGCGATTCGATTTTCTTTATTGACCTTCGAGTTTAGACATTACTTTTTAGTATAATTTTATGTTTACTCATGTACCTATCGAGTGTAGGTATGCCTATATATACAGTATACGTATATAATTAAATTTATCAATATCATCTATATATAGCGACGCGTGGACCTCGAATAATATGTGGGTAAGTGTGACCATGCCATTTTAGGATAATCGATAAAATCCTATACGTCGTATTACAAGTGATATTATAATATATAATATACGCTAATCATCGTAGCACGACTGGAGAGTATGGAAAAAAAATTACCAAAAAACTTTTTTGCACGTGTACTCCATGACCGTCCGGAGAGAACTTTTCCTTACCGCAATCCTACCCCCGGTAACCAAAATAACTACTTATAGGTATATAGGTACATATTGTACGCTATATTATAATCACGTAATCATCTTTACACCGGTGTGGTTTCGAGGGGTGATATGGCCTCCGGGAGGTGATGGTAAACCCGCGTACATAACGATACGTCTATATTATACTGTCGTGGCTCAAAAAAAAAAAAAAATTAATTAAATTTATGATTAACTTATACTATATAGGGCACCTGCATATAATATTATAACAACGAAGGAATTAAAACGTTAATTTAAAGTCGCGACAGCGATAAAGACGAATAATTATAATGATATTTTTCTACATAGGTACAATGTATATTGTATATTGTATACTAGTTGCATTGTATATATTGTATAGTTAAAAATATTATGTGGGTTTGAGTTACGAAGAAAAATTAATATAGTATTATGTTTATACGGCAGTCTCTTCGAGCATAATAATGTGTGTGTGTGTGTGTCTGTACTTGTTCAGTGTACTTGTACTCGACTACGACACGACGAAGGTACAGTAAATAATAAATTACCTATGTTATAGTTAGTCGTATCGGTAAAACTATACTAAATATACATAAGAAACAATTTATTCAGTGAGTGCAGTATGCGCCTATCGGATGGAGGTAGACGGAGCGCGCGCGCGAGAGGGAGAGAGGTAGACGGAGCGCGAGTGAGAGAGAGAGAGAGAGGAGACGGAGGTAGAGACCAAGAGGATATTATTATTAAATAGAAAAAAATTAACAAAAACAAAACAACAACACAAGAAAGTGGAGTACACACACGCTCGAGCGCGCGTAAATTAGTGCCGGTAAAGATTTATGCGGCGGCGGTAGCAACGGTGTGTGCCCCGCGGTACGCGTCTGCGGGCGGGGCGGGCGGCGCGGTGCGAGGCGACCCGACGCGCCGCGTGACTTGTGCCGACGACGGGATACCGGCGCGCACGTTATAATATATTATGTATCCGCCGCCGCCGCCGTCGTCGTCGCCGAACACCTGCTCCCAGTTCCCACGGTACGGGTTTGCCGCCGCCACCGCCGCGTATAGTAGCGCGCGGCCGCCCACCCCTCGTCCGTCCACACCGCCGCCACTGCATCTCAACAATAATACGAGTCTTGTAGCACGAGCGTCACGTAAAATAAATATCTCCACAGGCGCGCGCGCGCGCGGGCTCGCGACCCGCCGACAGCGCGCGCGCCCGGGTTCTCACACGCGCCCACACGCACACGATCGTCGCGCCCGACGGCGGCAACAGCAGCAGCAATACTGTTGTAGTAGTAGTAGTAGTAGTAGTAGTGGTAGTAGTGGTAGTAGTATAGTAGTGGTAGTAGTAGTAGTAGTAGGAAGCGTTCACCGAGCGCGGCGCGCGTATATTATTGTATACGACGTCGTATCGTTATTATTATTATTATTGTACGCAGTATATTATCGTGCGTGGGAGGCAACTCGCGGGTTTTTTTTCATCGCGACTCTCCTCTCGTTCGCGCGCGATTTTTCGCCTTCCACGCACTGCCGCCGCCGATTCCTCTTTCCCGCGTGCGCCTATTTGTACAATACCTGCGTTGTCGCCGGGGCGCTAATTTAAATGCAAATCTAAAATAAAACTAGAAAATGTTAAACGACTCGGAAATATTATACGGTTTTTAGTGCTGCACTATAATAATATTATAATACGTCATATTATTATAATCTTAAAAATTATGTTTGTTGATAATAATTATATTATTGTTGTGAATAATATAATATTACGACAACGCAAATGTTTAAATATTATCAATATTCATTATGGCCATAACTCACATCATTCACTGTACGGTATCAACAATTTCTTAAGCGGAATAATTTAGATTGGGATTTTTGTTGACGGATAGAAACGTTTCATATCGTTGCCCTTAATTTCGTAACCCGTATCTGATAGTGGATGATACTATGTATAATTAGGAATATAATAATTCTACAGTTTCAACCACGGCTTTTCCGGGGCGGAAATCTGTACGGACGAGCCCCTGATAATTCCGACTTCGGTGGCTCATCTCGGACTTCATAGTCACAGAAGTAACGGTGACCTTGATAATTATATATTTTTTACTAGCGTGGTATCAATTATATTGTTTTACTCATTAACATTAGTTAAAAATTATGCGAGAAGCTGATTTCTCTGCAGGTACCAGTAAACACGTCTGTAGTCTCTACAGTCTATGGGGTACCTCGCATAAATGCACGTGCAGATATACCTGCAGCGACCATATACCCAACATGCGTTTGTAAGAGGTTGCCGGTGCAGCAGTGTATGCATTATAATATGCAGCGACGGTTTTAATACGAAATTCTTGTTAGTGTAAAATCTGCAGTTGGCGCGTCGCAAGCATAGAAAAGAGACGCAAGAAAAGGTCGCAAGACGAGTGAGAACGGCTCTTACGGGCGTATTATATAATATTATTATAAATTATAAAACGACGCGTTTCGGCGGGACCGACGTCGTCGTCTTCACGTGGTCCATTGTTCGCGCACGTGCAAGGGACACGATTTCGGCGGGTCGCAGACTCACGCACACACCCGCACTGCACCCACACGCCGAGGGTATGGAGTATGAGGTAATAACACAATGCGTCGTATATGGCGCGCCACACGCACATGTGAAGACGACGCGGCAAAAATCGTTTATACCTACACAACCATTGTCCGCCGTACGTCTTTTTGGCGCCCAAAACATCTGCGGGCCCGCGCTTTTCGGCCGAAAATTTCCCACCAAAAAAAAATTGTTTTCAAATTTCGAGCACCTGCCCCCTCGGTTAGGCCGAGAACACAATATACAGAGAGAGAGTATAATGCACGTCTTACGCGCCATACCTGTACGCGCACACGTGCAGCACCCCCGCTGTGACCGTATATATAGATTCGTAGTACGAGAGTTGTACGCTATATGCAATTGTTATGCAGTTGTCGAGCGCATCGTAGCAGGTGTGCCCTGCTGGACGACCCAAGTCCAAGCCGTGCTTATATTGTATAATATATCGTGCGATAATACCGCCGATATATTGTATGATAATACATCGTATTATATTATTATGAGGTATATTATACCGTCTAGCCATTGTGATATATGCGTTGCCCGGCGCTCGCGACAGGTATAGGCTCATAGCATAATATAATAATATATTATAACGCGCTGTATACAATACACGATTGTATGTGTAACTTTTATTATTTATTGTTATTATTACGAGACGCGTGTTGTTCGCCGCGAGCAACGTGGTTTCGTTGCGTTATCTCGTCGTCACGTTCTTGATGGGTGGGGAGGGGGTCGATTTTCCTCTCGGTCGAACCTGCAGTGACGCACGAGGTTTTCGCATTTTACGCGTATACGCGGGCATCGTCTACCCCTAAGTGGCATCGGTATACGATAAACATGCACAGACGCACATTTATTTATTATGTAGGATTCTTAAAATAAATATAAAGGTAATTGGGTACTTTAAATGTTTCATAATATGTACAAAACGCTGTCAAACTGAATTTTATGTTTTCATTGAGAGTAGTTCTTCTATTACTACCTAATTAGTGCTATGGATTATGGATATACAGAGTACTTGCCTAATTAGTAGGTATGTACCTAACTTTGCGAGTTGTGATTAAGATACTTGAGGTTTTATTAAACGTACAAATTATTCAATTTTCATCTCAATTCAAGTTTCTTAATTTCTTGCAGCTATTATTTAGTTACATTTATCGCCCTGATTACTAATATTGTAGGTACTTACCTGACAGCTTAACAAAATCACAGAATCGGTTGTATAATTTTTGACGCGTGTTTGGGGGGCCCACGCGTGCAGCAAACTTATAATAATAATAATAATAACAACAACAATAATACGTGATCGGCCGACGGGGGCGTATGCGGAAATGTTTACCGATATCGGTAATAACAACGATGCAGTTGGGTATAACTCGCGCCTTCGAGTTTATGAATGAAAACGGTAAAGGGTTGTACACGTCCGATGCCTCATTCATCGTCCGTTCAACCCTTTCGCGGGAAACTGAAACCACCTGTATACCTGTACCGATGCAACAAGTGCACCGAGCCGTGCACATACACGATACGCGTTTAATGTACACCGACAGGCGCACACCGCGAGGCCGATATTCCCGCGCTGCACCAGTGCATTTTTCCATCTGATAGTACACATTTCCGCCAAAAGCATATATTTATTAATATTATTCTTACTTGTTCGATTCGTTATTGACGTCCCGCCGGACTTTTATTCATATAGATTGTAAACGAACAAAATATATTTCAGAGTAGATTATTTTTATAATATAATATATCGGTTATCGAACGATCGATAGCCGATAGGTAACTCGAAATTTTGTAATCTCCTTGAAATAATAATTACCATTACAACGAAATTTGGTATCTCAAACTTTTTATTGTTCCCCTTGAGTTTCGACATGATACGAGAGTTTATTGTATTATAATAATTATACACTGCGCGCATGTGTGTACCGACAACGCGCACTATAGCTGACGATTACAGAATGTATTTTATTTTAATATTAGAAACAAATTGTGTAAGTATATACATTATATTATGTAAGTATCCAATTTCATTGAAATAAATATAAAAAAAACAAACAAATATTTGTTTTAATTAGACTCAGAACAAAAATAAAAATACATTTTCTTTATATTTTACTTTGAAATTTTTCATTCGGAAATTCGTTAAAGCATGCAGCTGAATTAGCATTGTTACCTAAATTTATAATACAACAATTTTAACAACGACACAAATTCGATGACCTACCAACAAAGATAGGTGATAGAAGACGCATGATATTGAAATACAGGTATTAAAAAAACAAAATTAAAAAATACATCGATTAAAAGGAAAAATGTTCAGGTATATGACATATTAGGTATAAAATGTACTTAATTTACAAAATATATAAAAATACGTATTTATACTTAAGTATGCGAAAATATGTAAAATTAAATTAGCTACAAACCTGCAGGGAGGTATAAAATAATATAACTAGGTACAAATATGAAATTACAATAAAGTCAGTTCCCTAAAAGTAAATAATATGTTCAATGATATTATAATTTATAGGTATTATTTATTAATTATTATAAATTTATAATTTTTTTTAACACTTGTGAGTCACTTAATCATCGAACGGAATCAAAAAAATGTTTTTAATTATAAGTCCAAAATTACATCCCTTACCTATATTATCTTTATATTTACGATAATTATATGTTGTAATTTTGATAGATACAATATAAGTAGGGCTCAGATTTGAAGACAAAAGGCTTTTTTTTTTTTTAAATAATAGAAAAATAATTTTTTTATAAAAATGTGTTTAATTTTATATCCGATGTATTTGTAATTTTTATTTGGCCATTTTTACTTCTAAAAGTAATAAGTAAAGCTTTTTTGTCTTTTTTTACTTTTTTGTGTTAAATTTTTTGTTTAGTTAGGTTTTGTGTTTAGTTTTATACACAACATACGTATTAACGTTACAAATCGTTGATACATAAATCGTCTATAAATCGGAAAACTGTAGCCATTTTAATTTAGATTATTATTCATGTATGAAATACGCACCAATAACTTCGGTGGACAGTAGAAAGATCATTATCTAAGTACAAACATATTTTAAGTTCAAATCGCAAAATATTTTCAGAAGAAAATGTGAGCAAAAATATGGTATAGCTAATTTTTTTTAATACAAACTACTAACTAGTAAAATTTTACATAAATCTATTAAATAATTTAAATGCTTTTTTTAGTGTTTATATTGTATTGCCTTCAAATCCGAGCCTTAGTAATAATAGTAATGTAAATGTTGTACTTAATATATTATTATTTGCTCGGGGGATTCATTATCTCAAAGCCAGTAGGTATGTAATGATACTCAAAATTATTAAATTACTTTGGACCTGACTATATAATTTGTATAATTAATATTACCTATATATTAAAATATGTATAATAGATATTTATACAGGTATTATACTGTGTGTCTGTATATATGTTCACAATTAGACCAATGGGACCAGTGAAATAAATTATATTTATAATAATATTCAAATAATTATTTTTAGGCTTAGTAATATAAAAATCATAGATACATGTGTAAAAAAGAGCCACAATTAATTATTAGCTAATACGTTTTTGAAAGTAGGTAATAAACTAGGTATAATATAAACCGAACACTGTATACATAATTAATATATTATAATTGAAGTGGACGCCTATTTCGCCGAAATTCAATTTTCGAGTGTTAGTCGTTTTGCCAATCGATAAACACACGTTTTTATTATTATTTAATACAACTAAAATTATTAACTACACAAGGACTTGGTTAAAAGTTTACAACCACTTCAAGGTTCATCGAGTTTATCAGAAGGATAGGCTTATTCAAAATAATAATAAATTATTAACAATAGCGAAAAAAATATTTTCATACCTTTAAAAATCTCAGTTATACGAAAAGCAGTTATATAGAAAAAATAGATAGAAAGACATCAACGAATATTATGATATATATCGATAAACTGTACAATATATTATATTATATTTATAAAACTAATAATGATCTTTATAGTTAACGGCTGAAAATAAAGCACTTTATTTACCAAACTTGCAAATTGTATCCAAACCCGAACCAACTAGTTCGTATTTTGTATAAAACCCGTAACCATTTAAAAAAAAGCTTAAAAAAGTTAGCAAACAATTAATATTATTATCAAACTAACAATTAATTATCACATTTTATATTTCATCGTTCTTTATGAAATTCAGTACTTAAATTTTGTTTGATTTTATTCGTTCTACTTTCGAATCGATTACCAAACTAATAGATACTAATGTGCATTAGTTCATTGAGCATTAGTCCGGTTAAAATATTTGATTTGCTAATTGCTATTCTAAGTTCGCTTATCGAATTGAACCAACCACCTTTTCGAAAATGTAACAATTTGTTACATCACTATTATCATTATTATAAGTATCGCTTAACATTATTCGAAGCAATTCTTCATAATACATTAATTCCTGTGGTAACAGGATATTATTCGTTTGCATATTAAACGCTTTACTAAGAGACTTAAAAGTTCAAATAAAAAAAAAAATATATATCCCTTTTCGCTTATGCCTCCATAATTAGTATTTTTAATCGGTTTATTGTCAATAAAATATAATATGGTCCGATCGTACAAGAATGTGAAAAAATATTGTTTATATTTTCGTAGATTTCATTCTTAATATTGCTAAAAATCAGAATTATATTTAAATGTACTCAATTATTTAAATTCTTCGACATTAAGAACGGCTGTCCAGACTCCGCCATTTTGTTTTCATAGTATGAAGTCATAGAATGATATAGTACCTATAATAATATCAAATATAGTATTGTTGTAAATATATTATAAATTATATAGTATTTGGTAATACTTAACGAGTACGCCGTTTTCGAGATTCCACACGCCTAGATGTAGGTTGTTTTGCAGACCCTGTCAAAATCAAGGCGTTCATTGGCGTCGGACATTACCACGTACTACAGCCGTCGATCGTTACACATTTAGGGCTCGGCACTTATAGGAGCTACAAAAGGAAAAATATGCACAAACAAATTGTAAAATATGTATGAAAAATGTAAGTTTGTGCAAAAAAAATTAGTAATTAATATTCTTCAAAATTCAAAACTATTCAAAATTCCAAAACACCATTTTATGTTGTTATTATTAAAAGATAAAAGAAAATGTAACTCCTAGAACTTCCAAGCCCCAGGCCCCTAGACTATTATTATTGTCGTCGTCCTTAATTTTTGATAGTAAAATATTATGGTTTTTGTTTTTTATATTAGTTTTCAAATCGATAAGAACGACGCGCGCGACAATTAGTTTTTACACACGTCATATCTACAACAAGTGTAAATTTGTAATAAAAAATGCGATTAAATCTTCCAACTCCGACTTTCGTGAAACTTCGATCCAGTAGAGTACATATATTATGAGTATAATATCTAGTTTCACGTATGTAACCCCCCCCCCCCCCCCCCCATAAGTGTCTATGTTTATGCGCGTTAATAAATCTATATATTATAAAAACATGTTTATTTTTTTTTCTACTGCGTCGTTTCCAAATCGATCAAAATATTAAATTATAGTTGTCGAGAATGTTTATAATTAAGTATTATATTATACGGATCATAATCATGCGTAAATCGTTAGCTGATTGAGTTTCTGTGGAGCGTTCATGTGTACTCGAAATGCATTTGGATTTCGACTGCAATATGACTCGAGGATAAGCCTCGTACAAATCCTCATACTGCGTGTGGCAAGAGTCAGGTTGAAAGAATACGACGACAATTTTAGGGTTTTGCTCCTTTTTAAAAATTGTACACGCTCCTCATGATTATCGACCTGTATTAAATCAACATTACTCGCATGCAACCGGACAGTCATAGTGTCAGACTAAATTTAACTTAGAGTTTTCTTTAAACATATTATATTAGTGGTATTGACTCATCTTACCTCAGATACATTTTAAGGTTCTTTATTCTACTTTCTACTCATAGTATTTTTAGAATTGCCAACGAAGACACATCCTTTTATTTCAGCTAACCGTTGCATATATTATCTTGGTATGATAATAATTACATGTAAACCGCTATCTGTATTTGTGAAGTATACAACATAATATCTAAATTGGTTCCCTGCAGCCCGTACTGTTGTTATAATAAGTAAATAAATAAATATCTGTATACTGGTTATTTCTACCGTAATATACCGACGTACCGTTCAATACCAATAAGTAATACCGTATACCCATATACTAGTGCTAGTACCTATATGGGTTGACACCGTTTTTTCGGTATACCGGTTCTAATACCGCAATACCGGTATCCGATTTCGACACTGTCAACCCTAGAATAAACTATGAATCGACCATATAGTACACACTGTTAGAATACGACATCATACAGTGTTCGGGCGTATTGTGTACAACGCACTGCGGCTATGCGGGACGAGTAAGAATAAACTAAAATATGTGTAATAATATTATAATTATTATCATCGTTACTCGGGAAAAAAATATTCGCGTTTAAATACTTGACGGATGACGATACGTTATAATCATTATTCATTATATTATATAGTGGAAGACGTTTATTAGAGCCTGGGGGTAAAAAAAGACGCTGTGAAATATCACAACAGCGTAATTACACAGGCGTACACGACGTCGCATCAAACCTATACATAGTATTATATTATAGGATCGCTTATAAGTTATTAATCGAGTCTAACGCGCACCGTACTCGAACCGCTCTCGCATCGATTAATATCGAAATATATTCGTAAACGGTTTAGTGACTGCTTTTTAGTCAAGCGGTTTTAATTTTTCCACCGGACCAATTTCCTAGTTAAGACCTATAATTATCAACACCGCATAATGTTCGGCACGCTGCGGGTGGGACGGTGTGCTGCGGTGCACGGGTCTTTTCACCGTCATCCGAAAGTTCGTGAATAGAATATTACAGATGGAGATCACGCGGGACCACGTCGAATCCATACCGACCGGTGGACGCCATGACGTACACGAAATTCGACGATTTTCCTAACTCGTGAGCAGGGTTGACGGTGAATTATATTTTTTGATTTATTTGATTGAAAAGCCCCGCGTTTTTCGATATAATACTCAGCGTAGAATTTTAGTGATACAAGACACAGGAATATACCTCTTATAATATGTGACACACACGACACGCAATTCACACTTTCGTTTTATTAGATCTTCTGGAATCGAATTTTAATTTCAATTTTAATTTCGAAATTATTAATAATAATATATAATATAATGACGTATAATCTATTGTAATGCTCTATATTTATAACCATCTCTATAAGTTTTATAACAAACACTATTGTTGCGGGGGACGATAAAACAACCTCGCTGTCACAATGTCATATCAACAGTTACCCTATACTTAAAATAATTTAATAGGATCAGATTTTTTTTTTTTGAATACGAATACTAAAATATTATTATATGTATATTATTAAAATTACGAATTTTAGTGAATATATTGTAATATACTATAAGTATACTAGGTATATACTATAGGGGTGTGCCTATATAACGTTATAATTAAGAGAACAATTTATTATAAGAATTAAATTTCTCATGCACAAATAGTGTATGATGACATAATATTATATTCCTTAATGCATGTCCTGTACAAGCAAGTGGCAAGCAGATTTCGCATCTTCTATGTATCGCGCTGCAGTTATAGGTATACCTATTATTATTGTATGCGCGTGTATAACTTTCGAATACGCCACGCGCACGCCACCAGTATAAATGTATAATATTATTAAAATTCTAGATCTGTGAACGAGTAATTGTGGTCAATCAGTCGGGATTAGAATAGAAAGAAATAACGATTCAAACATAATATAATAATAAATTATACGTCATATCCGGTGGAAACTCGAGGGTGTTGATTTTGTTATCGTTACGTCGAACATTATATATATATATATACCGACTAAGAGTTACATAAAAAAATGACCACTGACCGACCGGCAAGCCTTGTTAAGTATTTGAATAAATGTATTGAAATAAAAGTATTTGAAAAAGTGCTTTTTTTTATTAAAAACTATTTTAAATACGATTAATTACTATTATTTGATTATGTATTCTGAATAATTTTAGATTCTTAAGCGGAGCTGTGTAGAAGTTTCACAATGGTGTTTATTATTTTAATTTTTTAATTTTTTTTATATCCTGTATACAAAATTTCTACCAGAAGGAGTGCTTCGATTTCAACATATAGTACCTTATCTTTTAGGAAATTGGATCAAGATGGTACTTTTAAGAGGTCATTTTTCGATTTTCTCAATAGTTATTTAATGCCACGGGAAAAACTACTGACAAATTACTAAAAACCCGCTTAAAATGGGATTTTAATTTCTAACGTTTTGTTGATCACCGTAGCAACGAATAAAAAATTTTAATATTATAATATTAATTTAACTTAAAGGCTATAATAAATAATAAAAATTTGAAAAATCCAGACTGATAAACCATCTCCGCTCAGAATCTTTTTTCTTATACAATGATATTTTATCATTCAAGTTGAATACAATCCATTATACATTGACTCACTTGTAACCTACTGTACAGCAGAGCGACATCCACTTACCCGCTTTTTTTTTGTACCTTTTTATTCATTGTAAAATACTTTTTTGAATTTGAAAAATAGTTTAAATTTGTGACAAACCAAATTGTTCTATAAAAAATCGGGCACATTATACTTATACGTGATAGTTTTTCTCTTCGGATGAAATATGATTGATCCACGTTAATTTCCAATCATTCCAATACTATTTCGAGTATTCGAATATGTATTCAGAGTATATTTTTTAAAATGTATTCGAATTCGTATTCGGAATATTTTAATATACTTATTTATTCGAATACGTATTCGGAATACAAAATACTTGTTATACGAGACTGCCGACCGGCTACAAATATAGTAAGTTTATTATACACGCAACGCGATTAGATTATGTTTGAAATTGTGAAACATTTTTAAAACAGGTCTTCAAATTAACGTTTATTATTTTAATTTAGTAGGTACAGCGTGTATATTTTATATTGGACCCTTTATAAAATTATATTATTGTATAATTTCCAAGTTAAGGTATAATAAATGAAAAAATCTTTACGCTGCAGGTCTGCAGCTACCTACATTATAATATTATATTAGTATGTATATGACATAAATAGTATCGACGTGATGCGAGAAATGTCTATACTTTTACAAAGTCATAATGTAATGAGTAATGAGTACATAATTTATAGATAGGTACTGCAAACCTATGTACATGATGAAATAAATGATAATAATAATAATAATAATAATAAACATCGCTGCCTGTTAATTGCAGAGAGGCAATACTTTCACGGTGAATTTTATAACACCTCATTACTCGAAAATATTTTAAAAAACATAATACGATTTTAAACGTAGGTACTTGCGGGCACGAGGGCTGACCGTTCTCAAATAGCTGAAAGTACGTTGATAAAAATATTTTATTATATTAATATACAAGGAACGGGTGGACTGGATTTCGGCGGCGGATATAGGAGTGCAGGGCGTGCAGCGATTTTTAACACAAAAATTTAGTTCCGATTTAGTTTTTTCCCACCGTTTTCTGCGTGTGTATTAATAATATAATAATAATAATAATAATAATAATAATAATATACCGTTTCGATCCGCAGATAATCATATAATTTTTTTTTACCGGTAGGTGTAACATTATTACAGTAGATGGGTAATCGGTGGAAAAAAAGTAGTTAATTATCCCGCTGCTGCAGATATCATCTCGGGAGCTCGCGTACATGGCGTCGACGCGTCCTGCAGCACTGCAGCGACCAATATTAGAAAGTCGTATTATTTTTTTTTTTTTTACGACGCGCGTGCCCCCCTCCCACCGGAGTCCTTCGACTCGGAGACGACACCGTCTGTAATACGCGCCTAACGCAACACTTAATAATATTTCGATTTAAGTGTATTTACAATAACGCGTGCAAGTCCGAATTTAAAAATAAAATAATTATTTTACAAATGCGTGGAATGATATTATTGCATTAGGTATTTACAACAGTGATTTAGATTTTAGACCAATATAAAAAAAAAAAAAAAACGTTAAATTAAATTAAGAATATTTTTTTTAATCTGAGCATCGTAAAAATGGTTCGCGTTAACCTAACCCACCATGTTTTGGAACGTTTGTCTTGCAAGCACGCAGGTCGTAGTAAACTAGTAACATAATATCATATTATTATTGATTTTAAAATATACTATCAAGTATAATATTTTAATACCATTGAACAGCATACGTTCGTTAACGTTTGGTTTCGTTAGTTTTATTATTGGCTTGAAGTGATGTCAAAATATAGGTATAGATGAGGTTATAACAATACGTTATCCGCGGGTTCCATCAGCACTCGTGACTCGTGAGACGGAGTCAACAAAATAATAATATTATGCTGTTGTAGTTGTAGCGATGTAGCGTCTTCTTAACGACGGAAGGACCTCGTGGATCCCCTATTACCCAGAATTGTATTTATATTTATACTATAAATGAATCCGGGCTCGTCCTTACAAACTTTTGAGGACAGTGGCGGTACAAATAGTGCGTCGATCGCGCTCGAGTCACGTTATCGTGTCCTCGGGTAAAAGTCACCGACTGCGGCGGCAGTCGTTTAGGCGCGACAACGATAATAAGTGGCGCGATGATAGTCGTTATCATCGCGTCACACACTCGCACTGTTATTACCCACACGCACACACACACACACACACAATTCTATACCAGCACTAAATATTATATTATATATACGTAGGTACATTATTATACACACACACGCACCATACGGCCACCTGTTTCGGGTCAAGGAGCGCGGCGGCGGCGGTACCGTGAGAACTGTGGGCAGGTGATGGCTACCTGTGTTACTCTCGCATAAATCTTGGCGGCCACAGTCCATTTACACGGAACCGGTCCACTGCCGCCGTACAGTAATTAACCCGTGACGGTCGCGCGCTCATTACGACCGACCGCCGCCGCCGCCGTTTATATTATATTATATCGAATCTCCGCCGCCGCTTATCACACGAAATGTATTGCCGTAACAGTTTTTATTTTTTACTTACGACCGCTAAAATATGCCACAGCTTATTGTAATGTTATATTAACGATACATAATGTAGAAAACGTTTTTCATTTTTTCTCCACTCCTATAAATCGCGCACTATAATAACATTATTATAACACGTATAACATACGCGTATAATAACGTTATAAACGTATAACACCGGGTTCGGCGGAAATTTCTTTACACGCGAAACGTGCGACCTGCACGCACTCGGACAACAAACGTTCACAATTATGCATATAATATAATAATACGTAGGTGTATCGTTTAAACGGTTTACCGCCAAAACAGGTGAAGTGTTTATTATTATATATACCCACCTTACCTACATTTTACTCGTTATAATAAACAAACTGTTATTGTGTAAACTCGCATCGTGTATACGATAATAATATTATAATATACAACGCAACAAGTGGAGCGATCGTAATTCCTCCGAATAATCGTTTACGTGTTATCGATTATCATTGTATAAACGACTTAATATCGTAAAATCGATCAAGAAATCAATGGCTGGTACCTATACCGAATCTGATTCCCGAGCTCCTATCCCACTGGTCAAATTTGTTCCCGTTAAAAAAAAAGGTATTTCATTAAAAATAGCTGAATTGGTTCCCGTTTCTGATCAGTTCTGTTAATAAAAAATAATTCAAATTTTTAATTTTAAGCAATATTTCGCAATATACAAACATACATAAAAAACTATACAACGTGCTAGCTACGTGTCTACGTTAATGAAACACTATTACAAGATTAAAATATTTGAAGAAAGTTATTATCATCTCAACTATCTCAAATAGTAAAATCTTAAATTCAGTTAATTAATTATTATTATTACATCTAAGTTGTCAGTCCTAAAACCTGTAAAACTGGGAAGGGAAATGTGCGTACTTGGCCATCTTACTGTGGAAAGTGGAAACCAATTTGACTAGTCTAGTGTGATACCTAAAACATTAAAACGGAAACCATTTCTGCTCACCTTAATAAAATACCTTTTCAATGCAGGCAACAGAATAATAAATTTCATATATACTTGCGCACTGAAACTGCAGTAGGAGAGGATCAAAAAGAGTCAAAACCGGACCTTTTAACGTATATTATAATAATTATATAAGACGGCAAGTGCGACGTCAAACAATATTAAAATATACGTCAAAATACAAAAAAATCACTTAGGTATATTATATAATTTATATATTATTAATATAGGTAAGGACTGAGGTGTGTACAGCTGACAATTATAATTGTGCAGGTCGGCCTATTATTTGCTCGCTGCAGGCGGTTCGTCCGACAAGGACGTCGCGGTTTCTATACGGCTGTACGACAGTATGTCAGTATAATAGGTATATGGGTACTTCTGTGTACATAAATATTATAACTTGTTGGACAAAAAGCGTTACGTCATTTGAGTATCTGACCACTCGTATGAAGACGTTATTATATTGAATGGGTAGGTACATATTATTATCATCATTATGTACGAATACCGTTCCGTTTTGTTTCGTGAACAGCAGACGTTGTGCGCGGCCCGACAATATAAAATATTATTATTAATGATCGCGTCTATTTTTAGGCGCAGATTGTCGTCGTTTCCGCGCGATTCGACGTTTTTCACACGGTGCCGTTGAGTGCCAAGACTGCTGGCGGAGGAGGCGGTCTTAGAAATTCCGAAGAGTAATCACTAGCGATTTGCCACCGGTCTGTCACAGTCGTCGCAGGCGGCAATTTTACGGACCCGTGGACGGAGACTGGTGCGAACGATCGTCTACTACTACGACGACGATATTATATTATGGTATGGCTGGTATAACATAATACGGCGAGGAGACGTTCTCACGGGAGGGATTTCGACGCAATTAAACCACAGATAGCGTCTCATAATAGTATACTGTGCATACGCATACTATATAGCTATATGACGACGTGGCGATGTTTGTTCAGGCATCACGCGGATGAGGCGGCGGCGTTACGGGCGACGGGTTAAATTCAATATTTGTTCAGTGACCCAAACGCGCGGGGATTGAAAAAAAAAAACCCAAAAAACACATAATACCTACAAGTGCCCCAACTCCTCGCGCCTACGCATCGACATGATATACGCGTACCTATATATATGTATGTATACATATATTATTATCATTATTATTTTAATATTCTTCTCACACCCCGTCGACGCGCGACGGCGGCATTGCGTTGTAACACAACCTGCTTGGGAACGTCGTTATAATGTTATATTATTATGTAGGTACAATGTACATATATACGGTTAAAGGTGTATAAAATATCTATGTACCTACATGCGATATTATATATTAATACGCTATATAATATACGGCTTGAAGCTCCGATACCTATGTACTCGAGTCGTCAAGGTCGAAGGGTTTAACGTCGCGATCGGTTGCGCATCGCCGTGTATGCAACACTTACATATCATGATTAAATATTAAATATTATAATATAGGTATACAATAGTATGATAATATTATATTGGTTTAAGACGATGCGACCACCGATCAAACGATCATCATCGCTTATTCGTTGAAGAATAGCAAGGCACGAACTCACGCGTCACATATTTATATCTTATACACACTGTTAACGGCTTATACAGGTACTTGGGATTTTTTTATTTTCAATATTTTTGTTTCCCCAAATAAAATAATTGAATTTTTCAATTTTTTTAGTCAAACAGGTGATAAAATCATCAAAGTTGTATTTCAAGATTTAAATGCTAATATACATATAAAAAGGTGGGCAAGTGAGTGTCGCTCTACTGTACAGTAGGTTACAAGTGGGTCAGTGTAAAAGATGGTGTTAAATTTGAATTCAATGATATAGGTAATATCATAGTATATAAGAAAAACGATTCTGAGCGAAGACAGTCAGTCAGCCTTTAATATGTTGATATTATTATGTATATATTTGATGATATTATTGTGAATAAAGTAATTTACGTAGAACCTTGCTTTAAATTTTCAATCCTTAGCTATACAAGTTGAACATTTTATAAATTTTTAACTACAAACTCATTTTTAAATTTTAAATTTGTTAAATGTTGTCTAAAATTGAACTTTAAATGCTTATAAAAAAAATTGTGCCTATGTATTTTTAATATTTTTCAACTGATATTGTAACAATATAATATTAGGAGCCTTGTATTAAATGTTCACGCATTTTTACCAAGCAAATAAAATTTTATTTACAATTAGAGAAAAAAAACTCAAAATATTGAACACTGACAATGTCCGTAAACAGCACATAAAGAGTCAAAATATTTAAAAAATTTGATGGTGTATAGAAAATGAGTATATAAATATTAAGTGAAATTTTCATGTATATTTACAGTTATTAGTTTTTGAATTACCTACAACAAAATAACAAAATCGCTACATGAGAAATCGAGTGAATATGCAATCTTGTAAAAATATGAACTTCAAACGCTCATAAAAATGTAATTTTTTTCGATAAAGGTAGACAAACTTCTGAGAAATCTTGTATTATATTTTCAAATCTTAGATTTAAAAAGAAAAATTTTAATGAATTCTCAACTCAAAATAATTTGCTAAGTTTCGTGATTTTTCCGTGTTTTATCAAAATTTGAACTTTAAATGCTTATAAATAAAAACTGTGACTAAGGAATTTTAATTTTTTTCTTCTGTTTTTGAAACAATATATTAGGAGCCTTCTATTAAATTTTTAACCTTTTTTAATTTTGAGCCACGTTTGATTTATATTTTATACCAAGTGGTAAGTACTTTTTATCTGTCGTTGAAATAATATATTAGAAGCCTGCTATTAAATGTTCAACCTTTTTTATGTTTGAACCACGTTTGATTTATATTTTATACCAAGTGGCAAGTGCTATATCCAATCTACCACATATCAATTGTCCATATTGGTCGATTTGGTTTGCGAACTTAGAAAGAAACTAGAAACGACGCAAATTTTCATGTGAACTGAAGTAAGTAGGTAGGTACACCAAAACCATGATACACTTATATAATTTAAATTTTGTATTTATTCATTTATTCGCGGGCGAAATCGGGTTGTACAACTAAAATTGGATGTTGGTTCATCCGAAGTCAATAGCCTCAAGATACGATTGGACCGTTTTCAATAAAAATTATTTCAATAGATTATTACTTGAAACTTGTAGTGAAACTTGGGTGTTTATAGCTTGATTTTTCAACTCATATAGTCTGTATAAAGGGTAGCTTATACATGATTTTTTTTTACAAAAAAAGAAAATTTTATTTGTTTAACTAAATGGTTGCAATAGGTTACATATTATATTAATATTATAATTAGAAGAAATATGGTATAAACATTTTCTACATTATATTTATTAAAAATACAAATCTTTGGCCTGGACAATTTTGGGCAAGACAGCTACTAATATAATATATATATCAATACGCATTTATATATTACACAAAGTATTTGGTTTTTGTTATTATCCCAATTCCCAAGAGTTCAAACTGATTTGTATTTTGTTTCCATGTAATAATTTATTCTATATAACTACAATATTGCTTTACGTATTTACAAAAAAAATTCATGTGTACGTACTGTGTATAACGGTTTTTTTGCTAATTCATGATAATTATTATTCATATTAGGTATGTGCTTTTATCGATGTCAAATAAGGTTAAAAAGTAAATAAAATCGTGAAATGTATCTTTAAAAGTATTTAAACACCTTATATTTTAACATGTTTATATATTACCTAGGTATATAATTAGAAACCGCAATCATTTTCGGTGCACGTGAAGTTATCGATAATGACCAATGAGTAACTATATAGTATTTGATGATCGTATGTGTATAATAACATTATTATCGTCGTCACCGAGGACAACTGATAAATATATTACAGTATAATATGTAATATACTGACTATATAATATAATCCGTAGATATCAATTCCATATTATGTTTACACGAACGCGCGAGACGCCTATAATATATTGTGTAGATATATATTATATGTAATATATAATACGCTGGGTCCACGGCACGTGTGTGACTACTAAATGGAATTGTTACAACATAAATTAGACCGCGATGTGATATTATAAACGCAAATATATGTACAATATATTATCATATTATTATTATCCGTGTGCTACGATCGTCGGTAAAATACGTGTTTGTGCGCGTTTACCTATCAATAATACAGGCGTGTACATATAGGTACATAATATACCTAATATTATAAACGCGCGTAGGTACGTTCTGTGTGCAGTGTGTGCGTCTGTGTGTGCATTAGGCGTCGTTTACTCGTTTGTACATTATAATATATTATTATTATTATTTTCGTTCGTACCCGAACCGGTTGCCCGCCACCGATTTCCTATTGGAAAACATGCCCAATTTCCACACGCCGAGTCATCTAATCGAGTTATGCAAATGCGAACGCGTATACACACAGGACACGGCGTTCCCACAGTCCGAGCGGCGAGTAATTAACTATATATAACGCGCGCGTACAGCGAGTAGCCCGAGTGGTCTTTCACCTTGTTTGGACACGTGCGACCGGATCCGGAGAGTCGTCGAAAAAGACGCGATAGTCGCTAATTAGAATAACACACGTACTCGTTCGGCTGTATAATATACATTTATACTTATACGTGCATGTATATATTATTATGCGTTTATCATTTTCCGCGCTAACGAGTATACCCTCCCCTCCCCCCCACACACACGCGCGCGCGCGCGCCACACCGACGAATGACGCGACAACTTGACCCGCTTTTTACGCGACGCGATAGTATAATAATATAATATAAAATTCGTGATTATTTTTCAGTTTGCGTACATGCAAATCAAAGTGTATACACTATAACATTATTGTAATGGGACGTCGCCGTCAGTGGTGGCACGAACTCCTATAAAAATGTATAAACCATAACTATTTTTAAATAACTACCTCCTACAAAATAAGGTAATAATAGTATCGAATTGGATTGGGAAATGTATAGGTATACTCATATTATATGTTTATATTGTAGTATCCACCTAAATTTTACTCGAAGCAAACAGTATGTGATTCTGATACCACTAGCTGCGCCCTGGATGATGACGTGCGTGTAAAGCACAATAATTGTTAATATTATGTATACTTGATTGCACCATGATACAAGGAATTCGTTTACCCGAATTGGTGTGAAAAAAATTACTTCTAGATATTTGCACCATAACATTGATATGATTCCTATTATTATAAGTGCGTTCATTTTTTAGTTACACCGGTTTGGACAAATACATTACTTGATTATAATTTCCCGTTAATTCGTTGTTATTTGTTCATATTTTTCTATAATTTATGCTATTATACTAAGTACACTAAAGTATCTATAGATCAAACAATCAGTCATTTAAATTGTGTTTCAACAGTCAAATGTCATTTGTCGGGCGCATAGTCATTATTATTTTCGTGAAAAGACGAGCTTTGAAAAAATTTTATAATCTATACACAATACACGGTTGATTACATAGAATTTTCAGTGAGCAGTGAGCACGTTTCTTACGATCCCGAATACATATAATTGTTGACACCAAATCAGATGTGAATAACCAAATATCTTAAATTGTACGTCTCAAGTCTCAAACATATAGTTAAATATATTTAGTTATTTATGAAATCAACAATATTCAAATGTTGATGGCTATTATACCTACACATAATATATGAGTAAATAATAATTGAAGGGTTGAGTACTCGAGTTAAAATTATTACTAAATTTTTTTTGAAAAATCCTTTTTATTGTGATTTTAATAACATACAATGTAAATACACATTACAGAAAAATACTTTAGGTCAATTGAAAGTTTGAAACATCATTTTCATGTATATATAGGTAGTAAGTACCCTGCAGGTAGCAGCTATATCATGTAATCACGTAACATTGGTAAGGGCGTGAAAAGTTTGAAAAATTTAGGAAAATTAACAGTTATCTTTTATCTACTTGGCCCATTAATTAAAATCATTACACAATAACATATTAGTACTTACTACTTAGTAGGTATATAATATGTAATATTTCACGTTCTATATTTAATCAAAGTCCTCTGTATAGGGTTATTATAATGTACAATACTGTGTATAATAATAAAATTGTATAGGTATCTATCTATCACAATTTCATAGAACTTCAGTTAACACTTCGAAGTCGTTTTTTGAATATTTTACAATATTTGTAGCACATATTTTAAATTTCACGATATTTAATGTCATATCATTATAAAGTTTATAGATTGTGTTTTTTAAGTGGTATAAACTATAAAATATTAAAACCGTACTCATGATTAAAAAAAACTGTACGAATAACTGGTAAATGACGCAGTGAAATCTGTTTAAATTTAAAATAGTCAATACGTATTTTTTACTATAAATATGAATAGGTAAATAATAGGTGAATATACCTGAAGGCTGAAGATATAATAGTTAATAGGAATAATCAGTGATTTAACTATGGCTACAATTTTGAGGGGGGTAGTAGCCCCCACTTGATAATACATGAAAAGTAATCAGTGGGATGCTCCTAGCTACACCCCCATAATCACTTAAAAATATAAAATTAAACAAATTTTTATTTACTCGAGTTTAATTTTTCACAATAAGAATATACTATACATTAATATTTGTGGTATTCGAAATAAACAT
This sequence comes from Metopolophium dirhodum, assembly GCF_019925205.1. Lineage (NCBI taxonomy): Eukaryota > Metazoa > Arthropoda > Insecta > Hemiptera > Aphididae > Metopolophium > Metopolophium dirhodum. The sequence continues at coordinate 2,053,705 of NC_083565.1, forward strand.
CTACAGACTGCAATATTACTCATAACCACATGCAAAAGATTGAACAAATATTTTTTATAAGCTAATTAGTGTAATTACCACATTTAACTACAAATATATAGTTATATATAGTTATATCATTAAAAAATTAAAAATCAAGTATAGTTATACCTATATTAAAGAAACATTATAAAATTAAAAAACCATCTATGCTCAATGTTTAAAATATATTAGGTACATATTGAATACAATTTAACATACTTTTATATTTATCATAATTCATAATATTATATTTAGCCATGATATTTATATATTTTTTTTAAGCTATTGCTATAAGGCTATTACTATATAGCTTTTATCGAGGGCATGGAACAATAATTAATGAGGGAAAAAACACCAGACGAGACACAATAAGCACGGGGGAGTGGTACGTGATGGCGATGGGTAAGGGGCTACTGGTCATCTCTATACGTTTTCCCGGTCGGTCCAACGCGTGCAGATGAGTGGAGTTGACGGCAAGCTTGCTCGCGGGTGACGACAATCGTGACGGAGGCCAAGGCCCGGCCGCGATGGGACGGTTGACGGCAAACAGCTAGTGCGCACCGACGACGATGTGTGCAAGTGCTGAAGACGAGACCGTACGACAACGACAACGACGACAACGACAACAACGGCGGCGCAGACCAAAAACACTGAGTGAGCTAAGACAGCCATATTATATTTGCGCTTGAGGAATCGGCCGGAGGCGTAAGACTCGGTCGGCGGGATTGTACCGTTGGACGAAAACCTAAGAGTATCGGTGGACCGAAACTTTCGTCCTGGAATCCCAACATTGTCGCGTCCGCGTCCTCCGTCGCGAAGTGCCGAGGAGTTGAAAACCGGAGAGAATCGGCGGACCGCAATGTTACGCGTCGCGGACCTGATATTCTCCTCGGTTTTCGTCTTGGCACGCCGAGGAGTCGCGCCCCACCGTACCCTGAAACAGCTGAAACCTTGGAACGGTTTCCGCGGGTCCACCAGCGACGCTGACGTCCTTGTTCCTAGCACAAATATATCGCTCCGTCGTGTTTGGCTGCAGTCTCCGCCGCCATCGCCGCCACCGCCGTTACGAGTCACGTCTTCGTGCACGCGCCGCAATCGTCTTCGCATTGCCACTAGCCGCCGTCCCACGCGGCCGGGCGCTTGCTGGATCCACCACCCGATGGTCTCGAGTGTCGGCAACCGCGCGCGAGCTCGCGACGCCGTCGACCGCCATCTCGTCTTTTCGCAGAGTTGACCTGCAAAGAACGTACAGGGCGACTTACCGCCCGGACACGATGTGCTCTTTCACTCCCCTGTTTTGCCACCGTCTCGTCCGGCGTTCCTCGGCCGTTATTCCCATCGGTGGCCGCAGCAACAGAATAGACGTTCGGCCTGTTTGATGCCTACCCACGCCGTGGACATGTAGCTGCGCCACGGACGTCAACCGCGGCGGCGTGGATGTGCGCCTGTCTGCCGCTCGACCACCGGAACAATAGACGTCGTGCAGTCCAGACATCCGGTATTCCCGTTCTTCGCCGACATGCCACTCGCATCCCGGTTCAGTTCGCCTGTTCGTCTCCGGTCTTCGCCAGGTCGCCGAGCTCCTGAAGTTATAGTTATAATTACATGATACATAGCTACAAAATTGCTATGCAATAACTTTACCGCCACAGCCCCCGAGTGCATCAGACTTTTTTTTTTATTGGTCTTGAAATTGTACAATTTCTGCTTCGACTACTGTGGTCATTAGCGTAACATTATAAACACAACAACAATCAGTTTTAAATTAGTTATTTTGATATTTTGTACATTGCAAATGTTGGCTAAAGTAGCTTAAGTAATTTAGTTGTTTTAAAGAATTCTATATAGTCGGTTTCGTTGTCTGGATTTAGACCTAGGATTGCTCCAATTTGGTGACTTATATTGAGATCCTCTTTTTGTTTTACGTACATTCTACATTCTTTGAAGATGTGTTTGATTGTGATTACATATGATTGGCATATTGGCATATTATTCATTAAATATTCATGAGTCAGTCTTGTGTGGCCGATTTTGTACCGATTTAGTTTTTTTTCATTTGTGGTTTTAATATTAGGGTCTCTTCTCCATCTTTTGACCGTTTGTTTGACTTGGTTTAATTTGTTGTTTTGGGTGTTCCATATATTTTGCCACAGTAGGGTGGTGTCTTGTTGTATTTGTCTTCCTATATAAGAGTATAAAGAATGTTGATTTACTGAGAGTCCGAGGAGCTGATAGCTAGTTTTGCATTTTTATCTGCCCTCTCGTTAAGTGCTTCGGTTGTATATATAAAGCATGTTGATGGTAGTTGATATTTATATTACAATTTTCAAACATTAACAGTAATATTTTGTTTTATATTATATATCCTTATATATCCTCGAAATAAAATATTACGTTTCCTAATAATATTTTGACGATAATGTAAATATTAATTATTAGGAGTCGTTTTTACAAGATTTACTTATACATACAATATTTAAAAGATTATAAAACAAAAAATAATAATATTTTGAATTATCGGTACGTCAAATAATACAAATAATTATCAATGTAGGTACTAAATATTTAAAAAAAACCATTAATGTAATATGTTGTTTCATCATATCGTGATATAAAATAAAATAATATTATTGTTAATGTTAGAAAATGATTTATTATATATTAATATTTTTAATGACAAGTATGCCTATATTATAAGTATATATATTTGTAATTAAATATTAATATTGTGGTAATTACACTAATTAGCTTTTAAAAAATATTTAATCAATCAATTTCATGTGGTTGTCAGTAATATTATAGTCTCGGGGTTCACTGTCTGTATATTAGTTCAGTGCACATACTGTAATATTATGTATAGTAAATAATAAGCTTACTAATATACCATAAATCTTTTCCTTAAAAAAATTATTACAGGTATACAGCTAATTAGTTAATTTACCATATTTATCATAAGCAAATTAAAATAATTATAAAGTTTAAATAAAAATTAAATAATTATATTTTTTTCAAAAAAAAAAAAAAAAACATAACAAGAAATAGCTCCAGCCTCCTTAATTTAAACACTTTTATGCACTTTAAAAATATTTAATTAAGTATACCTGCTAAATAATTTTTTTCTCGCTGCAATTCCATAGGATTATAGAAAATAATATTCATAATAATACTATAATTAGGTACACGTTTCTACGAAAATCTAACGTTTTTGATATTCTATAATTATTGAAATTGGAAATGATGCTATCTTATAAGTTATAATATATTATATTCATAACGATAATTATTCATTATAGACTATATTATAGGGCTTGGTCAAAACTAGACTGAACAGTGTACACGGTACACCCATACAAAGTGTTACTGCGGAATGGGAAAAAAATAGAAATAGAGATCTACATCTGCTTACACTAGACCCGCCAATGTAAACACCATTGGTTATATATTATGTACTTATTTCGCGAAAAAAACACACTAATCTTCAAACTCGGCGTGTTTACATGCAATTATGTTTTGAATTCCCACAGTCTACGTTTGTTTAATAGTATTTTGCGCGTGTTAATAATAAGGTATAGCAGTAGTATAGGCACACACAAACACGACATACGAATATACGATACACTAAGTTAATTTATTTTGCTTATTTTCATTTCATTGCACGCTGTACAGCTACCATTGAGCTTAATGTTGTTTTAACCATTTTGTTTGTAAGCACCCCTGCATTTATTCTTTTAAATCGAAAGTTTTAATTACAAACTTATACGAATTCTGATTTTTGGTATTTATTTGTATTAAAATATATAGGTATATATTATACATATTTAAAATTATCTATTGTTAATATATTAATATTTTATAATTTTGTTTGAGTGCATAAATATACATCAACTAACTATCACATCTATTGTATATGTTATACTTTTATTATTTATGTATTTATTTAAGTAATAATTATTATTTTTATGTTTATAAACTAAATTATTTATATTATGTAAAACCAATATTAAGAACTATTATACGCACTACGTAGTATTATCTTATGACTTATGGACAAAAAGTTAGATAATTCAAAAACTATAGGTAAAGGTACTAGTTTAAATTTCGATTTACGCGCTTCAACATTTAAAAAAAAAACTATGTACAAAACTGTTTAAAATGTTTGTTTGTATTTGAAAAAGAAGTTTGTATTGCAACAACACACGCCTAAAATTGTATGAAAATCTAAGATCATCTAACTTTTTGAAAATGTGGTCTTTGTATAACTACTATACTATACTTGAAAATTCCGAAAATCATTATTTGAATCGATGCATATTATCAGAACGATAAAATAGTGATGAATCTCCCTACACGACTATATCGTATCTTAAAACAATATAATTTGATCATAGTTACTAAATTAAAAAAATGTGTTGTAAACTTGTATGAAATGATGAAATTAGCTTATAGCTACTATTTGAAGTTTAAATACCTACAACTTGCAAGACTATCAAGTATTGCTAATATGTACATATTATAGGTTTTAATCCATCCTAATACCTACCTATTAAAGTAGTTGACATCATGTCATACTGTTGTGTGTGGACGGGGAGCCAACTTTTCGGACGTAAGACGGTTACGTGGGCTCAAGAGCGTTTGCGTACCGTATTGCAGAAGCAGCAGTGGTTTAAACCACGCCTCAAGTCACGCGTGTGATGAACCGCTCGTGGTAGTTGTAACTTGTATGACGGAAGCGCCAATGATTTCGTGATATGCACGTCACATCAATTCACTCAGTCAATAACTATGTATCACGATGTAGAGAAGATATTATCTTCTCTACATCGTGATACGTATTTATTTTAAGCAATATATTTTGTATACACGCGTGAATTAATTATTATTTATGGCTTCTGTATGCTTGAATTTATTATTTACTTATGTATGAATTAGAGATCATTTTTAAGACAATTTTTCATCGTTATTTGAATTATTGATGAATCATTCATTATTACGTATTTAGTAAGTTGTGAGTAAATAGGAAAATTGTAAATTAATGAACTTAGTGAATGATACGCACTTAATTCGATAGGTACGCATATAAAAATAATTTAAATAATTTAATGTGCGTGTGCATGGTTTCATAAATTAATATTAATAGTTTATGCAATTTTTAAATAGTTAGGCACAATTAAATTATTAAATATTAACAATTAAATATTTAAAAAAAACATAACTTAAGTATGAACATGGTTAGTGATAATAACTAACTGTATAGTATACTATAGTATACCTACTATACTAGCTAGCTGTTCCGCCCGGCGCGGCGTTGCCCATGCCGATAGAAAAGTTATCATTTTGCTATAGATTGAGTATTGAAACTATAAAATATAAGAAAAATTAATTTAAATTAAAAGCTTTCTTTATTGGTCGGATCGAAGATTTCAATGGCTTAAAATCTACCCATGATTCCTTGAAAAATCGGCCCGGAAGTTTTTGAGTCTATTAATTTCGACTATAACAACATTAATTTGTATATATACATAATATATTATATAAGTATAAATAAATTTTATGTTTATGTTAATTTTTTTTTTTTATGGAATTTATAGTAGGCATATTTTATACATATTTTTTGTATAAGATTATTATTATTAAGTAGGTACCTACCGAGTGCTATTTACTCTAACTTCTAAGTAGCAAATAAACCGTAATATATACGTCGTATATACATTATACGTATTAAATATTAATGTACATATTGTAATCACATGATTGTCAGCGCCAGGTGGTTTAAGCTTCTATCATCACGCGATAGGTCTTATTATCGAAAACAATCACACGTGTTATAGATACCGAAACCTTTTTACGCACATAAATTAGTAATTCGATAAAATCAATATCATTCTCTATACATTATAATATGTACATAACCATCGCGTAAAGTATAAAGAAAGGGTGTTGACTGCGATTACATAAGAATGATACTATACCTATACGATGATCGGAGGTGAATCGCGATCGTATGTCTATACTCTATGTACATTGTATACATACATAGGTACAGCTAGTATACACCTATCTAGTCTATTTACACATTTCACATCCTTCACTCTTTTAAACGTATTCCTTCTTCTAGGTATATAGAAGTGTACAAAACGCAGCTAAGTCTGTCTAATTAAAATGCATGGTAAATTAATATTATAAAATATTATAGTCAAAAACATTGTGTCGGTTCAAATGTTAACAGCAACTAATTGCGTGATTTCAAAAAACTATCAATATGAAAAAAATTATATCGGTCATTTTATCACGTATTTGAATTCTGTGCGGGTGCAAGAGGGAGGAAAAACGCATTATTTGATATTATATTATTATATAGCCAAGATAGATTTATCAAGACATTTCTTGATATTTTTATATAATAAATATTAAATACTAATTAATACTAAAACCATCGAATCATTAAAACATAATATTTGATCATATTAACTATCATATTAACTATATTTATCAGTAAATTTTATGGAAGTATAACAAAATCGATAGATTAACTTGAAATAAATAAATGAAAACCGTTCGAAAAATCGATATCGGGTCAAGCCAGTATATTATAAAGTAAAACTAGCTAAATGTAAGACGATTTCGCACAGGCTCGTTAGCAACCGGGTCGTGGAAGTTTATCATTAGGTTCGGTCACTTAATACTCCGATTTATCGAACGGTCGCGGCGCATTATAACGCGTTGTACGTGCGGTGTCGGCGTAGAACACTAAAATTTCATTTGGACAGTAATGGACATTGAAAATCGGTATTAGCTGTTGCGAAAATCCTAAATAATCGCTTTCCATACTTACTAGTTATTGTAATATGATACACTGTATACATTATTATAATATATCGTCTATACGCTGTATGTAAAATATTTAAACGCGTGAATAATTAATTCGTATCGCATAGGATAATAACCGTCGTGGACCGCTACAATACAACCATATTATACATTTTAATAATATTATAATATACGCTCGTCCTCGTCGCCAATCGGCTTGTTATTTATCACTCGTTTCTCTACAATATAACCATACATATTACATATTATAAAAATATTATATTATACACCCGAGTACTGTCGTATAAAGAACTCGCCGAACGTATAGGTTATAAATTACTTATAATATACGTCTTATACAATATTGCGTTCAGCTTCTGTGTATATGTTGGTGTATTTAACATTTTTATATGAATGTAAAATATTGCAATATAATGATAATATTATTATGTTTTATATATGATCGAGAGGTACGAGAAAAAGAGAATCATTCGGTTTCGGTGACAGTGGGGAAAAAAATACTAAAATCGCCGCAACGACCGCGTCCATGTATAGTATCATTATTATTATTTATTATGTTTCCTTAGCATATAATATGTATGATAATATTATATGCAGTCCCGTGGCTTTCGTAGCAGGAGCGAGTCGTCAGGCACGTAAAAAACATAGTTTTAAGAGGGAGTGGCTAAAGAAGAACTTTTAAAATGTTTTTTAATTGTATCATTATCGAGTAGGTAATAAATAATAATATACAAGAATTAATAACGATGTATACTACTTACTGTACGGTCGTAAATTTGTTTTAATTTAAAAATATACAATTTCAACCATCTATATGTCATAGAGGGTCTGCGATATTATAGACTATAGAGGTGGCGGCAATAACGGTTGCGTCTTGGTAGTCATTGGGTCGGCGCGCGGAGACATGTGTATGTGTACTCACTTATTTCCACTCTATAATGGCTTCGAGTCTGCGGATACTGTGTGTGCATGTCATAACGTTTTGGTCAGGAATAATCAGTCGAGAGGTGCAGGGGTATAGCAGGATGTCAGGCTAAATCACTTTTAAGTACCAGCTGTCCACTCCTACAACCGTCAAAATAATATATAGTCCGCGGCACCCTTAATCCCATTTCCGCTGCACTGCAAGACTGAAAAAAAGAAGAAAAAACTAACCCAATCAATTAATCAATGAATAAGTTATAATACGTATAGGACTTCCTCTACGTACGGTGTATTTTTACGTTTAAATTAAATTGTTGTACTCTGCATCAACTTCTTGCGCAAAAAGTCAAACCTTATAATAATAATAATAATAATAATAATAATAATAATAATAATAGTGATCGGCCGCCCGCAGCGGCGGAGCGCACTCGCTCTATCGCGCTGCAATAACAATCGCGTCGGTCCGCGAAACGCGAACGGGAAAAAAATCGCGAGACGACATAAAATCGGCCACCGCCGTGCAATAATTTACACACACACACACAGACGTATAATAATAACAACAATAACCGGTCGGCGTGCGATTAAGGCAGGTATAGAGCGGCGGCGTGCGCGGTTGAGCTCGCGCGCGCGCGTGTGTGTGTTTCGCGTGCCTCGACGGCTGCGCGACGGCAATATTATTATTATTCTTCTTTTACCCGCGCGAGCACACACACACACACACACATATATATATATATATATAAAACATAATAATATTATACATAGTAGTCGTCGCGCGGGCCGTGGGAACGCGCCGCCCGACCGCTTCACAAACCTTTTATTGTACTTTATTATTATATTATTATTATTATTATTATTATTGTATTTATATATATATATATATGCGTGTGTACAGGTATATTATTACTATTATATTGTGTAGCGGCTCCTCACACTCTTCTCGTACGTAATTTTTTTTTTACAATATATAATACATCGCTCGTGACGTCGTCTTACACACACACACCATGACCGTGAGCGTGCACCCGTGTTGTATACAATAAAATAATATAATATCGTCTGTGTGTGTGTGTGTGTGTGTGTGTGTGCCGGCGCGCGCGTACGGTCGCGAGCGGAACGTGCGATACATCTTGGCCCCCGCGCCACGACGTCCCGTGTCCAAAGAGGTGGGAAATATACGAGGTGGCTTTATAATATACATCACGTCAGTCACGCCACCGCCGCCGCCGCCGCCGCCGATTGATATTTTATTTATTGTTATTACTATATCGTTGTATAGTGTACAATAATAATATAATATCATATAAACGTGCATAAGCATAAGCCACCGCCGACACGGAGTGTTGAGAAACCCGCTCCTCCCATTCCGCCACCACTGCAGCGGGAGCCTCCGCCGCCGGCGCGCCGTGTCGCCGCTGCCGCAACGCGAAACATAATCGATCGTACACGTCGACCGTACATAATAATAATAATAATAATAATAATATATTAAATTTGTAGGTACCTATGCGACGGTCGATCGATTTCGCCGGCGTTTGATCTAAATAACGTCATTGCGTCCGAATGTGCATAATATGCGCCATGCGATTATACTGCAATACGTCAACACGCATAATATGTGACGTTATCACGACCGTCTTTGGCGTATGGTAATAGGCATATAATATTATCGCGACCCTCCCATATTATATCTTCGTATCTTTGGTCTTGAGTCAAAAACGACTAGTTTTCAGAAAGATTAAACAAAACATTGAAAAATCATTCTAAACCGTAGACAATAGTGGCTGGGCTGATATTTAATTTTATTTAATATTCATTGTACCAACGTTTATGTTGACTATTAAGTAGAACTTTAAAATCAATTGTAATTTTTATTTTATATAACTTACGCTATTAGGGCATGCATTTAAAATGATTAGTCAACTTGACTTAAGATATTAAGACCATTTTAAAATTATTTCTGTCTAGACATATGTCTAACCCAATATAATGTTTCTTAAAATGTTTAGACCAAAACAAATTTCACTGATAGTGAGTTACAATTTTGACTTACGTGATCAGCTGTACTAACAAATTATAAAAATGTTTGATTTTAATAACACCAGAAGACAAAAATGTCAATTTTTGACTTAAGTCATTTTTACCATACGTCAAAGATACTATCATTCCTATTATATTATTATAACGTGTAATGTGAATCGGCAGATCGGTGGCTGGTGGTCACTGGTCAGTGGTCACCCATCCGGGAGCTTGCGACACCGGCCAATGCTTGGCCTCAGAACACGTTAGTGACTGAGGACAACTAACGCGCAACACCAGGCCACAACATAAAATTGTTTTAGCGAATTATATAATTTTTTAGTTTTAGTCGAACTTAAGTCTAATATTAGTAAAATTATTGTCATGGTAAAATGATACATTTTCAAACACAACGGGTGAAATTATAAGTATATATATATATATCATTATTATTACTTTGAGAAAATACTTAAACATACGTCATGCAGTCTGAACACGCCAAGGGAACTTATATAATATAATATTATCCGTTATTAGTAATACCGTCAGATATTATAATTTTCTGTACAGTGTACATACTAAAAAGTTGATACATTAACGATTAACCGGTACTTAAGATTTGGTAAACCGTGTCTATAAAATGTAAAAACCCGAATTTTAATTTACCACTATACTATTATTAAATACATGTGACGCAAAACGTAAAAGGTTAGACACTTACATGGGATTTTACTTGTACACAGTACAGGACAATATTTCAAACTTCTATCTACTCGTTTATATGTTTTGTTGAATTAATAGATGTAAATTATAAACAGAATAATAAAATTATTTTAGCAGTATATCATAGCGACATAGCCTGCAATACGAACCACCGAGTCATATTATTATAATCAGTGTAGAGCCCTATATTTATTCTTCATAATATTAATTTTTTTATTTACATCAACTTCTCAATACCTATAACAATTAAAATTAATAACATGATTTTATGTTCTTGTGCATTAGGCACTTATAAAAAGGGGATAGACAACTTATATATATATATATATATATTCACCGAAGGGCTAATTTATGTAAAAATGTTAAAAACTGAATTATTAACCTATTATAGTATTATAATATAGCTTATTATGTGCGTTTTAAAAATTAGGCAAATGACAATAATATAAATATATAATTGAATAATTACCTAAAATTAGGAAGGTATCACTATTATCGTTAGTAGGCGGGCCGTGGTTACCTATACGGTTAGGTAATAACAGGACAAACACCTGTTACTATCATAATATGTGTAGGTATATTATGATCAACAAATACGGATATCTAAATAATAATTAAATCACGTAGGTAGGTAGATGGTAAGCATAAAGTTGACTAATATAATATTATGTAATAAAAAACCTTCATGTTTGCTTTATTGTATTTTGGAATTTCGATAAACTAAGTAATTAGGTTACGTAAATTAAGTTTAGACCGTACATTGTATTCACTAAAATTAATTTTCAGTCTCCGATTTTTTTACGTTTTCACTGCTATGGGGTTATTTTTAAATTTCTTGTTTGAACTTGAAAAACAAAAATCACGGGTTATTTGATTTACATATTTTGGAATCCAGTTAAATGCTGTCTGTAGTCCATTACAAATCATGTTCAATTATATAAACTATCTGTACGATTGTCCACAATGTTTTTAATCGCATAATTTGTTCAGAAATATTCGATTTTTTATTTTGATTTTAATCTTTTTATAAACATCGAAGAACATTTTGATGATGGGGAAGCTTTCATCAAAATAATTCCTGTGTTCTCACTATCCTAATTTTATCTATATATTCTGTATGTTGTCGAAATTAAAAAAAAAAATTTAACATTTAAATGATTTCTTCGGTTGTGTTTTTAATATATAATATATGATATAATGTATATATTATACTATATAGGTTCAAGCGTCACAGCCTCACAGGTATTCTTAATTTACCCGTCGCATTAAAATCTTGTTTTTTCAACACTATTAGCATAATTTATTAATATATTGAGCGGTACCTATTAGAAATACCTAATACAATTAATTAATGGCCATTTAATTTTTAGATATAAAATTGTGTAATATCAATTTAATGGTGCAATATTTTAAATTTTTATCCTAATACCAAATTTATTCAAAACTGAAACACAACTAATTCCATCGCATTCCATATTCTAAAATCGAGCGTATCGAAGTATAGGTATAACCTGCAGTATATATTTTCGTCGAAATACGCTATATGACGGGTAAATGTTATAAAAAACGATTTCAGACGTAAACACTTAAGTGCTTTTAATTAAAACAAAACTCTCCATTTAAAATACACACACTGCACTGTCTATACGCTTAATCGGTGATAAATTGTTGTTTCACTATTCCGATATAGCATTATATATTTTATCATATAATATAACCTCTGTTGTATAGGCTCACATTATTACATAGTCTCGATGGTTTAATATTATATATAGAATATAGATAAAATTAAATACGTGTATAATTTTTTTTTTCCGTTGTTTGGTCATCACAATAATATCTCATCCACCGTCGTTTCTCTTGCCCACGGCCTCGTTTCTAGGTCAATAAAAACATAATACATCTATTATTTATTTATTTATTTATTAGGCAGGTAGTTTTTTTTTATTTCAATGCACATATTAGACATTAAATTATTACCGTCGTGTCCGATTGCATTTCTGTATTTTACAGACGTAGCAGTATATACTATACCTATTTTAGGCTAAACGCAACCTCCTACAGTATAGAGCACTATTTATCATGACTACCAGACTACCTATAACTATTATAGTCGTGATCTGATTTTTTCCCCCTATTTCAAGACTCCATGCCGCCGTCGATAACGTCTAATAAATACACAATGAAATACGACGGTGGCGACAGGACCAATAATTTCTAAATAAACGTAACTGCGCTGCAGGTACCATTAACATATGAGTATATAATATAGTGCCTGACTATATAATTATATTATACGCATATAGGGCGGGAATTAAGTTTAAGGTTTTTTTTTCGACGAACGAATAGTCTGAAATTCATGCAGGGCGCTGTGTATATAATAATATAATATTTAATATTATTAATTATTATACCTAGGTACATCGTAAATATGTAGGTAGTATACAGCTGCAGCTTCGACGTGCATCAGTCCCGTATAAGCAGAACGTCATTCTGAAATGAAAGTTCTGAGTTTCTATAATATTATAATATTTATTACATATAAAGTTATAAAATAATAAACGTATACTTCCTCAAGTGACTTGAAACTCGTTTCTATGAACCTAGAGAACACATAAATATAGCCTTAGGAGATAAGTTTAATAGTGATAGCAGGTACCGTATATATTATGAAATAATATGATAGAGGCTTTAAATTTAAATTGTGAATATATTCGATTTTAATCATCATATTATGGTACATGTATAATATGTGGCTTTAGCCTTAGAGTTATTATTTTGTCCTATTTATTGACAAGGTGCCTCTATTCATTAACATTTAACATTGTTGTACGTATATATGGTATTTACTGACTACTGAGTATAATATAATAATGAATTAACAATAATAAAATGTAGTTTATACTCTTTGTTTAGCGGGCGCCGATGCGTGTAGTATACTATGTATTTATGTAAGTGCACACTGCAACTTGGAGGTCGTTAAAAATTTAAATTATAATATAATATATAAGGCAACGCGCGTGGATATAGCTAGTCTTTAGGTACTTATATAGTACATGGTGTATTGACTTCGGTTGTACTTAGGACAATTTACATATTATTATCGGTATTGCATATCGACATTGCCATTATACAGTTACATGGAGTGGATAATATAAATGCACTATGCACAGTCGTGTTGAAATAGAAAATGTTCGTCAGAGTATAATATAATTTTATTTTTTACGCTTTTTGTGTTAATTTTAATTTTAAATATTATGCTGCAGCATACGGAATCCGTATAACATTTACGTACGTTTAACTCTTGTATGAGAAATAATATTATTATGTCCAAACAGACTGGGTGTACATCCTATCATATAAAAAATTCTAAGACTGACTTATTAGAAAACCGCGGGTGGCCGATTTCTATAATTTATATATTATTTTGTGTGCCTAAAGGTCCCGCCGATAAATTTTCTGACGGTAGGGCCCCCTGAGCTCTTCACGCGTATCTACCTACTATATTACGATTTTTCGGATTCGATAATTATATACACGGCAATATCATATTATTATCGTGAAGTATAGTGAAACAATTTACCACTGCTGCATTATAATTTTTAATTTACAATACACATCTCGAAGCGTTTGTCGAACGCGTATTTCCTATTTCCTCCGACGAAAACATGAGTACCTATTCCTCGGAACACGAGTTTATGATGTATATGCATGCATATAATTATTATTATATTGTGTATAATATTAAACGTGGTATAATCAACCGAGCGATTATAATATATTACACTGCACGTGCATCGCGCCGAGACGAAGAAAATATAAATAATAATTACCGGTTTCCGTAATAATGAGATTTAAAAATTAACGAGAACGTGTATAATACGCAATACGCGCTATAATATGGGTATATACAGTATATTATATCATATGATATTTTGATTACACGTAAGTATATATCAGTAGGTATATATAGGCAGTATATTATATTTAAATACGCCTCGCACCCATGTAGTACTTATTTATTAATTATTATTACATTGATTAATACCTAAATATATTATTATTGTATCCAAATTATTAATGTCTTACAGATCTATTGTGCCTCTTTTAACATTTAATACAAAGTTAATAATAATAGTTTTATTTTAATTTCGTTATTAACATATTTTGTATTTTATTAGTAGGTACCTAGGACCTAGGTACCTATACACATAATAATATTATTATGCCCATTGATTAAAGTTTATTACATCTATGTATATAAAAATGAATGTTTGTCCGGCGTGTGTCCTGTATGCATTCTTAAACGGGTGGACCGATTTTGATGAAATTTTTTGTGTGTGTTTGAGTACTTACCGAGATGATTTAGATTCTTAATTGGACCCGGTAGGTCCAACCCGAGGAGGTGCTCAAATGGGAATTTCTAGGTTTATGATGAAAATGTTTGTTTATAAATGGTTGCTATTGGTTATAGAAGAAATAATTAGTAGAAATTTACTATTTATTATTTATTCGTTATTGGTTACCATTGGTGAATCAGGTAAAAGCTTGCTTCAAATCAAATTTTTGAATAACCTAACCTACCAAGGTGCCTGAGTTGCACTTATTGCATCGAATTACACCCAAAAGGAGTTGAAAAGTCATAATTTTTTTAAGAATTGCCATTATTTACGGGCAACTAAGTGCGCGGGATCAGCTATGGTATATTATATAAGGGACATCGTAATCTAAAATGTTAAGGCATATAATCATGTCACATTTTAGTATTTATTGAACACGTGATATTTAATTATTGTATTTTATCATTGAAGTATTTTGTACTAATTACTTTAATAATTCACTAATCATGATAGTAGGTACTTACTAAGTGACTTTCACTACAGTATAAGTTATAATAATATAATTATATGTAATACCTATGCATAGGCGCATAGCAACCGTAGTAGTCTATTGTTGATATTATAGTCAATACTTAAGTTTTGATTATACAAAAATAAGATGTTGTTCCTTAAAAAAAACAACGATTTTATAATTTTATAATAGTAGTGACATTTGAGTTTTTTAATGGGGGTACCAAAATTTAAGCACCACTTCACTTTCATAATATAAAATAAATGTGCTTTATGAATGTGTGGTACATATTATATGTGATTGAAGGGTCAAAAAATACAATTATATAATAATATATATTTAAAAATTTTATATCTTAAATAATAAAAGAAACTGAAAAGTTGGATGTTGGAAATAGCTTTTATTATGTATACCAATAATATAGACAATAAATAATAAATACAAATTGCCTCCACAGTCCATAGATCTTATATAATTAATCATTATTATAGTTTGACATAATATATTTTAACTTTTATGCATCGGCAATCGTTTGTAAATTGTATGGCAAGCTAATATGACGCACAAAATATAGGGGTGCCAAAGTACACCCTGCCAAATGTATGATACCTATTAAAATATATATTTGAATAATTAGTTAATTTTAATAAGTTATATTATAAAATACGATGAATTACTAAAAATTATTTGAAATACGTACATACTATCGGAGGGACTGTTATTTAATTTCTTTGGATTTTCTGGTCTATAAGTTCTAATTTGTATCATATTAACTTTTTAAAGATTAGCCAAGTTACATTGATTTGATAAATATTTTTATTCGGTAAACCATGGTTTATAGTAAAATTATATATTTAGTATATATAGGAGTAATCAGCTGTTTCTTTTTTTATATTATAGGTGGGTAGGTATGTTTTATATTATAATCCTATATTCCTTCTTTAGCTCATGTAGGTTTTGTCGGTAAAATAATTAATAACGTTTATAATAAGAGGTTTGGATATCGATTACGTTAAAGGAGTAAGTATAGGCAATATTACGACTTCATGTATATATTTCATGTGCGATGTAAATTACAGGGCCATGTCGATTTTAAAAATCTAGACCACGACATTATATAATATTTTATTATAATTAAACTGTATGATATAATATTAACTATACAATCCGACTTCGACGGTGAATACATTACGGTTCTATATAGGTGTAT
Source organism: Metopolophium dirhodum (assembly GCF_019925205.1). Lineage (NCBI taxonomy): Eukaryota > Metazoa > Arthropoda > Insecta > Hemiptera > Aphididae > Metopolophium > Metopolophium dirhodum. Next base: position 2,070,284 of record NC_083565.1, read on the forward strand.
ATCGGTTTTAGTGTACCTCAGTTCACAGGCAAATCAGCATCGGTGTACCTACGCATTTCGAATACTAAGTGGACTGAGATGGGAAATCTTCTCGTTAAGAATTAGATTTAGCATTTGGTATATTTTAAAACCTCTCTGTACACTTTTCCGATATCTCTAAGAGCAATCCCTGCAACTTTCTTCAAAAAAGGTCTAGTCGTTTTTGAGTCTATACATAAGCTACATACATAAGGACATTGCCTTTTATTGTACATTTGAATAACAAAAAAATAAATCACCTAAATATTGTTTTATTTTATTTTGTTGGCTTTAGTCTATACATTTTTTTTAAAATTTCTTTTCTATAACCAATAGCAGTCTTATATATAAGCAAAAAATTATTCGGTTTTCGTGAACCAAAACAAAATTTATGCGTGAGTCACTCTATATAGCAATAGGGGTTGATACATGAATAGTTTTAAACACAAATGTCATTCGCTTTATCAGTGTAAAATATTTGTGAATACCATACACCTCCCCTGTGGTCTATAATATATTGCTGAAAAATATCTTAGAATTATGAGATTAATATAATATAATATAGGTATAGGTACCGTGAAATTGCTAGCCTCAAGCTATCATTAGTTATAGGCAATTATAATTATGAGGCAGTAATGTCTTTTTAGAGCAAAATTGTTTTATAAGTTATAACAATAATTAACATTGTAAACTTGGGCAACTAATCGGTAGTGTGAGTGCCACCTGAAATTGATACAGTCTATATTCATTACTATTTCTATTTCAATATTAATGTATTGTTAGTTATAATATTGTAAAAAAAGTTCAATAAATTATTTGTAACAACTTGTATACATTTGAATATATATTATTTTAAATCTTATTTTTTAAAAGTATCAAATCAAAATCTTGGAACTTAAAACTGATTAGTGAATACTGAAGAGTGCTGCAGGGATTGAAATTAAATGAAAAGTTTTGATTTTAGTTTAATTTCCACTATCGATATTTGTTTTTTCTAAACAATATTATGAACGCATGAGAAGGTTAATAATCATTAAGTAAAAAAAATAAAAATAAAAAAAAAGTTTAAAATTAGTAGTTTTCTAAAATTATCAATTAGCAACCTTACAATAAATAAAAATATATTATCACAGATGGCGCCACTGTTGTGTTTTTTCCTTCCATATTTTCTACTTTTCCGGTGGATTTTCCAAAAATTTTCTTTCAAATAAAACCTTGCCTTGACAATTACGAACAAAACAGGGATTTGTATACCTATTGTGGAATTGGTATACAAATCAAATTAAAGGTCTAAAAGAGCAAAATGAAAATTTTCAATTTTTTTTTTTAAAGTTTTATCGGGCCACTAAAGACATAACATTTTACATTTCTAAAATGGATAATATAGTTGACACAGAATAGTGATATCTTGAAAATATTCTTAGACTAAAAGAAAAAGAAGATGATTTGGTGAGATATGATGATATTTTTCAGAAGAAAACAGAAAAAATCATGATCTATTATTCATGAAGAGAAGTACTAAGAGAAGTACTAAAGGTACCGAAACCTCGTGTAATCCTTGGAAAATGGGCGACTTGTTTCGTCGGACCAGACCTTCGGCGTACCATATTATGAGGTTTGCAAACATGTACGACGTACCAGACTCGTTTCTCCGGATTCTCATCGTCATTAATTTCCCAGCACTAGGGTACAATAATAATATTGTTATAAATACGCACAGACGACGACAGTTTGATCGAAAATCGGACCGCGCGATGGAACCCCTAACAACTAACCTACGGAAAATTATTAATTAATAATGTGTCAGTGATCATTTAACATTTTACAGAGTGCCATACTTTAAATATTTTAATTTTTGAAAATAGTGCCTTTTGTACTATTGTTTACCTACATAGTGGATATATATTATATACCTACTGGCTACTGCATATGTTCCATGGATGGTGTTTATAGGTATATATATTATACAGGATCATCGCTGCATAGTAGTTTTAGACGTCTAACACGGCCAAACTGATAACTGGTTAGCAATAAAAAAAAATGGTGGGTAAGTGGATGTCGCTCTGCTGTACAGTATGTTACAAGTGGGTCACTGTAATGGATGGTGTTAAATTTGAATTCAATGATATAATATCATTGTATAAGAAAAACGATTCTGAGTGAAAACGGTCCGTCAGCCTATGATATTACCAAGTATATTTGATGATATTATTGTGAATAAAGTAATTTATATATAACCTATTTACGTGGAGTCTTGTTTTAAATTTTCAATCCTTAGCCATAAAAGTTAAACTTTTTATACATTTTTAACTACAAAATAAATAATAAATTATAAATTTGATAAATGTTGTCAACATTTGAACTTTAAATGCTTATAAAAAAAAATTGTGACTATGTATTTTAAATATTTTTCAACTGTTATTAGAACGATATATCAGAAGCCTTACATTAAATTTTCACGCTTTTTACCCAACAAAAAAATGTTTATTGATATTTATAGAACAAAAACTAAAAAAATTGAAAACTGACAATGTCCGTAAACAGCTCAAAAAGAGTCAAAATATTTTCAAAATTTGATGGTCTATAGAAAATGCTTATATAAACATTCAGTCAAAATTTCATGTCCCTATGGTCATTTGTTTTAGAGTTACACCAAAAACCAAAATCGATTTTCTCGAAAACAAATTTTGCGTAAAAATTCCCGTTTTTCCTTAATTTTTCTTTTGTTTTTCACGTCGCTTTTGAAAACTACTGGGAAATTTTTACTTTTGACCTCCTCAAAGTACCAACTAGATTCACTTTCCTATCAGTAAAGTTACTGTTGAAGAAAATACAAGCACTTTTACTGTCCTAAAAGGTGATGACAGACACAAAAATAAAAAAAAAAATTAAATTAAAAAAAAAAACACATTATTGTAAAATCAATACATTCACCGTTCCATTCAGAATCTAAAATTATTTTTAAACATTGTTTCCAGCGGTCAAAATGTATGAGTTCGTTTTGAAATATACGTAGGTATAACTGTATTGTACCTAAAGGTAATCTACTAGGAATTTAAAATGTATATCCATTCCATGTACTGTCTGTTTCGATTCCATAGAAATTAGTTATTATTTCTCTGGTCTTTGACGAAAATCTGATGAAACGTATTTATTCTTGAAGTAATATTGTTATGTATACATAAGCTTTTTAACTTTAATTTTAAAATGCGACGATTTCTCTGTGAATCTGCGTACTTGTATCGTATACATCGTCTTGTATGTATATTAATACATTTTATATATATTTTGCATGTTTGTATATTATACAGACATACAGTTATTTAATATCGTACACGATGCGGTCGTCAGTCGATTGGAAACGTTTAAAAAATGGCTAAGTGGCCAAGGCAAGTCGACAGCACTGCATATATCATAATATTATAATATTATAACGACCGAAACAGATGCGTAAGTATAATTATGGAAAAATAATATATACATTTTGCGGAAACGCCGTGTCTCGTGTACAACAATAAAATAATATAACATTATACGTCATATTGTACTCAGGTAGCGATAATACGGTTTCGATCGGATACACTGCGTTTCCCTCTCTATTATATGGTATTATGTCGAAAACGCGGTGTATAAATATTACAACTGTATACCTACAGCAACACGACAATGTTTTCAATTTCCAAACACTGTCGCCGGGCGTTTGAAAAGGATGCGAATCCGTTCCCATTGTCGTCTCCAGCCGTATAAAAATGTTACATTATTAGAATATAATAATGATAATAATGATAATAATATAAAAGTGATGGCTGCAGCTCTTGTGTCGTACACACCGCGGCAATGCGGCATATACCTATATTATAATATAATAAAAATATGTACCAATAATATAATATTATACAATGCGCACACCGCTAAAAACGTATATTTTATTATTAGTGTTATATTATTATTACTACGCGCTATAATATTCATATATATATAGGTATACCCACTGCGGACGTGGAGGAGTTAAAAATCGTCTCGTCGATTGTCGGCGGCACGGGAAGGCGTGTGCTAGCGTTTAGGCGGAGCGTGCTTTGTACCAATGCTCACGAGTGGGTGGCGGCGGCGCGGCCTTCCGCCGAGCACCTGCCGACGGTTCCCACGATTCGGCGACGGCGGCGACAGAGACAGAGAGAGTTCATCAAACTCGAATGTTTTTTTTTATTTTCAAATGTTTTTTCCTTCCACTCGTTTTTCGGTAGTTTCTCCCGGACCGTTTATGTGCTGTAGTTACCAGTTATATATAGGTATATTATTATAAATTGTCCTCTTCGACACCCGCTTCCCCAACCCTCTCGACCAGGTCGACCGTGAAAAGTGAGTGAGAAAAAAATATAGAAACCGCATTTACGACTATACCGATACACGTATAAAATATGTGTATATATTATTATATTTAGGTGACTCGGCGGCGGTCGCGACAAGATGCGTGTTTTTACGCGAACGATTTGGTCGAGAGGGTTTTTTTAAACATTTTTTTTTTGCTCCGTAAAATTATACTTAATTTACGCGTATCTCCGTTGCTGGACACTGCATAACAGCATGTGAAATAAACTTGAAACGACCGCTCACGATATATAACTATATATATATATATAGGTACCTACCTATACCTATATCTATATATATTGTAGTACCAGCTACTGTGAAATTATAAGCATATTTTGACAATGACCAGACGGGGAAGGGGGTCTTAACCATCCAAAAAAGTATACCCTTGACCCTTGTTATTTTATTATAGCATGCAATAATATATTGGATCGGTTTATATTTTGGTATTTTTCGGAGTCACTAATAGCTTTTTCTTTTGCCCAACCATATTCATATTGCATGTTTTTAGACATTTAGAAATATTCGATATGTTTGATTGTTATCGACTGCTGGACTGCAGTAATCCCTGCTTTATAGATATACCTATTACCTATGTAAATTTCATGCATATTAATATTTATTAGAAATTTTATTGGTGTATTGATGCACAATATTAATGAGGGAACAATAATGTTGAATTAAAAATATTGCCATGCATATATGGTTTGGCTATATATTATACGAGTTATATAACACATTCTTCAAAGTTTAAGCACACTTTGAATTTGACTAAATATCCACCAATAAAATTACTATAATAATATAATATATATTCGCAATAAGTGCAGGTGACGCGTAATAACTGCAAGTTAAATAATTTATATAATACATTATTACGAGTGGTTCAGCGGTACTTATATACCAACTGCGGTTGAATATTCGTGTACGCAATGCAGTTCGTTCACGTGCAAGTATGTTACATTGCTACTTATACATATATAGATATATTTATTATATATACGTGTGGACAATATGTATATATTTGAAATTTATATTATCATTAATTAGTTTATAAAAAATACCCTTCTAAAGCCAATGATATAACTCTTAAGGCGTACAACTATTCAGGGATGCTGAAAATAAATCTAATACGTAACCTATATTGTATATCTATATTTTATACAAAATACAAACTTTCCAATCGATACCATTACGTATAGACGTATGGTTACCGATGATGAAATGTGCTATTTTATGTTTTATATTCACTCGGACATAAAAGTTTAAACAGTCTCAGATGAGATAACAACATAATCTACAAATTATACAAAATCTTTCGCTCTCGCATTGTATGCGTAAATGCGTTGTGTATTCAAACCCTGTACGCTCGCATAAAATTTCCCTTGGACCTTTACTACAACAATTTATCCTAAGAAATCCTCTGCAAAGGCTTAAGAGAAACTGGCGTAGAGGCTTAGCACAAAACAAAATAAATCACGTAAAAATATTGTTACTCTAGGCTTACTATTGTAAGGTAATAGGTAATAGGTTTACCTATTCCTTTTGGCTCGTCTATCGAGTTCGTATAAAAATAATTACCCATATTATATGTATACTCACAAGTCACAAGTCACGTCATGTTATTTGTATTATGCTCATTGTAAATATAGACGTACAGATTGTAAATATTTCAAATAAAAGTTTTAAAAAATATATTATATAAATGTCCAATGACGGGGTGATAATATAATTATTATTATTATTATTATTGCGACCGAGTTCTCGTCGTCATCGTCATCGTCGTCACTCGTCGTCTCCCGCATAACGCGTCGTTAATTCTCACGCTCTCGATCTTTTCAAACGCGGGCGCGCGCCAGACAAAGTGACGTCACACGCTGCTGCATCACGGTCTGTACGCGAACGTGCGTGAGTTATTATCATATTTTATTATTACTATTACTATTGTTTATCGGTCGAATGAATATAATATGCGTGTGCATACGCGTAGTCGTCTGACTTCAGTAATACACGTCTGTATGCGCAGGTATACCGCAGCTCTACCTACACGTATGTACCCATATTATATATATATATACCTGTAATATATAACATTATATATATATATATATATACATACGCGTGTGTATGGATGCGGTTCGCGAGACCGTATATTATAATATATAGGTATATTGTTTTTAACGATCGCCGCCGGTCACGACGTTATCTGAATCTCACGTTTCGGGAGCGAATCGGTCACGATCTCTTATCTCGAGCCGCTCGCTCTCGCATCGATCCGCTCCCGTGGAAAAGTTTATAATATTATAATATACGAGTACCACGGGTACCCCATATTATCCACCTATTCCCATACGATACGAGCTCGCGCACATCGGCGTAGGTACCTACCGTGTCTGTGATTATATAATAATAATAATAATAATATAGTCGTCTCGCGCGCGCGTTAATAATAACATTATCTCGCGTCGCGACCGTCGATTTCCCGCGGCTAGAATATATTATAATATATAGTTAGGTACCTAAATACGTATTTATACAATATTTATTTGACACCCTCGTATATAGTATACCGAAATGGACGGCGTTCAACGGAAGTAATGCAAGTGTAATACCGTATAGTATATATATTATAGTGCCCCAGGGCACACGGATAATAATAATATACATATATTATGCTCCATATTACAGTATTATTATTATGCGTGTATTGTTGATTGTTCGTAAACGTATATATTTATATATAATATGAATATACGGTATACACCGAGATTTCAGGCCGGTGTCTTGTCTGGCAGTCGGTGAGAAAGTCGAAAATCGCAGGACGTTGTTATTATATTATTATTGTTGTTATTAGAATACACATAGGTGCGGAGGACGCGCAACCAGTACGGTTTACTGCGACGGCCGATATAGGTAGGTATATTATAATATGGTTCAGTGTACGATTATCATATAAACGAGTCGGCGGGATAATATAATAATTGCAGTGTGGGGACGACAAAAAGCAGCGCTCGGAACGATTGAAGTGTCCGGTACACCCCGGTGTCTGATTTGATGTATAAATGTACCTATAATGCGTATAATAATATAACATAATGTGTATGTGCATTATAAAACGTATATTATAGGTATAACCTACCTATAAAAGTACACTTGGGCGCGCGGAAGAATACGGTTTATGAAACACGAGTCGAAATTGCCTCGTATAATATGGACACCGATGTGTATACCGATATTACACATTATTTTATACTTGTATACAATAAATTATATTATTATTATTATATACGCTGTTGAAACGCAGCCCTATGAAACGAGTATTATTATATACACCTATATACACGCGTATTTATGGTATAAATCATATATTTTATCATACACGCATTGCTGCGCACGCCGTGTACAATAATAATAATAATAATAATAATAATAGTATGCCCCTCGTGGCTTGTGTGTCGTATACGCACGCTGGTCTAACCGATTAACAGCTCGTTTAGGTTTCGCCCGACCGCGTACAGGTACAATTTGCCCGGATTGATTGAATTTCTCCATTATAATATATTATATAGTTAAACCTATTTACCGATCGGCGGTTTATATTATGCAATTAAACCGGTTCGGTAATAAACGATTCCGTCAATCAATATAGATAAGTATATAGGTACACATCTATCTTGATGCATAATAATATATAATGATAATAATAATGTACACCAGCCTACCTCCATTGCACGGAAAATGGATAATATATTATATATGTATTATATATATTATATTATAATAAATATATTACACGTGACGCCAAATGTAACTACTGTTTATTTTTTTTAAAACCTATAACTTCTCAACTGCTTATATAGGCGGTATACGGGTTATTGGCGCGTTTCTTGTATTATAACTCATAGGCTGTTTAATCACTTTCGTGAAAATACATTTTTTATTGATTTAATATGTTTTATTATCTATATCCCATATGGCTATATATATAATTATATAGTACGGCGAAATGTTCACCAACAGCTAACCCGCGAGTATACGACTGTACGACATAAATTAAATTTTTTTAAATTTTATCTTGTATCCCTATGACCTAATTCACATGGTTCAGATTTGCAGTAACATTTTCCTTTATGGTGAGCCGCGACGGCAGCAAATCATAGTAGGTACCTATCGTGTGTCTAAGAACGTCGAAAATGCCATTTTATTGATAATATTTTGTGAGTACACAAGATCAATTCGATTCGGATAAAAAAATGCGAATTAAATATAGGCAGTCTCATGTCTAGACTTCAGGAACATAATTTATAAAGGATTTGCAACATCTGTTTTACATTTTTTTACTTTTTATATTATGCACTTATAACATTTTTAAATAAAGTTAAAGGAATTAAAAAGATAGATATTTAATCAGCCAAAAATAGAGAAGTGGGTTCTAACCCATCCATCGGGTACTGCATAATATAACACATATTAAATATACATGGTTGTTTCTTGAATTAATTCTTAATTGATTAAATTACACGGACTCCTAGCTCGGACGTAATTAACACATTTATACTATAGATATTATCAAGGACAAAATTTACATAACCTCGAAAAAGTTACTTCAATTAAATTCAAAAAGTAGCATGGATAAATAATTCAAAAATTAAACAATTTAATTAATTAATTAATATTATATTATAGAATAACGGTTGTATCTAATATATTAATATGTTTGATTTTTCTCGTTAGTAAATAATTAGAAAAAAAAATGTAGATGAATATTATAAGTTGTAACTTATAACACATTTAGTATGCATGTGATTTAATGAAAACAACACTTTACAGTGTATACGTATTAAATACTTTTAATTTATAATATAATATGATGTAATATACATAACTGATATGCATATATATGTAGGTACAACGAAAAATATTGCTATTTGATACCTTCCTATCCATACCTATAATAAATTTAATTTTATACATAACAATCAAATTGAACTAAAATATTATCAATGTTTTTTTTCAGCCAATGAATGATTGGATTTGTCCTCCCCCCTCACCCGAACTCGAATTGGACGTTTTGCGCGCACTAATATTATAGTGTTTTACATATAAATAATATATCATATGTAATTATCTGATCAAATACCTACGTTTATGTTTGCAATCAATTATAATCAGTTATATAAATCCATGGTAAATATTATACCAGCATCAGCCATCAGCCATCAGCTCCATGACTATACAAATGCCAACATATTATGCACAATATGTCGTCGGAAGACAGGAACGGTATAATATAATATATAATATACAAGACGCGTTTAAACTTGTAGCTTCAACAGTGCCGAATGGTCCGTTTGTCGTGTAACGCACGCCTAATGGTGATTTACATCTGCAGTATATTTATATATATGTTAAAATAGTAAAATACCTATAATGCTAGTGTAATAAAGTGGTTTATTAGTTAGTTAATAATTATTAATACCATATTATTATCATTTATATCGAATAGTCCCTACGGTTTGTATCGTGTTATCAACGTCTGTATAGTGTCTACCATATTATCAGCTCTAAAAATCTGGTAAACCTATACTTAGTAATTATACCTCGCATCTTCAAAAATCTATATATATATTTTTTAATTTCTTATATTTGACTTTGAAAACTTACCACGAAAAATAGGAAGGAAGGTATATATTATCATAACCATGTGGCTTTCCAATACCTACTGCAGGCTACTGCAGTAATTGTAAAAAAAAAAATTATTAATATTATAGGTACCTACTACCTATATAATATGATTGATTGGAAAATACGTTTTCGGCTGGCGCACTAACTGCACGTGATCGGAGAAGTCCTGCTGTACTATATATTACAGACAAATCGATTAAGGATTTCGACTATAACCGTCTTGACGTCCGTATATACTGTGCAACAATATATCATTATACGATATAAAACTATTACACATGGTATTAAATCGCAGCCTCCGCACAGTTGCCACCGTTCGCGCGGGCGGTCGTTCGCGTGTCCTAGCTATACGCCAACTCGTTCGTAGCCACCTCGATTCCCGAGTCTCACGTAGGTATATAGAGACGCGTGTGTATATACCAACACATACGCACACACACATACACACACACACACACACACACACACACACACACACACACACACACACACACACGTATACGATAAATATAATGTGTGTACGGGCACGCGGACGTATCATTATTTTAATGATTGGTTGAAGAAACGGATCGAGTCCGACTCCGATCGAAACGAACTGGAATATCAGAGCATATATGATAATGTATATTTCGATTAAAAAAAAAATAAACGTTTAGCTCAGCCGAGAAGCATTGCAAGGGGGCGTAAACGAAAGTTCGACCATTATAATATAGTCTATATAGATAATACGTATATAAACGGTGATATATAGTGATGTACAGTAATAAATTTAGTAGGTATCCACAATATCCACGCATTATATTGAACTCGCCGACTTTGATAAATTATAAAGTAGCTAAACATCAACGCGTCACATTTTCGTTAGTATAATATATACTATATTGATAAATACAATTGACTATGCTCGGGGAAAGGGTTCATGTCCAAATTCACTATTTCTCAGGATATAGACTTGCTCTGAATTTGTGGCTTTTATCACGAATTCGTATTTTGCAGGCATTCAAATATAATGATTACCGATATTCATCGATTCGATGTCGTAGAAAATGTATAAACCAAAACTTAACAAAAAATATGGACTTGAAACTTTTTCCTAAACACCGTCCTATATTATACATACGACTATTATAAATTAGCACAGTATCTGTACAGTATACACAGTGGTCCACGCGTAGATCATAACAAGTTGAGGGATGGTATTGATATTTGATACATTTTGCGTTTTCATAATTATTTTTATTAGCTTATTAGCTTAAGCTTCGGTACCAGCTGCAGTGAGCTGCAGTAGTAATTGATATACCTAGCTACTAGCTGTTATATTTTATCAGTATTTAGTTTTTACTGAAAATATTAGTGATGAGATCTATGTATCTAATATACCTAAATATAGATGTGGAATTTTATCTTAAGTGACCAAGTGATATTTTTGTGTAGGTACTGCAGGCTGTCGGCGTCAATAAATGTCAAACATTTAGAAAACAAAATATTTTTTTAAGAAAAAAGATTGATTTAAGATATTTTTATTAAAAAAACTAGTCAACACATAATATATACTACCTATATAGTTTATAAAATATAGAATCTACAAAAATCTAAAACAAGTTAATTTTTTCAAATCTTGGAGGGATGGAAAACTATTACCTACTCGACGAAGTTCAGGGATTGCATCCTCCCGTATATCCACACTTCAACTACCTACTGCATAATATATACATCAATACATTCAATAAATCATACTATTATACGTGACAGAGTTTCCCTCTGGCATCCGTCACATTCTGAAACGCGTGGCGGCCGAATATATTATATTATGTATAGGTAGTATAAATACTAATAGGCACCTATAAGTACGCCGTTTGTTGTGCGATCACGCACGTAATGTATTTAGGTATTGTGTCTACAATGTTCGCGGTGGGGTCCAGACACTTTCCTTCGACAAACGGCAACGGTTTAAGTAGGTAATCTATATAGGTATACCATATTATAATATATGTATGTGTGTATATACATTGTATATATACAGGGCGAATTTACAACTTGGATTAGAAATGATTATTTAATGAATAAAGTGACGCACAAGAGGCAAAGAGTATAGGTACAGATAGTACAAGTAATATAAAAGACGGTACTCCATATTTTTCTTCTACAAGAAAAATCTACTTATCATTAATATGTTTTTGTTAATAAGCAACCATGACAACAAAAACCTTACGAACAATTTTATCGTGTATCCAGCCCCAAAACATACATGTGTTATCAATAAAATATTTAGATTAAATACAAAAATAATAAAGCATATACCGCAGTCTACATTACATTTTAAAAATAGTGATTTTCCATTTGTGGGTATACTGTTGTACTTATTGACATTAAAATGTATTTTTAAAAATAATTATTTTCTAATTTGTAAATTAATTTAAAGCTTTTTGACAGTGTATAGAAATCCGAAGTAATCTGGTATAATAACATAATATAAATGAATATACCTATAAAGTAGTTTTTTTTTTTTTAACATTTTTAAGTCTTAAAATAAAAATGAAATCCACAACTAACTTTTTCTTCTTCGATATACCTGTAGGGACATTTTTGGTGTTATAGATAAAATTTAAATTCGATATATCGTACGCACTTAGTCTAAAAAAATACCGTTTAACTTTTTTCTCGTCGGGAGTCTAGTAAATTAATAAAAACGAACTCTAATGTATTATAATATTACATTTATAAAAATTACAAAAATATTCCAATATACGTTTTTAAATGTAACTCTTAACTACCCATCTACCTAAGTATTAAGGTACCTTGTTTTAATAGTACCTAATCTATTACCTAATATAGTATTATAATATTACTCACCATTGAAATCTAATATTTCTTGATTTTATTCTAGGTGTGTTTTTACTGCAGCAGGTTTCGTTAGGTAGCTGTTTCTTTTTCCTTTTACAGGATGCATGATATTATTATAATAGTGAGTATTAGGGTGTAATAAGTATAACTAATGACACATTAACACGGCATAATTACAGGTCTCGTTAACGGTTAACCATTTGAATAAATCACATTTGTCACGATGACGTTTAGAACAAACACAACATTAAAACTGTGCAGCCGAATGGTTGAATGGTCTATATATTATAATATGGTCACGGGCGTAATATTTCGTTAAATATTAGCTGCAACAAAACTAAAAATCGTTGGCCTCGAGCTTTTAAATTAACCCAGAAAGTATATAGGTACGATCGCAATATTATTTAAATTATTTCTTTAAAAGGAACATATTTTGTCCTTTTACCAATTTGGAGTGATTGGTACTTATCAATGTTTTTTTGAAAATATATAATAAACGTGCTTAAATTAAACTATAATTAAGAATAGCACACTAAAGTATTGACTAGCTTGCAGTTGACTTGAGGACGGTAGTCGCTCGCGTAATTTTTTAAGCATGCACTAAACATGTACCAAGCGGCAAGCATCTATAGATATATCCAACTGACCAACTCTACTGAGAAGTTCTTCGGGCACGACGATGCAAGAAAATAGTTAGCTGTTTCAAGACCTTGAAATCCAAAATTGGCGAAATTACGCCTATATTAATAGATGTCGTGGTATACTATTTTAATTAAAAACGGTTTTTTAATCACTACATCAGATAAATAGGATATCAGTCTATATAGAATTTGGTGTTATTAAAAATTAGGCATTTTTTACCCCGCAAGTCTAACCCTTGAAATTAATGGTTTTATTTTCCAGGGTGCAGTCAGGATGACGTCATCTTTTAACCAGAAAGATAAGCACATTACATTCATTTCGGAAGTATAAGACTTGGGTCACAATTTCTCCCTTATTGAGTGCTATAATTTTCTAAACAAGTGTGAGTTAGACATTTTGAATTCGGGGTGCCTGATAGATATATGACGCCAACCTCGCATCCAAAATTGGAAACATACGGCATTTCAAATGCTTACTGATAGAAAACTATTTTTCCAAAAATGTGTAGCTCAAAGTTGTACCTAATAGTGCACGCCATATTATGCTTTTCGCAACTGAAACGGCGGTGTTACAGTCGTGTATATATTATGGTTTAATATATATCACGCGTCCTAATATATGCGTATATTATATTATGTACAATAGAATTATATTGTGTTCTAACGACGGTCGAGCTGGGTAAACGCTATTAACATAAAACATTTATAATATTATGCGATATTATTGTATTGCGTTCGTTCGGCGCGCGCGCTAGTAATAATATAAATAATAATGATGATTTCTACGAAATAGTCGCCGTTAAAGCTAATATTATGGCAGGACGATGTTGTACGACATTGTAATACGTATGTGTTTTTATTTTTTATTATTATGTCGCGGTCGCCCTATACGGTGACGTTGTGGCGGGACGTTTCCGCCGCAAAACGGACGACACGTTTTACGATCGCAATTTCCGCATTTCGATCGCGCCGGTATGTACCTGTTATGATATTATATTGTTTGATGAGCTGTTGTAGTCGGCCCGTTGGCCATTGTCGACCGACGGAAAATAAAGAGCCGTTAACGACAGCGCCTAGCTACACCCGAGCGAACGCATAATCACTGCGATATTTACCGTTTTCTTACATAATAATATCGGAGCGGCTGCAAAGGAGACGCGAAGAAAAAAAAAGTGAAACGCCTATAACCGGCCGTATACCCTTCGCGGACTCGTAATATAATACGATAACGTATATAATAACATAAAGGTACTCGTATATATAGGTACTCGGAAGACGTTTTTTTGAAAATCGAACGTCGTTCCGCGACGTCATCCGCGGCAGTCCGGAAACTGCGGCTGAGGCGACAACCTGTATTTGCAGCAGCGTATATAGGTACTACAGATGTCCCTTTCCAAGAGTGTAACAACCCCGAAATCGTTTATATATTTTAATATTATACTTTCCCCCTTACCCGCGCCGGCGTCACTCGCGCACATAATGTAATGTACAATATAATAACGGTACCCACGTGTAATACCGCCGTGAGATAGTTATCGACCCGCGGATGAATCCCTGCAGCAAACACGTCCCTCGCTCGCATGCAGAGTACCTGTTGCCGGTCGCCAGACCCCACCACCTGTTGTATAGCGCAACAACAATGTACCTGTTGATCATCACGCCAAGTGTGTGTATATATAATATTACCATATGGCAAACAATATATAGTAATGCACCTATATCTAAAAACCTCCTATACCCGTACCTACATATATATAGGAGAAGTAAAAAAAAGCGAAGACCGCAACACCCTTCGCTTTCAAATAGTATGGGATGTGTGGACAAAAAAATAACGTACAAACAACCGTTTTCCGTTTCCCTTTCGGTATTGCTCGGGCCATGGCTGCTGCGGAACCACCGCCGCCGCCGTCGTCTTGGCCGTAGCGGACCTTGCAGGTGCGTGTGCGTGGTAATAAGGACGACGACGGCGACCCGGGTTAGGAACCTATCCGCTTTATTTATTTATATTTTTTTTTGGGTTGCCAACTGTTATGTTATTATGTTTTTACACGCGGGCGTATATGGGAAAAAAATATAATGTACGGCAGTTGTATACACCTAACGGAACTCGGGTTCCTCTAGTTATACGCATCATATACATATATATATATGTGTATGTATTGTATATTATATATACAGTTAGGTGTACTTATACCCGGCGACGAGCACAGATTTCGTATGCACATAATATACAACACTTCATTATATTATATATACATGCGGCCAATGTGTGTGTGCGCAGACCCACGACTGAGGTCGCGACGATATGATTATAAATTATAATATACAAACCGTTTGATTTTTTTGTTCTAGTTCATTTGAAAGGGACTTCAAAAGAAAGAAAAAACGACAGATGAACTTTGTTTCATTACCGAAGTCATTATAATGCGTACGCGGACTATACACATATATAGTGGTAACATTATATAATGCGTTTTCTCGGAATATTTATGATATAAGATTGGTACAACCGTAGAAGGTGATTCCTTTAAAGGTGAACACTCATTTCCTCGAAATGTATTAAAAGGTACCTAGGTAAAAAGTACCTTAGGTAATAATTATTTACATAATTTGAACTAACTCATTAGAAAGCAACATTTTTGAAATAATAGTTATATGTTACAATAATATGTTTTACTTTTTAATTTAATTATCATTATCATTCTTTAAGTTTTATTAAAGTTTTTTTTTAAAAACAGTTTAGGTTTTTAATTTCTTATATTGAAGCACACATTTTTCTGAGAATTTCAATTTAAACATTAAAATTTATTTTTTAACAATAAATTAGGTATAGGTACTTAATTATTGGTTATGTGAGTTATGACTGTTATGAGTATTTTCAGTGCACGAACGGATTTATAGGAAGGGGGGAAGGGTAACGTGGTGGTCACTCCCCCTTGGGCTTTTTTTAACGATATAATTATGGTCAAGTCTTTATTGTACTTTATATATCACTCATGAATATTCCTACTCGCACCTCCCTTAAACAAGTTTCAGATCCACTCCTGTTTCAGTGGCGTATTTAGGAATAGCACAAGGTACACATGAAGTAGCGCTCCATTTCTATCAACATTTAACAACATGGACATAACTATTACAAGTTGCTATAGGCGATGTAGTCTCCCAGAAAACCATAAATAACCCCCCTGATAATTTGTCACTCCAAAAATAGTTTTAGCGCATAAATGTATTTATAATACTCAATCTTTAACGATTTTGAGTGGCTTCTAATTGGATCTCGAGTTAAAAATGTCTTCTCAATTGTGGCCCATATTCTTTGGGGGTACAAACTAATTAAAAATATAAAAATCTTTTGTAGTTTTATTTTAAATTTGTGTTATGTATAAATTTATAAAGGTAACAAATACTCATACAAAGTCCGAACTTATTGGAAAAAAAACACTGCGCGCGTTACGTTTTCGACAACACTCCGGGGAGATTATTTGGACCAATAAATCAAATCGGATTTATTACAATCGAACAGCTCAACGGTGTTTATAAAATGATACATTATATCATATTACTATAGGCATCACAGGTACCTTCTATACCTACATCATTATAATATATTGTATTATCAGTGAACACAAGTCAAACGCACGCGGCTATTTGATGTTATGCGTTGATGTTTTATATTTTCGTTCGGTGCGTTATAATATGTATAAAAGAAGAAAATTCAAATACATTATTCATAAACGGAGTTCAACATATATTATACACGAAATCGGTATACATACTGTCGCGACTGCCAACACCTATAGGCAGAATTATGGCAGCATGGCGAATTATAATACAAACGCATGTATATAATACAATATAGGCAGGTACACGAAAAAATTCCACGAGGGTTATTTTTTTCTACATATTTCGTCGCCATAATATAATATAATAATATATTATAATAATTCACATACAGTTACTGCGCAACTATACTATACCTACTGCAATGATCTCTTACGTTGAACTCCACCGCCGGATCGTGATCGAAAAAGTAAAGTATAAATCGTGCCGTACGGGGCTTGAACTATATCCGTTTCGGTGCTTTTTTTTTTGAGTTCGGCTCGCGTACATCCAAACTATTATATACCGACAAACTTTCACCCGTCGGACGGGGTGTGGGGACTTGGGAAACCGTATATTATATACCGCGGTCGGGAGTGTTAAAAAATACCCCGTATAGCTCGCTTGATGTTCACGCCGGGAAATATTCCAACAACAGGAAATCGTTAATGTGCATTGAAATTATGCGTTTCTGGTGTAAAAAAAAAAATGTGACACTTTGACACTGCGCGGCGGGTTATATGCCTTGTTGCATAAACATATTATACTCCGACCCGTTAAAAACGTAGGATATATTATACGAATATCGATAGTCTCATTTGCATAGCATAATATATAATATAATATATATGTATACGGCAGCGTAAAAGTCGACATAGCGATAATCTACATTTTCGGCCAAAAATAATATCATAATACCGCCACATATTAAAATTTAAAATGTCCGATTAATATAATTATGATACATAATCCACGCTAAAATATTATATAGATGTCAAATTTAGATGTTGTATTAAAATTAAGGTCGATGATCCAATATTAAAATATATTATCATTATTATTATTGTTTGTTAATATTATTCTATACACACGACAGTACGACATAATTTATGCATCTTAATTAAGTAAAACAAATTGTTTTTAATATTGATGTAATACGAGTAAGTTAAAAAAACAAAATGGTTAATAGAACCTAGGTGAAATATAAAATCTAAAAATTAAATATTAACAGCATTTCTGACGTAGCCACGTGAAAATAAAAATATCGTCTCGTCGATTCTAAACCACGTCTTGCCTAAAGTATTCAGCACATGAGATTAGTATCGATAAACGCGCTCATGATAATTTTGAAATTTATATTACCAAGTACAAACGACCGCCAAATATGAACATATTTTGTAAATACTTGTAGTTGTTCGAGTATATAATATTAATAAGTCGTATATAGTTATATGCCGAGTATCGTTTAAGTTATTTAAACCTCAAGGATAAATGATTGATAAATGTTGTACATACTATAATAATTCACATACCTACCTCTCATTATTTTATAGTTGAGTTTCTCTATGTAATTCCGAATAAGTACCAAAATAGTGTTTACTTGTTCGTATATGTCACTGTTGAACTACTTTCATCGGTATACCGATACTTTTATAAAAGTAAAATGTTTATCGAGGTTTTATTTTCCATGACCATATTTTATTGATAACGCACTTGTACAAATATAAATTAATGCAGGAAACTATACATTATCAATTTTAGAACTATTAAATTTATGGAAATTAATTTCAAAATTCAAGTACCTATTTGAATTTTAATGTACGTTATACGTATAGTCACGTAGATACACCTTTTACACTCGTGGAAAAATATTATTTTTTTTTTAATGCGCCCAACGTTGTGATCTATAAATTATAATATAGTAGCTAACTTTCCAAATAAACTTACATTTGCATATAGTAGGTATATACTGATACACTTTATCAGATAGCGATTAACATAATGTAGGTAGTGAAGTAAAAAGTAATTAGAAATCTAAAACATTATCGTGTAAAATTAATAAAGATAAACGTATCAGCTATACTATTAAAACTATTCAAAACATGTAAAACGTGCGTTGTAGTGAGTACCTTACTCTCATTTACTCTCTTACATTATACATACATATTTTATATTATAAACATACGAACATATTATATAATAGATAACGATACATCGGTGAAATCACAAACGAATATACTCACGTGACGTGGTAAATAATTAATTAGCATGTCCCGTTGTAATGTTTTCACCGTATTTAAGAATAAAAAAAAATCTCCGACTAGGCGCCGATTTTTATTTTTTATTCTGTGCGTATATAGACCCAATCAGAGCCGCCCAATTGTGCCACCTATGTGGTCTTATCGATATTTAATTATATACGTTTGATACACTCTGTATTTGGTAGTAATGCACCTATCTATGTGATTAATGATTCACCTGATGTAATAAAATCCGTTTTTATTATTTATATATCTATATATATATTTGTGTATAATACATATTATTATGATAGTATACATCGATACAACGGAATAAAACAGATTCGAAGCGCAATGTAGGGGCGTTGCCATCACTACTTATCCACCGTCAAAATAATAATTGTTTTGATATAATATGTATACCGTGTTATGACAATTATTATAGGTAATTGATTGACGGGAAAATAAATAATTAACGTTTTAAAGTATTAACAACTCCGAGATGCCATATCGAGTTGCTCCTATTATTATATGCAGGCATGACGTGATTATAGTATTATACATCATTATTATTATTATTGCATGTTGTTATAATGTTTTGCCACTATTATTCAAAACTAAGGATCTTTCTCTATTTTTTAAATTGAGGGTCGTATTGATGTTTGATAATACGATATGACTGCAGCTATGGGATAACAATATATTAATTCCCGGTTGTTTCTAAAATCAACAAGTTTACACTGTTTTAATATTTTTCTATGTTGTACTTAAATAACATGGCATTATAACATTGAAAAGCTACTGTCAGTAGGTAACAAAAATCTGAAATGTATTATTATAATTGTTTTTAATTTGAATGTACATTTATTAATTTAGGTATAAATCGGTGATAATAGAAATACTAAATATTATAGTAATTTTATTTCAACTTGAGCCCGCTAGGATAAACCAGCGGAAAGATACATTATCTATCTATTTTTCCCCAATAGCTATCTCATTAACGAACAAAATTTCTAACTAGGTACTTATATTGATTTTTTTGATGTCAAGAAATCTTTTCAGGCAGTTAATTATTTTTATTATGTAATTATTTTTTATTATTAACATATTATATAATATAGGTAGGTATATATATATATGATCACCTGTTGATGTAAGGTATATGTAAAACTTTGTAAAACTAAAAGGTCTTTTAAAAGTTTTCGAAATGTATTGTGTTATCCTTATTAAGTATTAACAGATCGAACCTAAATAATTAGTTTAATATATATATATCCTTATACCAAATGTTCTTTACCCGTTTATATATACGAAAAATATTAAATATTTATCACGCATGCTTAAGCATACCCGCATATGTTGTCTCCGTCTTATTAACACATATTATACAAAAGGTATGTATAATATATACATATTTATAATAGGTATAAAAACACGTATTATAGAATTAAAAAATTACAATATTTGGGGGGGGGGGGGAAGACAATGAGTTCTTTTAAAAAAATTTTAATTTTGAAATGTTAAAGGTCGTTTAAAAATGTTGAAATTTTCCCTATTAATTCTAAACGATGAACGATGAACGTTATATTGGGAATAATGGAAAAAACGCTCTCAGAAATGTTGTCAAAATTCAATTTTATAATAGATATTTTTACTCTAGAATCAAAATTGGGCAAGTTCTACTCAGACTGCGTAAACGCGTTTTGTCCATGTCGTACGTGCGTAAGACGGTGACCACACATGCGGGTGTGACGTCCTCTTAAGCGTGGTACATGTATGTTAAATATAATCGACGGGCAAAATCTTCAAGTTATGAAACCTCAGATTTTATTATATTATATTATTGACTGCATCGGTTCCAAAGTTTAAGTAAATACCTTAAATTTAAATCTGGTTACTTTCGACGGTCGGGGGACGTTGCAACACACATTTTGAGAAAAGTTCTTACTGTATGTCAAATTATAAGCATAATGAATGTATAACAATTACGGCTACACGACACCTATTTATACATACGTATATTGATAACAGACTCTCCTAATATTTAAAAATTTACGATAATATTTGTCATAATTTAAAGTCGTAATACTCCCAAATTTTTTATAAAAATTAATATTTTACTAGGTAGCCAGGTAGGGACAGGTATATTTTGTCTCAATGGTCTTTAAATTAAACTATAATGATGTTTATATAATTATATGTACATAACAATGTTAAGAATAATATTTTTGCAGGTCAGAAAACGATCGCCGGCACGTACTTTCCTATTCAAATACAAACGAGAGGGTTAAAAAATAATGTCGTGCAACGTAACGAAATGTCTTATTTTGATCGTGTGGAGAAAAATAGTCTATAGATTTATCGCGTCTTTTTCCCGGAGGAAAACTATAACGGTGCGGGAATGCGGTACTGCGGTATCCCAAATTTTTTTAAGGAAAATGTCTCCGGCCGCCTGTTATGTCCACCACGCACACGCACACGACGACCGTGGGAGCCGAATCGTAATAAAATAATAATAATAATAATATAATCGACGCGGACGAGGACGCGAAATGCCGTCGTACACAAAAGGTAAAAACGCAGGGGAGCGCGTGCGCGTCTGTTATAATGATAATAATAATATGCGTATACCTACCACCGCGGACAATGACGATATAATATATAATAATATAATATACGCACGCACACCCGTGTGTGTATGTGTGTGTGGTGTGTGTGTGTGTGTGTGTGGAAGCGCGCGCCGCCGTACCTCTAAATTAGCGCGTGGCAGGTGTGCGCGCGTGTTGTGCACGTCTACTGTTACCGTGGTCGGAGGACGAGGCGGCGGCGGCCCGAGGCGGCGCCCCTCTCGCGGGCATGCCTATAATATATTATTGTTGTTGTTGTGTGCGTGTCCCGCGCGCTGCACAACCGGCGGTGCGCGCACTGTGGGAATGCGACCAAGATTCCCACGGGCGCCCCGTCACACGCCGCCGCCGCCGCCGCAGCACACTTCCCGCCGCCGCCCGACCCGGCGCGGCCGTCTATATAAAACCGGCCGTGCCCTTGGGTCATGCCGTCATTCGAACGATCCGTACCGAACCGTCAACACGCGCTCATCCGTCGTTCGTTTTTTACTGTTTACATAACATAGTATTTTTGTTTTATCTCGTCATTACCAGTTTCAATAAATTATTGCATTATTATTTTCATAATAATAATATTTAATCATCTCGCCATCATTTGTGAATGTGTGCGATATCGACAGTAACATTTCAGTCGATATTATAATTTATTATTGACAAAATAATATCATATCGTTTGGATTAATAAAATTCGAGTGTCGTTTCGAATAGTGTCGTATATTTTATTACAATAAAATAGACCGCGATTGTTTCGACATGCGTCCCGCCGCCGAACTCAGACCGTCATACCGGGTGCAGATGCACATGCAGATGCAACAGCAACAGCAACATTACCAGCACCAGCACCAGTCTGGATCCGAATACGACGAACAACCCGTGTCCCGGACTTATCAATACAGAAAGGTAAGCACAGATCACTATTTACACAGCTAGGATTTAAATTTTTTGATTATTGTCGCTTTGTCGAATTTACGTTTCATATCAAACGCGAATACCAGATATCAATTTAACGATATTTGGGACGACATCCGTCTATCATATAATATACTTAGTTTCCGTTTTTAATAAAAAAATTTCTTTGTCAATCAGGTTATGAAACCGCTGTTGGAACGGAAACGCCGCGCCCGGATCAACCGGTGCCTGGACGAACTCAAGGACCTGATGGTGGTCACGCTGCAGGCCGAGGGCGAGAACGTCAGCAAACTAGAGAAGGCCGACATACTGGAGCTGACGGTCCGGCACCTGCACAAGCTCAAGCGGCACAACGCGCTCGGGCTTACCGGCGTCGACTCGGTTTACGCCGACAAGTTCCGCGCCGGTTTCGCGCACTGCGCCACCGAGGTATCCAACTACCTGACTTCCGACGTCCGGTCGCCGCCCGTCGACCCCTCCGCCGGCGTTAAGCTCCTACACCACCTGGGCTCCTGCATGCGCAAAATCGACGTCGACTCCAACCGGCCAGCTTCCGGTCCGGTCGCCACCGCCGCCACAGCCGCCGACCAGTACAGGCCGTACACGCCGCCGTCCACACCCGGAAGCGAGCTCAAAGAAGACCCGAATTCCGTCTGCTGGAGACCGTGGTAAACAATAGTGTTGTTTATTTCCGGGCAAAAAAAAAAACATGTCGTTATTTCGTTTTTAATCTCTCATGACACCCCCCCCCCTCCCACCATCGCACCCTCCAAAGACTGATGTTCGACCCGAGGTGGAGTTATTGTATATTATTATAATATTATATAGGCAGTTATAGGTTATATAGGTATTATAATATTATTGTATTATTGTGCGTTTATACGACGAGAGTTTGTTGTTCGCTCATTATTTATATTATTTATTTTTTTCTCGATAGTATTTTATGTTGTAATTTTTTTTTTCTTACTCGTTAGCAACCATTCCTTTCTGGGTATAATATATATTTTATAAATGTATAATATTTAATGGTTGCAGAAGATACGGCACTACGGCTATTTACCAAAAAAATTCAAAAATATACCTCTTTCTTTGTACTTATATATGTATGTTGTATATAATATATATATATTTTATAACATTGAAATAGAACTTAAGACATTTTTCTATTGTGTAATAATAATATATAATTTATGTTATTTAAAAAAAAAAAATGTATTCTGCAGACGTGATACATGATATTATAATTGTAATAATATTAAAACATGAATGTATGTGTTATGTAGAAATTCCGCGTTTGTGCGGAAGACCTAAGAAAAAAAGCATATCTGTGATAATAATAATATGTGTTTTACTAGAATACATTAAGTCTATTCAAACATCTTAAGCGTCTTGTTGTTTTTTACCTCCAAAAAAAAAAAAAGAAAATCGATCAATCAATCAATTTGCTGTCGTCGAAACGATATTATCATGCTCGGACCGCCGACGATAAGTCAATTTGTGCTCGTACGTGACTAAACCGTTCGGTTCTGGGAACCGGTCGAAAGGGGAACGGTGAGAGAGTTAAATAGAAGAGAGGAAAAAAGCGATGAAAAAGCTATTCTCTAAATACAGGTATATACCAACGACACGGTAGAGGTATACATGACTGGTGGCAGTCTACACGTAGGAAACAATATAATAATAATAATAATATACGAAAACACGACGACGGGACTATTATAACAGCTATAATAGTAATAATAATAATAATAATATGACGATTCACCGCCGGGGCCGGTATTGTTCGGACGACGAAGACGAAGACGACGACGACGACGACGACGACGACCAACGAAGCCAAGTTCTCACGGTGTGCCGGACCGGTGCGGCGGCGTGCGGCGGCGCGCAGAAACCGTGACCGATTATGCGGGCACACACACACACACACACACACACACACACACACACACAAACACACACACACACACACACACGAGTGCGCACACGGATTTACACGAAAACGCACACTCGCACTCGCGCGGGGGGATACGCACAAAAACACACACGTCCGCAGGCACGCACAAAAAATACACAATCCGATACGTGTCGTGACGAGCGAGGCGCGCGTATGTGTGTGTGCGCCCCCTCACATATGATAATAATATTTTTATTATTACGTGTTTGTATTGACGTTATTGGTTCCGGTATTTACGATCCGCGTCGGTGTGCGTCGGTGTGCGTCGGTGTGCGTGCGAGGATCGCCGCGGTGTGTTCACGTCCCGTGGTAAGCGGCGCGCCGTACGTGACCGGCGATCGCATCACACGCGCACACTAATCGCGCCGACCGCACCGGACGATACACAAAAAAAACAGTACGCGTACTGCGTGTGCACACTACAATATTACTTAGGTATATTATTGTTACGTAGGTACGATAATAAATAATATACTACAATACCACTGTACACGATAGTATAATAATAATATTGGGGAACGGAGTGGCCGGCGCCGGTTCGATTCCTTGGTCACGGGCGGCATTTTTCTTCGGGCTGCAAGTCACGGTGTCCGGCTCCACAAGTGCCGCCATCCCCCACCCGGGCATGGCAGATACATACGGGTGCCCAATCAAAAATTCTGCCAAACACTCACGTGTAAAAACCCACCACAATACAACCCTACTGACAGCCAATGGCCATAGATGCCGGGCTTAAGGATCAATAAAAAAATAATAATAATAATAATAATATTATGGTGTATATAGCTTTTACGACTTAGCAAGAAGACATACATGATATTATTATCGACATTTTTTTTTTATTCTATATATTTTTTGGTATCGGTTTTGTCACACGCGACGACGACCTCGTGTACATTCCTCTAATATTATAATTAAGATTTATTACAATAATATTATTCGACTGTTCACTGCAGGAGCTGACATCGGCAAAAATCTATTTACCGATTTAATTGTTGGTCGTCGTTGATAATATACAGGGTTATCTTCTGCCAAGTTCGTTTCGAGTGATTCAAACTCAATCTGTGTCCAATTCAGAATTGTTCGTTCACACGATCATTAATGGTTTTATATTAATAAATAACAATCATAATAGTTTATAATCACATACATAAATGTTTAAAACTCCTCTTCAGTTTCAATCGGACTAGGAGCAAACAAAACGGTCAAACCGATAGCCTAAAAGTTATTTTATTTTAAGTTTCAAAATTAATAAGTTTTCAAATATATCTATAATATATTTATCACTATAGGTATACGCATTAAAAATACATTATCCACTTCATGAATTTTCATTCAGATTATAATATTATATTGTACTCTCGAGCCTCGGCTATATTACTATATTATACAACATTTATAACGCAATATCTTTGGGTATTGAATAAATAAAAAACCTACTCTCCAAGACTCCAACTCTTCTATTTCAGGTCTTTTCCAAAAACCCCTCCTCTCATCCTGTACTTGCCAAACTGTTAAACTTCATATGTCTATATCACTGATATATAATATATATTTACTCATTACTCATTATGAATGTAACATATAATTACTTATATGAACCTTTTCACCGTTTTATATCCATTATGGACAGCCCCACCTAATTTTCCCTTCTCATTCTCTGGTGTTTTTGCGCACTTAACATATATTTTATCATACGAAATCATCTCAAAAAATATATATTTTATTATACATAATAATATAATATATATATATTATAAGTACATTAGTAAATAAACAATATCATTATGTAGGTAGGTATATGGCAGAAAATCGGCGGCGGCCGCGCACATTGTGTATTTTTTCATATTTTCACACGACGCGCATAACATATTATACGAACATTACGACCATTATATACCTATATATGTATAATAACGTGTTATATACGAGCGTCCGTGAATAATGGTTCAAGTAAAAAAAAAATAAGACTTCTCCGTCACACGCGCGCGAGTATACAAGTACATATATATATGGCCATATAGGTACTACACATCTGCAGCAATGACTTCATTTTATTATTATTATTATTATTATAATACGTAGTACGCGTGTGTGAACGTTTGGACAATACCGGGAGGGCTCGGGTTCGAGAGTACTGCGCACAAGTGCAGCGTTGCAACGTCCGATGCAGGTCGGAGAGAGATGAAAAACGGTTTTTTTTTTTTTTTTAGGAGAGGTCGAAGACTCGACGCTGCGGCGGCGGCGGAGAAGAAAAAGACCGCGGTGAAATCCATTTAGTAGAGGCCGTCCCCATCCGGTCCGGGACACACCGGAAACGCATATAATATGTATGTATATATAGTGCAGTACACGCGGACGTCGTGTACAGACGCATTTCGGTTTTCTCTCTCCGTCGGACTCTGCAGCGTGTGCCCGCGATAGTGTTTGTCTCTCTCGGAGGTAATATATATATATATTGTATAGCAGTGCTGGACGTGTTGTAGCGGCCTAATCAACGCGGCTATTATATTACATATTATTATTGTTATATTCTAACTCGACGCCACCGTCAATCGGCTCAACCATAGTACGCCGTTATAAGATGTCTATATACATACATTTACAATATAATATTATATTTATATGCACGGGGAGATAATAATATATATATATATCAAAATGATTTTTGAAGCCAAAACGGACCCCGAATTTATGAACAAAAATATTATTTTATCAGGTAAAACAAATTTTTTCACATATACTTTGTAATTTTAAATTTAGACGTTTTTTCTCAAATCTCAGGATGCTCACAGCCGAGGAGGAACGCTGATGAGGCCTGGGCTCAGCATCCCACCGCTGATGTGCTTACCTAGAGGGAGCAAATAATGGTACTTCGGGATGTGCGGAGCCCCATTGCGTTAATACATTGGCGTCGTGTATCGGCCTAGATCGGTGCGCAGTCGATGGTGGTAACGGGAGTTACAATGTGGTTAAAATACCGTACGCTGGTCTAGGGAAAGGCAGCCGAGTGTAAACGCGCGTGGTATGAACCGGGCGCGTGGACCGCGGTATCTCCTTAGCACACAGTACACACCCATCCTATCGGTGGGGCTATGTATATATGCACCGAAGGTTACTCAAAACGGGAAGATATGAGAGATGGCTTGCGTGGTCCGACCAGGACGACGAAGGGCACGTGCATGGCCCGGGTCAATAATACGGGAAAGCTCTCATCTCTCGGGCTGGCCCGGTGCTCGTGGTCCTTAGATGACGTGCGGGAGTGTGGCGGCTCGGACAGCGAGTAACACTGACAGTCGACAATAGATCTCTGCGACTTTCGACTAGTACTTAGTGCATTACGTGACCGCAACGCACAATAGGTAACCGGGATTCTTCGTGGCTTGTTTTGGTATATATCAAATTCGGTCGAGTTCAGTTAAATCTGTCGACTTGATGGCTATACATTGGTCGAAAAGGTAAATTCGGTTACATCTGCCAAACCATCGAACACCGATATACCTACCTAAGTTTAGATATATCAACTTTTTCAAAAATTCATCTACTTCATAATTTAAAATAAAAAAGTTTGGTTATTATATCTTGAAGAAAACAAAATTCTATCGCCACATGACACTCTGCATGTACTGCAGGTATTAAAAATTTAAATAGTTGAAAATATGGCAACTGCACAAACCATTTTTAGTATATACCTATTAAAATTTCCAAAAATCATAGAACTTGCATTAAACTCTGTATCACTCTGTATATGTACCTACTTATGTAGCTATATAATATGTACATAATATAACTACCCACTCCAATGTAACACTAAATTACGTGTAGCAGCTCCGTGATGATCCGTTTCCCGTTTGCCCGCGTCTATAATAATAATATATGATATATGTAAATATTAAACGATTGACCCCGAAAGTCGACTAAGCAGTCTCGTCCACCTCATCGATGCCATCACATGACAATAATAAAAAAAACCCATAGAACGTACTTGATATTTTTCCTCTACAAGGAAATAATCTATACATTCGTATACGACGAATCATAAATATGTTTTTGCTAATAATAGTAACCATGACAACGAAACACTTACGAAAAATCTTTCAGAAACATATTTTTATCGTGTATATTCAGCCAAAAAACATTTATTTTATGTTAATATATTTTATAGACATTAATATATTACAGATATGAATATGTTGTATAAATATTATGCGCCGATGAGGTCGTTTATATTATATAACATCTATTACAGCACAGAATGCATCGCAGCGAAAGTCCTGTTTTAGAATAAGCTTCAGCCATTGCGCAGGTTTAAAAGAGTTAAAAATTTAT
The DNA here is from genome assembly GCF_019925205.1 of Metopolophium dirhodum. Lineage (NCBI taxonomy): Eukaryota > Metazoa > Arthropoda > Insecta > Hemiptera > Aphididae > Metopolophium > Metopolophium dirhodum. Next base: position 2,099,502 of record NC_083565.1, read on the forward strand.
GCAATTTGTTTTTTCGTCGACTTGTAGGAAACAATGTTTTGCGTGATTTTTATTACCGATGTATAAGATATTATAGTTTATCATATTAAATTGGCTGTGAGCTTGTGAAAGATAAAAAATCCATTACAGTATTTAGAAATACAGAGATGAGACGTTCTTTTCGTTTCATATAAAGTATATAATATGCATAGTGTTTTTGACTTGTATTCCCTTTATCCGAAAACCGTTTATATTAAATTATGATATGTAGGTATATGTGTAACAGCAGATAAATTATATAAGCCACAATGATAACGTGCACGTCCATCGCTGCTGCAGTGGAAAGCTGTACCACGACGTCCTCAAGTGCGAATATTATGTATGCATACTATATATCTAAGTACCATATTCGTTACACATAAGAAGCATGCTGTGACGGACTTAAAAAATCATCTGTAAACTCGGAACATTTTATCCCACGCCCGTACCCTCTTTATATACCAGATATACCTAGACATATTTCGACACCTCTCCACCCCCCTTCCTATTGACTATAGCATTCCTCTGCGCATGAAGGGTGGACCCCCGAATGTATCCCCCTTTAATTGGCCCTTTTCGTGTACGTCAGTATAATATGTACCACGTGTCCACGTACCACCTTTCGATCCACGAGCCACGTGATAGGTATATATACAATATCATAATGATGTATTATTTCAAATGTCAGAGGCGGCTGATTATCAAACATGGAAAAAAAATTATTTTCACAGAACTGTATAGTTAGGTATGTATACATAGCTACGCAGCGCGTGGTTATACACCGTGAGCATTTAAACGTACATTTATAATAATATTGTATGAAGCATATTATATACATATAATAAAATATGTAAATGAAAGAGAATTTACATAATAAGTATACTGAATGTAACGATATAATATTATAATATATATTATATAGTTATATATCACAATTTATTATTTGAGAGCAAAAATTGTCAAAACGTTAAGAGTACATAAATATTCAAATTAATATCATCAAATTGTACATTATAGGAATAAATGATGCCATGCGTATTGCGTATTAATGCACTGATTATTAATTAGTATAGTGCTAGGTGGGGTTTAAATTTTTCAGCTGAAAATGAATATCATAATATAGCAACGTCCATTTCGTCAATCCTCTCTGGTAGTCCCACCAAAAATACAAATTTTTATACTGTTTTTTGCTTATAATAGTTATAAAGTAGTTATCTATATAAGGTTATAAAACATCCTATTTTATACATTTTCTTTTTGTCATAAACGTTGGTGCGTTATATTATTGTGAATATTTATGTGACTTCGGCCTTGATATATTATTATTTATATCACTTAAAAAAATGTTTTATTATTTTGCGAGTTTCTCTAGCCCCTCGAACTTTTTTTTTAAACTGTCGCTCTTGATCTTGTACCCCGAAAATTCTGAAAATAGTTCCAGCATGAAATTCACACTTACAGAACAAATAAAAATATAACTTTCTGACGATGAAATGAATCACGAGTAATCAACACTACAAAATAATAGCTGCCCGTGGGATACAAATAAATATACATTGAATGAGACAGAGATTACCCCCCTCCCCCTGCAGTCGAGGATGTCCCTGTTACGTATAATAAGAAAAATTTTGTTTTTACTTCTTTCTGGACACGTTCGCGCGGAGCAATTTCTCGCCGAACGCGCGCGCAATATAATATTATATTATGGTTTATTCCCATCGAATTCGCTTTTTTTTTTGTTTTAACGTTTCTTCTCCGCTGCGCTGGTTTCCGAGATTAACAATTATTATATAGACACACGTACGTGCGCGGTAACATATTTTCCGTCAGAACCTGCTGTTGCCGCACAAGACAGAGCCCATTAAATAATAAGGTACATGTATAGCTGCAGGTTGGCCCGAGCATTACAAGACAAGACACATACAAGTGTTGTATACAACTGTATATATTTTGTTCATACTAATCCGGTAATGCGTTTCTAGCATCCAGTTTCGAATATTGTTGCGTAGACGCGTGTAGTTATAAATTTACAACTTGCACGCGATTACTGCAATTTAACCGAGTCGGATTCTCACGAGCTGAAAATGTTGTACATTATTCAAAACTGCCCGAATAACACGTCGTCTCATCGTGTTAGGACGTGTAATATAATATCTATAGTAACAAATTCATTTCACGTGTTTATAAAAGTTATAAGTAAGGCTCGGGCTTATATGAAAGTCCCATAATGGGATGGACGAAAAATGAAAATGTGTACAGGTAAAGATATAAAAATGAAATGTTAAATAGTTTATTAACCAGAAAATAGATATTATTATTTAAGTATTATTATGTTATAATAATACTTAAATGGTGGATACCTTAATTATTCTTTTCAAAATAATTGTCATGTATATGACGTGTAATAATATAAACTAACTTATTATGTATCTTAATTGTATGTTTGACAGTTGTACAGATACACTAGGTAGATATATGTTAAATCACTTTTTTAATTATTTTGGCTTTAAAGTTCGTACATTATTTTTTAATAGAAACTGTTAATTTGACACAAATTGCTTTTATTTTGAAAGTTTTTTGTAAATATAGTGTTTTAATCCTATTTTCATCCATATTCTGGTAATTATTGGTTCGAAGAATTAAATTTAGATACATTTCTTTCAAATTCGCTACGATAGATTTGGGAGCTTCCAAAATATTTTTATCACAGCGCGATAAGTCTAGAAAATTCCGGTGATGATAAGAGCACAATATGCAAGACATGTGATACGCTTGACATATTTGGTAAAATACAATAATTTTAACTGCAAATTTAACTATATTGTTATATAGTATTAAGGATTTAATAACAAAATGCGTTTGTATGTATAAATGTATAAATTATTGCGGAAAATAGCGAATTATGTATAAAAACATGTATATATATATGACAATAAATTATGAGTTTGCGTCCGCAATATTGTTTGTAAAAAAAAATTGTTGGTATGTAAACTGCACGTAGATGTATAATTTATTTAAAACAATATTCGTGATCTTGATTGGGCCCTATCACCGGTTTATATATTTTGTTGCGAATTGTCTGCAGGGTCGTTGTTATTTTTTTCCCGATGCTTTACACAATGGTTTATCTTTTATTTTCATCATCCAAGGACATAATATTATTATTGTAATCATCATTGTAGGTACCTGTGAATAAAAATAATAACGGCAGACGACCAGCAGCTATATGCAACTTATAGATTACTATATTTAAATGCATTATACGATATAACGCGAGTCTGATTTGGTAATACTATATTTTATTCCTTATAATATTGCTTATGTAAATGTGTACATCTGACATCGCATTCGACATTTAACGTAAATTGATTATTATTTGATTGGATCACAAATTAAAAGAAACTACATATACTATATATTATATCGTTATGTACCTACCTACGTAGATTCGTGTGATTATATATTTTGAACGGTGTATATTAATTAAAATTAATGATGAACAAAAAGTATATTTTCTCGTATCAACATTTAAAACGCTCATATAAATGACATCAAGATAATATGCATATAGGTAAGTAGCGTATAACGTGCATAAGTATACCTTCTATTTTGATTTTAAAATTATTAACATAGCCACATAGGTATGAGAATATATACCTATATTATTTTAATCACCGTGATGACATTAAATAGGTAAGTTTCGAGTAATTATATTTCAGCCATATATGATGGAGAAACTAACTCGTTAGTTGCAATATGTTTCATTCTGAAGGTATAGAGAATAATTATTAATTTATAAAACATGTTCAATTTTAAAGACAAATGCAGCGTTTAATTAATATAATACAATAATATATTACAACAAACGAGTCTATCATAGTAAAAGTGAAGTGGGGTGGATATAACGGTAAATTATTATAAGTTCTTACTCTTTATGATTATTAGGTATGGGTACCTACTAATTTTTGTGGATGTTATTTTTTTACTCAGGTTTTTCATATAATATAATTATACGCATTATATGATCGTAAACATAAAAAACTGAAAATCATATTTTTATATTTGTAGGTGCTAAATATAATATATTATATTGTTTGAATGGTATTTGTATACTATATACAAAATGTCGCGGACTGTTATATCACTATATATATAAATGTGTAAACTATTATAGCTACATTAATATATTGTATATAAGTACTTATTACGCGTATACATAATAGGTAGGTATTATTAAATATAAGTGAGTTATAAATTAACGTATATATTGGGTATTCCGAGGGTTAAGTGCTCCTGTTTCGTTTTATACGCGTTATGTTATATATACGAAAATAACAAGTATTGAAGTATTATGTAAAACACGAATACCTTTTTTTTTCTTTTTTATGCTAGGTACGCAATTTTTTTGGTTCAAATACAAGTATAATTTTTTTTTTAGTTGAAGTAATTATATCATTTTATCTTTCTCACGTTTTTAATGGACATGCGCTGCGATGTGTTACTTGTAATAATACCTAACGCATAACAGAAAATTATGTATCAGTCACTGCAGTCACGTAAATCATTTCCGGTGCTTAATTCTAGTTTCATTTTATGGACGTACCTATATAATATAGTTAATTTATAAATATTGTTATTGAGATTTTTTATATTTGCAGCGATAATGAGAGATCATTAGTTAACTTTTGTTTAAAAAATTACCGTATTTTATATTTTTCAGCCGTAACATATTCTACAGACGTCTTCAAGAACTGAGAATAATATGCATGTGAAGAGTCACTCGATATTTTATCCTCAACTATCTAAGATGATTACACTTTTTCATTTTATAAATTTTTAACGATGACGGATTAATCAAGTTATACTTTAAACTTTAATGTACAATAATTAATGACGGTGCGTGACCATTCGGTGTTTGCATAATTATAACGCTTTGATCACTATATTACCATATTATCATGGGTGCAAAAAGCTTTCAATGTATAATATAAGGGGGTGGATTAAGTCCCTGAAAATATATAATATGAAAAAAATTGTATTCGAGATGAAATGTATGGGGGTGACTTTGTACATTGATCAATATAATATATTAATACGCTATCTATATTCATACCGGCGTTTAGTATGAAATATAAAACTATAGGTAGGTATATTCATAATACATACGAAGAGCGTTATAATATTGTTAAAATGCAGTTTTATGAAGACCGTAAAAGGATATAATATTATATTCGAGTAATCGAACATAATATTTCATCTTGCGTACCTACATACTACTATAATATGAGTATACTACCACTATAATACTATACCTACTACTACAACTATTATATTATACTCTATATACGTCTATAATAGTCTCTATACTATACTACTATTAAACTACTGCCACTATATACTATAATAATAATAATAAAATATAAATCTGTCCAACGCGCGTATAATTACATTATATATATAGTTACACGAGATCGGCCTGGATTAGTATACAGGAGTGCATAATATAAAATATAATAATGTATATAAAATAGATTATTTTTTTTTTCATTTATAAAGCGCGAGCGTATCACGAGGACGCGATGACCTACCGCATCGCTGCCACTGCCGAGATATTGACCATTTATCCACTTAAATTAATTAGGTAACAGTCCCCGGGGTATATACTAAATGAGCGTATGTACAGGGTGTAACAGAAAGTACTGAAAATATAATTTAAAAAACGTAATAATTTTTATTTTAATCAATTTTTTTTAATATTAGCAAATTCAGCATATACAATTTAGTATAATTATTATTAGCCATAACAATATTATTCAACGGTATTAGTTAATTATAAATTTTCTGTTAGCCTTTTTATGATATACATATGGATCCATCTAGTATGCGGATTTATACATACGTTTAACGCATACTAAATATATAATAATATGTAGGTATATACAACATACAGTGCCACACACACACAGCCAATACTATAGCTTATAGGTGAAGCCAATATCGTTGGTAGACTATTCTTCAAAATTAAATGTATCAATTATTCAACTAATATCAACCTAAATAGGTTAGATTGATATAGTATCTATGTTAATTCCGAACTATATGTTATTATTACTATTTGTACACTTGTACATAAAACAATAACTTTACACGAAATAAATAAATTCATTCATTAATCATTATTGATTAGAGATGACATTTTAACAAATTATGAAATTAAAAATAAACTATATAAATGCCATTGTCATAGCTATTTAAAGTTTTAAATAAGTAGCTTTTATAATACATTTTATATAACACTACAGATAGATCACACACATATACACGCGTGGAATAAATATAAACATCTATAGATTGTAAATTTGTGTCTACATTATACGTTTTCGTCCAAAACCCATAAGAAAAAAACTGCATATTACCTTTCATATATTTCCTGGGATTGCTAAATATCAGTATTATTTTGTATTGCTTGTTCGGGATAATATGAATATTGCACATCCAAGTTTTAATTCCCCTTTACAAATGACGCGTTTGAACAAAAAAGTATAATATGGCGAAACTTTCCCTAATAACGGATACCTCTGAATAGAAGACACCATCAAATAGCGGACAAATTATCATTGACCGAGAGTGTCCGATATGTAGAGGTTTCACCGTATTAACAGGTCTCACTTGTGCACACCGTTTGAGATAATTAATATATAATCGAAACGTGGTGGAGGGCGAGTTTTCGTACTATGTATACTGCACACTGTACACTTTAATCTGTACCACATAAGTCAACTAACGCAAGTCTATTTTTCGAAATTTTGAGTTGGTTATATATTCAGAATATGCCTTTTGTGATATTTTAAATGTATTAAAACGTAAGTCCTATATACAATAAATGCATAGATAGCAAGAAGTATACACTAACTGACTAACTCAAGCCCTAATCTATGATAGGAGTATAGAAACGCATGTCCAGCGTTTACATACTTTTGAAGTAGGTATACAATTATTGTAAGTCCATTGCGACAAATATTTTTGTTTCGTCTCTCCTGTAAAATTTGCTCCTTGCGACTTGCGTTACTCGACTTCTGCGGCACAGATAATATTATGTTCTACATTATTTTGTACACAAGTTATACGCATATAATATTATTACTATTACTATTACTATACAGGCGCGGTGTATTTGGCGCGCGCACGCACGCCCGCCCGTCGTCTTCTGTATATTATTATCATTATTATTATCATTATTATTATCATTATTATTATTATTATTATTATTATTATTATTATTATTATTATTATTATTATTATTATTATTATTATTATTATTATTATTATTATTATTATTATTATTATTATTATTATTATTATTATTATTATTATTATTATTATTATTATTATTATTATTATATCAGGTAGGTACATCAGGTACGTCGCTCCGCAGTAATTGAATACGACGAGCCGCCGCGCGTCATTTGCCCGGGAGACGTGCACGCGCTTTGCGCGGGTCCCGGTCCTCTCCGCTGTCGGTCGCCCCGAGCCGCGTCTGACGCCCGCTATACCTCCTAATACTCGTAATATTATTACTCACGATGATATTATAAATATGATATTATTATAATGCGTAGATGTGTGCTCGGTAGACCCGAGGCTGTCCACTAACGGCGGTCTGCATATATTATGTAATATCATTATAATATAGATATACAAATAAACGAGTGTGGTCGAATTTTTACATGATTTTTCGGTCGGTTTTTCTCCGCACACGTTTTTGTATCCAAACTTTTGACATATATTATATCTCAATATTTGCAGATTATATACTATAACGCGATTAATTATTAACTTTATTTTGTTATTTTACTTTTACATGCTATTATTATTTTATTACTTTTATTAAATAAAATATACATATAGGTAGGTACAGTACTTACTTCCTAATAGGTACTTAACTACAATATTGTTGACGATTAAATAATGTGTTTTTTTTTGTTTTTTGTTTTTACATTATCCGCGGCAATATGCTGATCGCATACGACATACTCGTACTGTTTATTAAAATTAGTGCTTCGCGTGGTGATGTACAGCTGCTCTCGTTAATATTATATATTTACCTTAATTTTGTTTATCTTATCACCACGAAAGACACAAAAATCCAAAAACAATTCATTACAGTAATGATGATTAAATAACCTGTACAGAGTACACTGTACATATAAGCCCTACATTGCAACTACTTCAACACAACTAACTTTTTAAAAACTAATTTAAAATTACCTAACCTAACAGTTTGAGAAAAATTCGAGTATTATAATGACTTTGTTTTACTATATTTGAATACTTACTCAAAATCGCATTGAACGGTCCTATTTATAGTATATTTATACATTAATATATATACTTGAGTCGTATATAATGCGGCGTCCTCTGTATTTTATTTTTTTCATTCATATTTAAAAAATGAGACTAATTAATATAATTTAAGATTTAAAATCTTTAAAATAATATTTTAACCTAATACCTATTATATATTATATACGATAAAAAAAATATCAAAAGAAACCGATATTACTTATACAAATAACAATAATAGGTAATCATAATAAGAATAAGAGTACCTATTAAGAATATTATATTATAATCCACTACTCTTCAAGTTACATTATATTATATCTATAAATAAACATTATATAGTCTAATGACGTAAATAACCAATTGAGCACATTTTTTTTGAGATTAGAATTTTTGAGGTTCTTGGTGTTTAATGTCTTATTATATTATATTTAAGTGTATTAAAGTACCTACCTAATAAGATTTATTTCGGAATTGACATAGGTATATCCTATATCAGTGTATATAGGTAATAATAATTATTGAGGTATGCAAGAGAGTCATTAGACTATTATAGTGTCGTTAAACATAATATTAATCCAGACTAACCGTTTTTATACTATTTTTCCGAACTAATGGAATCAAATAAACCAAATAAATTGTATTATAATAAAGTTATTAATTATATATATTCATTTATCAAATTAAATCACACTAAATTTTTTTAAATTGTTACGTCGACCTCAGCTCTCCCACTCTTGACAACAAATTTATCGCCTAAAAGCTGATTTAATACTATATTATGTTGGCATAACACTAAAAAAAAAGTTTACTATATGTATATATGGATTTACCATGAGAACATCAATATTATCGAAATTGTAGAGGAACAATTTATGTAGATCCACGAGCAATCCATTCAATAATTAATAATATTTATTTATTTCCAGCTATAGTTTTTACAAAATATTATAAGAAAACATTTTAAATTACAGAAGTTGGTCATTTCCAAATCATTGGCTGTGTGGAAATGAGAGTTCCTAACGGTGTTAAATCAATAATAATAAGTTATACTATATAAAAATGTGAAAAAAAGATAACTTAAGAGATAATCAATTCTAAAAAAGAATTTTTAATTCATTGCATGGAACGATTGAAATGAATTATCACATAAAGTAAGGTCACCACTTTACTGTACTAAAGTCGGAGTCGAGTGTATCTCGCCACTGTTTTAAACGTATAAAATATGTATTTGAATCTAATAATTGTATACGATGAAAAAGTCATTATGAGTAAAGACAGTCTTACTTTATGTTAACGAAGGTTACCAAACAAATATTTTAATAATAATATTAAAATATTAACAAAATATGTTCGCATTTTGTTTTTAGTTTTTCCCGATTAATTTAAAGAATAATTATAATTATCAATTTTGACTTCTCGACAGTGCAGACAACTATAAAAAAGAAAAATCCAGCTTGCAACAAGAAACCTCTAACAAAGTTGGTGATCGGAGGATTTTTCTACTAAGCCCCGAAGCGCATACCTACATAAAAAAAAATAAAAATTATAAACATTGCAGAAGCAGTCATAGGCATCATTGTAAAATCAATACACGCCGAGAATGTAAAATCTTGTTTATCCCGGATCTAGATTAAATTCTCTAGACATTTTATCGTCAAATATTATATAATGTGGGCGATTTTACTGCGTAAATGATTGGGCGTAATGATCGTGTGCGCGGATGGACGTATAAAGACCATTGATATATTTTTATTTCCATTAAACTCGGGATGATAATAATATATATAATATAAGACCGTTGGCGCGCATTAACTCGCCTCGGACAGTCGGACCTTCGATTGATACTCATAATATGAGAAATATATCGCAGTAAGCACGCTCAATACCGATGGCATTCTCTGATGTGCAGTAACGTACCTATACAATATATATACGCCTCATAATTATATTATATGATGAGGCCTATATAATAGGCGTCGGATCTCTCTCGGGTGGACCGAACAATGACAGGTGTATTATATTGTACGTATATCACACACACACACACACACACACACACACACACACACACACACACACACACACACACACACACACACACACACACACACACACACACACACACACACACACATTTAATATTATATATAGTTAGGTATATAGGTATATAGGTATATTATATTATTATAAAAACGCGAGCCGGTAGTGACTGCCCACATTTTATAGTCGTAAGTCGGACCGACGCCGCCGCCATCCAGTAGCCCGAGATGTATACGGCGACGACGCGCGCGTGTTGGGTGGTCGCGTTCCGGCGGCGGCGGCGGAGGCGCGCACGGGCGCCGCCGCCGCAGAGCATAAAAGGCGTCCCACCGAAACAACAGCGTACTATATATATCGCATACATGTACATGTCGTCGTCGTCGTGTACTAATAGAGTATATAAAGTAATAAAATATAATGTTATACGCGCACTGTATATATGTATATATATATAGTTATTAGGTATATAAGTACACCGCTACTATATAATATATATATATGAAATACGAAATGTCCGCGACGACGATACGCAGACCGTATAAAATAGATAATTACAACTCGGCGAGAGTACGCCGGCAATGCGCGCGTATATATATTATATATGTATCGATATTTTGTATAATATACGAGTAGGGTATATATATATAAATATAATTACATGTACGTGAAGTATATATATATATATATATATAATAATACCAATGTTATATTATATTGTCAAATATAATTGCCAACTACCTATACGACTCACGTCCTATTTTTTTCGTTTACCCAAAAACGTTGAAGAACGCGGTGGTTGTATATACCTATTTTATGATATTATTAGGAAGTAGATTTAAATGTCATAATAAACAAGAATAATACATTTTGAAAATACGATTTAATGTGCACTCCATAATAATAATACAAAACTTGTAAAAATCTGTTTGTATTATTTAAATTGACATGATTTGGCGTAATCGCGATTGACGCAAGTCGTAAATTAAACGACCTGCAGTACCTACATTACCTAATATATTACTCCTATATTTATTATACATATACATATCTGCCTGCACTTGGCGAAAAATATGTCGTTTTTCGGCAGACCAGCAGTTGTACAGCCGCCGCTGCTTTTGCCTGATACATTGGTAAGCACATATTAATATACGTGATAAAAATATTAATAATATGCCAAAGTAAAATCAATAATATCTATATATTTTCTTTTTAGTGTGATAGTTTATATGGTATTTTTTTAAATTTGATAAAATCCTACAAATTATATTAGTTATGTAGGTACTCAAAATATAAAAATTGAATTTTAAAAAAATCGAATGTTTTTTACAGTAGGTACCGATTTTGATATCCATAATATACCTACCTATAGAAATTATAATGTTGAACGAGTAGGTATAGGGGTATAACTAATGAATAATTAGCTATAAGTAAAATACTTATAGATAAGTTATAACAATATTTAAAGTTTAGACGCGCGGAGTAGTAAAGTTGTGCATTTTGTACTATTACGAGTATAACCTATATAGATATATTAGATTAAACAGTGGACCAACGTTTCGTGGGGTTACTTCTCATGTGCATTGTGCACTCGACTTCATTCATCTAAACTTAAATATACTTAGGCAGGTATAACAACTAATTAACTGCTTGTTCTAAATCTCAGAAAAATATTCAGTTTTGGAATATGAAATTAAAATTGTATAAATAATAATATAATATAATGCCATAATATTTATTTAAATAATTATTTATTACATCAATGAATTCAATATTATACCATTGATGAATACTTCTTTCCCCTTAAGAAAATACATTAATAATTAATATTATTTAGGCTGTATAATTTTTATCAGTTTGACTTTTTTCGGTTTAGTGTATACTATACGTAGTGTTCAGTTCGTTCCGTTTTATACGTGTCGCTTCGAGTCGTATTTTTTCTTCGTTTACCATAATAATAACAATAATTGCAAATACAATAATAAATAATAATATGCGGCTCGGGTACGTCGTAATATGGATACGAGTGATTTGTGATGATATTGCGAATTTTGTTCCGTTGTTTTTTTTTTATTCTATTTTTCATTTCCTTTTTCGATCGTCGGCGACTTGGCGTTTGGTTGAAACGGACGACGCCGCGGCCGGCACGCACTACTGCGATTATATTTGCAATAACACGATGACATCGCAAACACAATCATACAATAGTATAGCAATAATGCCAATAAACAATAATAATAATAATAATAATAACGAATTTGTATTTAATATTTATCTTCAAAAGATTGTACACGAACCAGCTATAACTAAACCTTATCCACCGAACCACACGTCATATCATGTCATAAATATGCGAATACCTACGATTTATTACCGCAGGAATTGCATGGTAGTTTTAGGGGTTAGAACAGCACAAAATAACGACGAATATCTTTGATCTATACTGTTTTGAAATATGAACTTCCATGTAAACTTAATTAATTTCTATTATTTAAAGATTAAAATTTTATCATACGTTGACGCAAGTTTTGCGGATGGATGGGAGGGTCCTTGTGTTCATTTATATCTATCTATGTGTTTATAATATATATAAATTAATACCACATTGCCCATACTGTATGTTTTTCAAATAAAACATTATTAATATATTCTTAATATAGACAATAATGTAATTTATTATATTTTCTTTGGAACATTATAATATTATATATTCCTATATTAGTTTTCTTAATACTTACCTTAGTGTCTTACACATAAAATAATAAAACAAATTTGTAAATATGATGAAATAAAATATATTATATGTAATATTGAATAGAAAAAATGCCAAAAAGTATATGGTCAAAGATATATCTTTATTATAATATGGAATAGTGAACTGAGAAAAGTAATTAAGCTAACACGTGTTTTGTAAAAGTAGTCATATTTTTATCAAACTGAAAAATATTAAGTTAAATGACATTATAAAATTAAATTAATAAAATTTTAAAAACTAATAAATAAATATTTTTAAAGGATGTAATGGTTTGATTTAACTTCGAAGTTGTAGCACTTTTTTAAAAGAAAATGCATTTTCTTCTTATAATATATTGCGTCTTCCTCCAACATGTTGTAATATTACTATTACTAATAGTGGGTACTATAATACGAGTACGTTGTTTTGTTTTATTCAAAATCACAATTAATATTTAAAGACCACCAAACTGCTTATCAAAACGAATATCGATGGCAAGAATATATATACACAGCTGGTAAATACCGATATAAGTTTAAAGTACCTACATTAATTATCAGATTATAATACTCAGTTTTCCCGCCCTGAAACGCTCAATATACGCCGTGTCCAGTTTATAACATGACGTTTTAATATTATATAGTGTTTACTGTGTATAATAAATAATAATATATACATGCCATTTTTACAGAATTATCATAATTCGTTAATTATTATTCCTTGTATTGACATAATATAATGATATGTCGTGTGTGAGTGTATTTGGTATCGTCAATAAACTCGTTAAGCTAATAAAATTATTACAAGTACCTACTTAGTACAACCTAAGAATCTAGAATGGAAATAAAAAAATTTGAGTTGTTTAAATGTTAACTTTAAAAATAAAATTCTAATATCATTATTTATTTACATATATTATATTATTAATTAAGATGAATAACGTAATATAATAACTTTATAGAATTAAAAATAACTGTACAGTAGAATTACATGCAGTTAATGGTTAAAATATGTACAAAATAAAAAATATTTTTTATGTTTATTGCATTTTTTTCACGCATAATGATTATTTTTAAAGTAATGGGTTTCTAGTTTTCAATTAAAAATATCATATTTTATCAATAATAAATCGATAAAACTCGATAACATTTTTCCATATCGTAAAACTTTGAGTTGTCGCTGAACTTGACATTATTAATGTTCTTGAATCGAAAGGACGCGCCTAAAACAATATTATAGTAATATAACAGAAAATATTATAGGGGACTCAATGTTCTTATTTCGAGATGTCGAAGTTTACGAGTTATTAAAGTTTCAGTTTACTCCTTTGCAGATCATCGTGAAACTATTATAATACTAAAAAGTATTGAATTATACTTAAAACGACCGTACATGGTATATGTATATAATGTATACAACCTAGCTATTGGTTATCGGTACACCGCGTGGTAGGCAAATTGTATTATAAGCGGTAATGTTATCTTCAATAACACGAAAAATAAGTCGACAGCAGGTAGTTACAAATTTAAGACTGCAGTGTTATGTAAACACGTAATTGGAACGATAAATGGTTGTTATGACCTCGGTCTTTTTTTTATGTATTTATTTATCTTGGAGTTTGCTGTCCAAAACCGATCTGAGGGAAAAAACACGTTAACGATAATTGACGAAGATAAAAAAAAAAACCCGTTCGATATCATATAATATCAGGACCATCGTAAAAGACAATATAATGACTTACGATCGGACGCGTTGGATTTTTTGACTTGAATTCTTCAGTAGCATTTCGGCACTTCGCTTACATATAATATTATTAATATATTAGGTATACTTAAAACATTATATAGGTATACATACTCGTTTTGTTTAACTAATTCTTCAAGATATATTTATTACATTAAACATTTAACATCTCCACAGATGACTGATATATTTTTATGATTTTTTACTTCATATACAAATCAAGGGTTTTTATGAGATCGTCGAAGTTCTATATCGGACAAAAAAATAGTAGGTACTCAAAGATTTGTATACGTTTATAGTAAACGTTCCTGTTTTGTTTATGGCCGATCGCAACGGAATCGACGGGAATGTTACTATAGAATTTCCCACTTGACTTTTACAGTTAAATATATATACCTATATGTATATAGTAAATGAGCACCCTCTTAGCGAGGACCAATTAACACTATTTTACAATATTTTAGTTCCAAGAACTCCGAAACACGTGTGGTTTGGTTCACGTGGTTCATTTTTAATTATAATACATAATATTATACTATATTATGCATATGTATGTATAAAATGTCAAAGTTATGCGTTCGCACTTTAAGATAATTGAACGGCTGTTGATAGATCGAACAAAATAACTTCTTAATTATTATGTACACATTTCGTTTAAAAACTTAGCATAATTGATCTAAACAGAGAATTGTTTTTTTAAATTGTTTTAACGAAGTTTTCTAACACAACATTACCTATATAAACAGTGTGTGTAGTAATATACATGATGTCGATATAATTTATGGTTCAAGTATACCTATAACTATTGACAAATTAGCCAACTACATATTATTTATAATACACTTTTGTTCAAATCAATATTAAAAAAAAAATGTTTAATATTCAACTATATGAATGGAGAACATTTAAAATATATATTACAACTAGGTAACTATATACCATCTGACTAAAGGCTAAAATTATCTATCTATACTTATTGATGGTTATCAGTTTTTCCGTTAAATAGATAATATACACAATAGGAATATGTACGTACCTAATCAAATCCCGTCAAAATAGGTGAATTCATTCTGTCACAGAAGTGTATCAGTGAGTAATGCAATATTAAAAAAGGTGGGTAATTGGATGTCGCTCTGCTGTACAGTAGGTTACAAGTGGGTTACTGTAATGGATGATGTTAAATTTGAATTCAATGATATAGGTAATATTATCATTATATAAGAAAAACGATTCTGAGCGAAAACGGTCAGTCAGCCTATGATTATTACCAAGTATAATTGATGATATTATTGTGAATTAAGTAATTTATATTTAAATGTTCAATCCTTAGCTATAAAAGTTGAACATTTTATAAATTTTTACTACAAAATAATTATTAAATTTAAAATTTGATAAATTTTGTAAAAATTTGAACTCTAAATGCTCATAAAAAAAATTGTACCTATGTATTTTTAATATTTTTCAACTGCTATTGTAACAATATATCAGGAGCCTTGCATTACATTTTCACGCTTTTTTACCCAAAAAATAATATTTAATTGATATTTGTAGAAAAAAAAACTAAACAAAATGGAAACTGAAAATGTCCGTAAACAGCTAAAAATAAATCAAAATATTTAGAAAATATTATGGTGTATAGAAAATGCTAATATAAATATTCAGTCAAAATTTCATGTATCTACGGAAATTTGTTTTAGAGTTACACCAAAAACGAAAATAGATTTTCTCGAAAACAGACTTTGCGTAAAAATTGCCGTTTTTCCTTAAATTTTCTTTTGTTTTTCATGTCGCTTTTGAAAACTACTGGGAAATTTTTACTTTTGACCCCCCAAAGTACCAACTATATTCAGTTTCCTATCAGAAAGGTTACTGTTGAAGAAAATCCAAGCACTTTTACTGTCCTAAAAGGTGATGACAGACACAAAAAAAAAAAAATTAAAAAAATTAAAAATTAATAAAAAATTAAAAAAAACACACATCATTGTAAAATCAATACATTTATCGCTTCGCTCAGAATCTAAAATAATCGTGTATTTTTAAAAATCACAGTCTATATAAAAAATGACTATTTTATGCTACGTAAAATAAAAAGAATCAGTTGTTTCTGTTACACCCTGTATAGTTATATCTCATACTCTACAGCATACACCAAACTATTTTGGTGTATATCTATACTGTATAGTTTTATATGCGGCTTAACGTTTTCAAACCTATAGCCTATAATATGTAAGTACTCATAAATCATCATAAATGCTTTTATTTTTATTTTATAACGTCAATGTGAATATTTCAAATGCGTATTCTACACGAGTATCCAAATAATTCAATTATATTATAAACATATTATATCATGTTACTGGACAATTGTTAAATCCGGCATTCT
This sequence comes from Metopolophium dirhodum, assembly GCF_019925205.1. NCBI lineage: Eukaryota > Metazoa > Arthropoda > Insecta > Hemiptera > Aphididae > Metopolophium > Metopolophium dirhodum. The sequence continues at coordinate 2,116,763 of NC_083565.1, forward strand.
ATATAATACTTGGGACTTCCACTGAATGCCAAAAATGCACAGGAAAAGTATAAAATGTATAATATAATGACCGTAGATATTATGTACCAAACCTCAAGTTGGAAGTGTATACATAAGTACTTATTACACACACGGTTAGATAAAAAACTCAATCTTGTAGAAGTTTATGCTATAGTATAGGTAGGTACATGTACGCCGTCACGGAGAATGGAAATGCTCGAAATGGTTTTGCTATTGTTATAGAGTTGAACATAAAATAATTTAGGCACATACAATTAGTGTTTTATTAAGTCATTCATATTTTATATAGTTTATATGCGATAGTTTTAATATTATTTCCCGTAACAATTGGATAGGTACTATATGATTATTCAGGAATCAGGGAGCGGCTTTTAAAGTTTTTATACTTAAACATTAAGGTCTTAACAATATTCAGAATATTGCTTACAAATTTAGTAACGATTGACGAAGTTCTATTAGAAAATACATTTACCTTACAACCCAACAATCTATAAGGTATTGTCAAAGGCACACGCAAGTAAAAATGTTAATCCAAAATATGTTTGTGTTTACTTACTCAAAAATAATATTGTATGAACTTCAAAATGTCATGCATCAACTGTATGCAACAATAAATAAATATATACGTATATAATGTAAGTAAGTACTACATATAATTAAATAATAAACCTACATGTATTTTTATTAAACGTCGGGTATATTGTATATGATACTATAATATATCTAATCTATACAATAATTGCCTATAGGCATAATAATAAAAAAAAACATTTTGATACATTGCCAAATAACAAATACAAGGAATTCTATAGAATGCCTAGGATTCCTAAAGAATTCCTAATTCCCATATCCAAACACTTTGTGGTAACATATTATTACATAATACATATTCTTAAGGTTTATGTTCACGAACACGGTATATTGCAATATATCTTTGTACATATTGAGAGTATATAAGCAGCGGTCGACTGCTACAATGTTTTCGGGTATAACTAATAAATTGTTGAACATACGATCACACGACGATATTATTAAAGCCTTGTACGAGTTTTAAATTGCAATACAATTATTCAAATTTTTAATAACACCGAAACAAGTGTGTTAATCGTCAGTAATTGTTCGTGTGGGTTCAATCCGCCCGACTTGGGCTGTAAAATATATAGTCCAAGACGCGTATAATAACGATGGATTAATGGCGATAACTGTTACAGTGTTCTCGTATAACATAATATTATTATATGCGAATTAGAATAGCCATTACGGGTAAGTCGTATTATAGGTACCTATGTGCGTATTATAATTTACTCGGCACGTTTCGGAAAGATAAAAATTAAAAACTAATTACTTTCAATCAAATTGGTACCTACATAATAATAATTGGTATATAATATTATATTATTATATTTTTATGGTACGGATACATCCGCGAGGTCGGTTTGCACTTTGTATTATAGACATGTCGATATTATAATATAAATTATAATACGATCGGGTTTACTCCGGCCGCTGATTGCATCATATTATGTAGGTACGCATAGAAATCCGAAAATCTAAACCGTCGTCATCGCCAACGATCACGACGGGGAGGTGGAGGGAGTGGAGACGACGGAAGTGTGTGAAAAAAAATTGTTACGACGACCTGCATAATAATATTATAATAATATGTACCACGATTATACCTATGCGAAAATCAGATCTCGTCCGATTTGCAGCGGCCACGGAGGCGGCGTATTCCGTCGCAGGCAAATATTATGCAAATCCGTTCGCGGACAAAAAAAAATTAAATCTTTTTATACCTGCAAAGGGACGCGCAAAACGTTCGGTACATATTTTATAGGGACGACTGTATTATTAAATAGTTATAATGAGTTCGGTGCATATAGCGTGTGAGAAACTGCGCCGGACGATTTTCGCAACAGGACGTGTTCCAAGCAAACGGTCATCGCATGACATTACGCAATACGTCTGCGGGGGAGTTCGACCTGTTCGAGGGAAGAGAAAAAAAAAACCGAAAACGAGACACTCGCAATGCATATACGTGTATACAGTATACGTCTCGGGCCTATATATATATACATATATATATACATAAACATATAATAATACATAGAAGAGTGAAACCCGTATTATATATTATATTATCCTATACCACCGTTGTTGTCGGTGCGGGAGGGGCGAACGCCACTTTCGGATGTATCCGGGTCGGTTTGCGGGACGTCATCGTCGCTGAGAGATCCGTTGCAATCCCTCTGCATATATATTATATAATGTATGTATAAGACGTGCGGAGGGTGTACTCGTTCACTCTTACAAGATGTACAGGGTGTTCTGAAAAATTATACATCCCATTTGAAAGGACAAGTTTTTTTTTGCGTTTTCGTCTTTAGACAGTCTGTTAAGGATAAGTTTTATAAGTTAACAATTTTAATAACATAAAGTCACTGTTACTGTGTTTACAAAATATGCTTTACACGACGCCCCCCCCCACTCCCTCAACGAGTAGTTGACTTATACTACCCACCTAGCTTGAAAAATAGTAATATCAGTCTATAAAGATCTCTTTGTCTTCTCCCTATGTGTCCTCGAAAATAAATCGCGGACTGTAAGGCCCGGCGATCGCCTTTTGCAAATACCAAGTTCTCAATTATAATCCGCTGATCGGTTTTGCATTTCGAAAGCAGTCGAAAAAAACAACTTGAGAATCCTTTTTTTCAGCTGGTATATCTGTATAGTCTGATCGCCACGATCTACGGGTTCAAAATGTAAAGCCTATACATATACATATACATATTATATTGAAATATTCCGGAACACCCTGTACATATAATGTATATATATATATAGGTTCATCTATCGATGTATATAAATACGCGTGTTGAGCAATGCGCTATGTATACACACAATGTATATGTATAATATACAGATCGGCGGCCACCCTTCTCATTCACGTGCACGAAATATACGCATACACACACACGCACGCGCGCGCTCACCCGTATATGTATAGGTACGCGAGCCCTCCCGTGTGTGGTGTTTATACTCCTTTTTACCGGTGGTGCGTGCGTGTACCCGAGGGGTAGCGTGTATGTGCAGTACCTATATGTACGCGGTGTGTGAGAATGCCGGTCCATAGCTTCCCACGGTCAGCAGGGAACCGCTGCTGCTGCTGCTGCTGCTGCTGCCGCCACCACTGCTGTCGTTGCAGTTATAATGGGCCACCTGTTTATTTAAAATATATATAATAATATAATATCGCCGCTATAATATGTACGCACGAATATAATACGTGTCGGGAAATAATAATAATATGTCGTCGTCGTATACGGAGAAGAAAAAAAACCGAGTCCCCTTGACCCGGGCGACGATGAAGAAGGGGGTCAGGGTTAAAATTACAAGTCGTCCGGATACCGCGGCGGAGTGACGGGGTTGGTGTTGGACGAGGGGGGGTTGTTCGTGCCGATAGGAACTGCGGACAAAAAACCGCCGCCTTCTTAGCGCGAGCGTCACACGCGCCCGGCACACACCGAATTTCCCCGCGTGTATGTGTATTTATACCTATAAAATATAATATAAAATATGTGCCCTCCGTCGCGGGACCACACCACGGGTCTTTTATTTAATATTATTATTTTTTTTTTCCCATCCGTTTCGTTCTCGGGACACCTCGTGAACCCCCCCCCCCCCCCCCCCCACAGCACACGTTGCACGCGTGATAAATGACTCGGAAGACGCGCAACGGTAGAAATACAATATATAGGTACGATAATAACAATATTAAAATATACGCGCGCGACCCGGATGGGGACCGGACGCGTGTCTCACGCGCGCTCGCTATTTCTTTTACACCTATCATTTTTCATACACATACAATCAGGGATGGGCATAATAATAGGGAAGAGGGTAAGATACTTGAAAAAGTATCTACAGGAATAAAATAGTATAGTTTATACTTAAATGTTTACCTCCAATAGATATACAAGATACAGATTCGCCATTTTCGAAAAGATACTTGCAAATATAGCTATATATAAGAATCGTTTTAGGATATAGGTACAACTGGTACAAGATACTAGCTTCTACGAGATATATATTTTTTAAATAATAATTATTCTCTAAGTAGAATATTGTTTAAATAGTTAAATGTAACATTTACATCGATATTATTTATTTAACTTAGTTTATAGCTTCTATCGCTTGTTAGTTATTATAAGTTCTCTATATTAACTTACATATTGGTAATACATATTATAATACATAGAGAGACAAGTGATAATAATATGTATGCGTCAGAAATTTAAAAACAATTAACTATGTATATAGGTACCTCTATAAATGGCTTATATTATATTAATATTTAGTACACATACATCTGAGTTTACTGTTCAATAATAATATGGTTTTTTATTTTAACAAATTAAAAAATAATTCGTACTATGCACTGCAAAGTGTAGACTCTATTACTGCGAAATTCTTTTACGAATTTAAGATTATAATACAATTATATGATCCTGTCAATCAGCTTTGGAAATAACATCTTGCGGCAAATTTGAAAACTTGTTTAGTTGTTTTTGTTAAATTTAAAAACCCTCCACTCATCTAAAAAAAAAAAAAACACAGAATCCTGACTAGTAAATGGATTTCACAAATAAAGTATCTAGATACAAGCTCCTGGATACAATTATTAAATGTCCAAAGTTACTAGGTCCAAAACACAAATTTAACACAGATACTATATATAGCCCATCCCTGTACAATGTACATACATTATATCTTATTGTAATTATAACATCTTTGTCCCGATTTAACTTTTTACTGTGCCGTCTCAAAGTTTGCACTATATAATTCTATATTTATGTAACGATTCTGAAGGATCTGATCGAACCTTGTCGATTTTAATGACGTCCTCTCTGACGTCGATATTACTTGTTTTACCACCACAACAGACGATAAGAACCTCTCACGTGTACCGATAGATTGTAAAACCATACAGGCTGGGTTAGTAGTTATTGGCTATATTGCATGATTATATAATATTATTAAAAATCATAGATTTCGGGAGAACTAAGCCACTCGTCGGACTAATGCCAAGGAAACGGTGGTTAACTTTTCTATCACGCCGAACAGTTAAACGGTGCGCGTGATCGCGCAATGGCATCGCGAAATGTGGGAGCATGTAACAGGCAGAAGTTTATTTAATCGCGAACGTACGTCATAATTTTTGGCAATAGTTTATTTTCACAATCTCGCTGGTCGCTATTTATAGGCATTTACGAGTGCACGTTTTCAGATAATGCGCAATCTCTCTCGTAATTCAATAGCGATTTAACCGGTTTCGTGCGTATATACCTTTAATATTATATTTAATAAGTGTACTTATATACAAGAACTCAAGAAAAAAACTGCGAAATCGATGTATACTCGTATTATTTGTTTAGAAGTCCGAAGTCCTTACTCGGAGGACTATAATATTATACATGTATATATTTATTTTTTTTTATTGTTGTTCTAAATGTATGTATAAATTAGACTTCTTATAAGGCTTAGCCGCTTATAAACAAATCGTTTTGATACACTTTGAGTTCAAATTTTGTGAAATTGTATTATTTTATGTATTACTGTTAGGTTTTCCCCAAAAGTGGGAGGTTCTCCCTTTGCCGTCATGGAAATCCACGGACAGTGACGTGTATAAAAAAAAAATATTGGCGTTGCTCAGATAATTTTAAGTGACTTATACCTCCCGGCTCCCATAATATTGTTATACCGATGAAATGTTTAATGTACTATTTTCCTCCTATGGACACTATATGTTACACGCCGCCATAGCTATAGGCGGCATTTAGCGGGACACAAGGGGGTAGTTACCCCCACCGAAAAAATATTGAGAGTAAATTGTGATTAATTTTTGCCCTCCCCCCTAAACAATTACAGCCAAGTGCCATCGCTGTCTGCGGATATCAGTCGTATCACCATACAGTATGTCTGAATACAACAGCGCTTAATCGTGAACACTATTATAGTCCATAGGAAATATACCGTGTATATAATATTATTATTATTATTATTTCCTTTCGGAAACATTTGAACGTGGCGTAACGGTGCTTTTGAGATCAATGACGAACAAACCGTATTTTTTTTTTGTAACATTATAAAATATAATATTGTCGTATACGGTATACTTGTATCGCGCGTTTACAATTTTATGCGGCAATGAAAAGTCTATTTGTACACGCCGTCAACGTGAAAAGTAACACTGATATTCTCATACCGGGCAAGCGCGATGGACGCTATAATAATTTCTACGAACACTATGGCGATTTCTATTGTGATCAATATAACAACAGTATAATGTAGGTACCTAATATAATTGTGTTCTGGCCACGCGACAACAAATCATCGCAACACCTACTTTCACCTGGTTAAGGGTGATTTCCACGTGCGCCCAATGCTGCAGCTTACCGTATATATTATATATACGCTTATAATGAACGATTTCACCGGAGAAATTGACATTCATCGAATACATAATATACACGCATATAATATCTATTTATTACGAATTTAACAATTTGCATTTATTAGGTATTGAACAAAAACATAATACGTAGGTATGTGTCGGATTCATCATGATGCAATCTCGATCATATTATAAATATAATTACATCCCATCGACCCACGAATATTATAATATATGCAAACTGTAATCATTATAGAGATGGATGTGTTTTTAACCATCGAAATGTAATATTTACCGGAACCTAGCTGCAGTTGTAAATTGTAATATATATTATAGCATTGAGATAATTTACCAACCGACTAAACACTGCTTCGTTCATAAAATATATGTTATTATAATATACCAATATACGATATATATAATTAAATGAAGCCAACAGTCGCTGATTTATTGGATACCTGTCGCACCTACTCTGACGACGGCTTAATGAATTGTGTTAATTAAATTCAATGTATATCTACATGCGGCAAATGTTGAAGTTCACGAGCATGACCAAGTTTAAGCGTGTCCATCCGGCACAGCTGCGATATTGAGGCCAAACAAATCGTTTTTATTCGTCGGCATCAGTGCTGCAGGAATCGATTCAAAAACTTATTCAAACGTATACCTATTTAGCGTTGATTTGACATCAAGGAAAAAAATATTAATATCGACACGCTCCAGTTTTAACCACGGAGAGAAATCTTTTCGCCAATAATCTATAAAAATGTCACTATGTTTAGGAATATGTTCAAAATTCTGAGCGTAAATGTCGGATAAAAAAAAAAAAAAAAAAATGATGGCAGTGATCACGATGAATAGGCCGCCGAAGTGACACGCGGTGATTTGGACCCAGTTTCCGAGCCCATTGTATGATAATTTGATCGTTGTGCACATTTCGAGCTAATATATTATAATTTGGCGAGGCTTGGAGCACAAACATTAACGTAAGCACAAAAGACAGTATACCTAATCGTCACAAAAAGTGATAATATACATAATATATTTGACGCTAATACAGTACCAAAATGTATAGGCTATATAATATTATAGTCTATAATAATGCTATAATAACTATTCGATCGTATTTACGATTATTGTTTGAGAGCTTTATTTTTTTACCCACGGTAACTCTTTTCCGTTTAAACTATTAAACCATAGCCGAGACTGTGATATTATTATCTCAGCGTCGTCGATATAATTATTATCGTCATCACTATATTATTATAATAAATTATTATTGATTACTAATTTTCATACAGTTTATTATACATCTACACAGCAGCTATGTGCCTATGTGAATCGCCGTGCGATGACCTTAATAATAATTGTTGTCGAATCGAACTGCACACATCATAATATTATAGCGTGCGCATAGTCGATCCATGGGAAATTCGTCTTTTTTTTACTGCAATACCTACATTACACAGTCGTACGATAAATATACGAGATCGAAAACCGGATCGGCCCGGCGGTAGACTTTCGGTCGGTCTGCGGTCGGCTCGACACCTTTATCGTACCTAAACACAATATAATATATTATGTATGACGTGCATAAGACGACGGTCTATTCGAATATACACGGTATATAAATATACGATATGTATATATAAACCTCCTTTATATATATAATATATATATATGTACCGAAATAAAAACCCGTCGTCGAGCTACCGTTTTTTTTTTCCACACACACACACCGGATAACGACACGAGCGCGAAGAACATGTAAGGAAAAAAAAAAAGATAACGTCTAACGCTTTTTTCCCCTATATATTATAATACGCATATAGGTTCAAATGTTCAATATAATTTACTGTGCCGAGATCACGAGAATCACGCGACGCCCGCGTATATAGTGTCTATGGTATAATATTATAATATAATAATATATTATATACGTATATTGTATATATATATATACATATAATATCAAAAACACGCGGGTGCGTATTACATATATTATTATAACGTGTGCACATATACCTATATATTATAATAGCTGGGAAGTATTGTAGGTAAGTACGCCGCCGCCGCCGCCGCCGCGGTAGCCGTCTGCCGGCGGCGGCGACCGCGCCTAGTAATTAATCAATTAATCGGTGTGTACGCGATATATCATACTACACTGCACACTACGCCGTGGTGATTATTATTATATCGTTGCTGTTATTATACACACGACGCATATAGGTACTATAATATACCGTACGGCGTGCCCGCGATTATAATGCCGTCGTAACACGCGCATTTTTATACGGAATTATTACTATTATTATACCGCGCGCGTACAACACGTACCATGGGAACGCGACCGGCCGACAAAAACCTTTGGGTTCCCACAGGAGCTGCAGCCACCGCGCGGCGCGTAACAAGTACCTACTCGCACACACACACACGCACACACACGCACACGCGCACACACACACACACGCACACACACACACACACACACACATACGCGCGCGTTCAACGCTCGGGTATATATATATACATAATATATGTGTATGCTTAAAGACACGCGGCACACACGATCGGATATATTATATTATTATGGTACCTATCATATTATACAGAGTGATTATTCTGACTCGTTTTCATCGGAAGGTATATATCATTTGAACGTTATTGGAAAGATTTTTTTTTTTGTTTTCGCAGAATTGAAGACGGAAAACAAAATTTTAGTATGATTTTTAAAAATTGTTTTTTATTATTATATGTATAGTGAAATTTCTTGGTTTTATTAAGATTTCGAGAGGAAAGTAAAATAAGCGAAGAATGTATTGATTTTACAAAAATGCGTGTGTGTATAGTGTTAGTTTTTATTTTTCCTGTAGGTATGTGTACACGATTTCTAGTTGAAAAAATGCTTTGATATTCAACTTCAATGTCTTACCTGGTAGGTACCTAGGAAAGTGAATTCATAGTTGGTATTCTTGGGAGGTCGAAATTAAAAATTCCCAGTACTTTTCTTAATAATTGTGGAAAAAAAATTGAAAAAAACTTGAGTTTTTACGCAAAACCAGTTTACGACAGTAAAGCATTTATTATTTTGATGTATAGTTAAAAAACAAATCACTTTGTGGATACTATACATTTTCACAAAATGTTTATATAGGAACATATAGTATAATTTTCAATTTTTTTATATAATCATCGATAAAAAAAATTTCGCTCGTTCAAAAAGTTTGAAAATGTAATACAAGATTCCCCTTAAGATTTTAGTAAAGGTATTTAAAAATATTTAAGATAGTAAATGATTTGAAGATCAATTTTTGGCAAGACTTGACAAAATCATGACAATTCGGAAATTATATATTATCTAAAATGTTTAAGCCTTAGCTATAAACATGTAACACTTAGTTAAAGTAAGTTTCCAACAAGTAGTTTCTATTGAAAAACAAAAAAATATAAAAAACCATCTAAGTACTTATACAAGTTGATGTTCATATTTGGACGAGTTTAGATATTTAAACGATTTTTTTTTTTTTTTATTGAACCTAAGCCCGGCGACTATGGCCATTAGTTGTTGTAGGGGTTATGAATTGTGGTAGGGGTAAGGTTAGTACGGTAGGTTGATTTTACGATTGTTTTAACGGTTTATACGGTAGGTAGCAAACACGTGTATGTGTGGCAAGGTTTTTAACTACTATGAACCCGTGTGGTCACCCATCCGGGAGCTAGTAGCTGTGGCCGTTACTTACTCCTAGTCGCATTCCGCGACTGGTAGCAGTCAACGCGCCACGCCAAGCCACAAACGAAGTATTATATACTAGCTAAAACAATGTTATTTGGACTTGAAACTTAGACGTTTATTATGATGTTAATATTCATATCACAATGACATTTTCAAAACATTACAAACATCACAAACCTATTCCCCCTTAATATTATTTTCTATGAAAAAAAAAATTTCTAAAAACAAGAAGAACAATATTTGATAAATCTAGTGCGTTAATACCAATTTAACAGAAACGCCCTGTAATCCTGCATACAATTTAATATTGTGCACGTATATACGTATTTAAAAAAGGATAGAAAAGTATACATAATAATATAATACAATATAATATAATAATAATAATATATGGTTGGCTGTCGGCTCCCGTGCACGACGGCGGCAGTTTTGTGTTGTGTTATTAACACGTCACGACCCACGCAAACGCGCGCACACTATTCATCAGACTCTCTCTCGCCGCGCACGCACACACACAAACACACAAACACACACAATATATATATATGTATACTGTGTATTATACTATACGGACGGCTATGATGTGTGTAGTGTGGTACCTATGTATATAATAATAAATATTATGCGCGTACACGATAATCCTTATAATAACAATTATCATCGATATACGCCGCCTTCGTGCAAGGTATAGGTAAATATAATAAATAGGTACACACACACACACACACACACACACACATTGTATGACGTGTTATTATATTATATTTTATACTAATACACGCGCATATTACTATATGGGTATATATATATATATAATATATATACGAAATGTGTGTCGTCTGGAGAATTTATGTACGACCCGCCGAGGCTACCGCGACGGGCAATTAGGCGTCCGCAAGGAATAATATACATTCGCGGCGCGGCCGACTGACTGCACCGCAGTTATACAGTAAGTACAACAAGTGTTATTACACGCATTATTATATTATATAGTCGTGCTATATATGTATGTAATAATATAATACATTATTATTATTATTTTTTATGATGGTCGCACACACACACGAGGCAAACAAATCGTACTAAGAAAATTATGAAGAAAAACTGTATAAAATAAAACCGACCGATATAATTATCGTCGTTGTCGTCGTTGCCGCCGACCAAGGACGAAATTGCTTCATTTGACTCGGCGGCGCGTTATTATAATACACACGGATGGCGTCACTGAGTACAGCTATACCTATATGGCTGCATATCAGCTCACGACAATATAATATATAAAATAACGACGATGATAATATTATTGTTGGTGAGATTTATGTATAATATATATATTAATATATTTGTAGTTCTCTCTACTGCCTCTTACTGCAAAGACTTACGACGCGTGTGTGAAATCCTTACATATTATACATATTTAATTTAATAAATATAGTACTTAATACATATATACCTATGAAATGACAACGCGGACAATAAGGTGAAGATATAATAATGTATAAGGTGCTTAGTGTATAACTTATAAAGCTAACCAGTAACCACTAACCAGTATACTTGAGTACCTTTAACTGTGAAAAACTTAGGGTACCGCTACGGCGCTACTATTATAATATGTACCTATATATAGTATATTATATAGGTAGCCCAACGGTACGATTTTTAAATTTTAATAGAAAACATGTAATTTACTAATATCTCAAACATAACTTTAAACGTATATCGATATATATATATATACTATACATATATAGGTGTTATGTATATCAGCTTATGTTATACCCAAACACCTGTTATAATACAAATACGATGACCAGCAACCATTAGCTTCGCCTAACATGCTGTCCCCCATTTAACCCATATTAATAATGCACTTTTAGATTCTGAATTTTAGAATTATTTACTAAACAAGTTGAAATATTGAATTAGTGTGTCTGAGTATTATTATACACCTACTTTAAGTATACTGATCCGTGAAATATTGATAAAAACTGGAAGTCCGTTTGCATGAAACTCCATGAAATCAAAAAATATGTATTCATATGGCCTCATCCCATAGACCTTCCAAAAAAGTTCGAAGTCATCCTAACTAGACTCCGGATCACTAAAAGAAAAAATATGCAAAAGCCATAATAATCCTAACTCAAATCATTATAATATTTCTATGTAGACAAAAATTTGATTGAGCACGTGGTATAGATTTAAACCAAATGATCTGTTCCCGCAAACTACATGTGCAGTATGTACCTACAATATATTATCATCGTGTGATCGCACGTCCCGACTTGTGGAAAGTCGTTTGAATAATAGCTAGTGTTAATAATATTGTAATAGTAACTTTTTCACATCATGTCGCTCAAGCCCGGCCAATCCAAGTTATGAGTATATACTATATATAGGTATAGCCGTACAGGGTGCAGATTTCATCAAGCATGATGGTCACCACAATTTTATCCTTTATAATGCATTTATTCAAATTCTGTAGTTTTTTGGTATTTTTAAGTAAATACCTATAATATTATTAAAAGCCATATTCAAGACACTTGGAATTTTTTTTTCTTTTAAGAAACTATACGATTGAATATGCATAAGTTAAGAATTTTCAAAAATTCATCTCTATAGTAATTTACAATAAAAAACCAAAACAGGAGGCTCCTTAAATTACATAAAAAAATTATGGTGTTTTACTTTAAAATAGCCGTAAAAACCAGAATTTGAATAAATAATTATAATATAATATAAAGAATAAAATAAATTGGGGATCGCCTTTTATATAATATATAGCATATACGTGGTCCTGTATGGTGTCTATAGCTGGTACCTATATAATATCTTTATATTATTATTATAATATCATCATAATAGTATATAGGTAACTGCAGTACGTGGATCGACAATAATTATATAGCGTTTGAAAAAAAACATTGTTCGTCGTCGTCATTCGAACGTCGAGTATTATAATATTATACTTAATATGCTGTTTACACGCTAATAATGATCGTTTTTGAGAATAATAATTTATTGTTATTCCTCTGTTTTTTGAACGGTTGTCGCGTAAAGGTAGTAGCTGACAATAATATATATTATTACACTCATTAATATATACTCGCGATTAGGATTTCACCTATATCGGTACATTTCTAATAATATTGTATTATTGTGCAAGTACAATAATATAACTGTAATAAGTCGATTGCGGGAAGCTGAGAAAATTTACGCCTTTTCTACAACACAACACTGATACGTAACTTGGGTAAAAAATAATCTGCCTGTGTATTTTTTTTATGTTGTTATATAAATGAGTAAAATGAAAATACTCGTTCTCGGAAATTGACTTGATCGCTTATATTAATCACTCTATCGGGTAATCTACCATTTACAAATAATGTAATACTATATTATGTTCAGTGTATATAGGTTCCTACCTACGCCATGTGATTTAAGTTATTTAACACTTAAGAATTGAAGCCGGAAACCTCGCCCGCATATTATAAATTAAACATCATTAGCGGGATATTATTTACGCATAATAGGTATAGGCACTCAGGCAGTCAGGCACTGTCGTACCGACGTGAATGATTTGATCTACCGAAACGACAAATGGAATAAAACTTACCTTAATTTACTAAATGGATAATATGTCCTTATATTATGGAGAAAATTGAGAAAAAAAAAATTGTGTATATAGACAATATTAATGTATAGGTTAGGTATATGGAACGATTATTGAAACGCCGTCATTTTTGGCACAAAATAATATAAACAAATATATCGATTTAAATTCAATATAATAAAAATGTATTGACAAGTCAAAATAAATAGTATACATCTCCCGTCGGCCGTCGGACCACAGAGTCGTATAAAATAGTTTTATGCAACCCGGTAAAAAGACATATAGGTATCCTAGAAAATGCGTTATTAAAACCATGGCTTGAATGGCTGAATCCCGAAATATTTTAATCGGTTGAATTATATTGTTCATGTTCAATAACTCAGTGCTTGACTAGGAAATTGAAATATAGTAGGGGTAGTCTGATGATAGAAATAAAAAATTTGTGTCCCTATGTCTTATTAATATATAGGTATCTAATATAATCGTGGGGGCCGCAGGGGTTTACTTTTTATTACTTTTATCCTATGCATCCTACACCTACCTAATTAGAAAAATAGTAAAGGGTGCACTATAAAATATCTGAACATTTATTCTCAGTCCCCTGCGTCCCCTCAAGTCAAGTACTGGGTGTCTGGTTATACATATATTACTATAGATAATATAGGTATATATAATAGATGGCCGGTAGGTATATAAAATTGATTATTCAATAAATTTTAAAACTTTCGTTCTAAACGACTGCCGAAAATTGTTTTTCGTATTAATTATGATGTTATGCTGCTTTATATTATTCTATTATATTATGTAATGCCCTATAATAAGAATTCTTTACAACGCGTAATATACATCGGCATAATAATACTGTATAATAAAATATTATAATGTATTGTACAATGTAATGCGTTCGACAATGCGCGATTATAATAATATTACATTTTTCTGTACAGTGTTTACAACAGATTAAAGAACACACGGTGATTATTCATCGACTAATGTCCTGACGAATCTTCGAAACAAACGTTCGGCGAGGTAGTTATAAAATGCATTAAACCGCCCAACAGGCAACAACATAATGTGTCTGTCAGGTCGTCATATAAATGTACGCGCGCGGTAATAACGCGACCACGATTTCCATAATATTTTCTCCGATAAACAGTGCGCATACCTGTAATATTATACCTATTACGGTATTATTATTGCTACTACCGCGGGCTTGATATAATATTTTAATGACACACGGCAACCGTATAATAATAATTATTATTATATACATTCAGGTATATTCAGGCTTATTCTGAAGTATATAGTTAATTATATTTTGGTTTGCGTTTCCGCCGTTGTCCATTCAGACCATTTCCGGTGGTGTATAATATAATATTGTGTTATATTTTATACAGATACGACAAGAGTCGAGTGTATTAATTGTATGGTGTTCGCTCGTCTTTCAAAGTTCAACAATATAGTGGGTAACAGGTTATTAATATATTTAACATAATATTAAATTTATAGAAATAATTAGTGACATTGAATAATACAATATCTATAACACGAATCCTTTCTCAGCAGATATTTTTCTCATACTTATATAAGTACCTATACTGTGTAGGTATATGTGTCTGTTTCGATGAAGTTATTTTGTATCACATTTTCATCTCAAAATCACTAACTATAAATCATTTACGTGTAGATAATTCATCTCTAAATTACAATACTTGAACCACGCGGTGTATTCATGTATCGCATTCATGTATCACATATTATTGTGTAGGCGCCTAATTATATCTTGTGTACTGTTTCATTTTTGTAAAACACAATAGGTTATAGGTATTCGCCGAATATACCTACCGTGCGTTTAGAACTAATAAATTATTCAACACCAGTGCAATGTGATTAATTTTTTATTAATTTCGTGATAAACGAATTGGAAACATAGTTTAAGAATAATTTACATATGAATGCTAATCGTGTACGGTTCTTATAAACATTTTTCACATCGATAAGTCACATATATTATTATAGAACATGCGTTTAGTAATATTAATGATTTCATGAATATTCAATTGACTTATCGATAAGAATGTTATTGTTTATCGACAATATAATACAATAATTCACGCATAGTTTAATAACAGTAACACGAACTGAAAACAAATCGAAAAAGACAGTATGTACGGTATAATAGTATATACAGTACCATATATAAGTAAACAACATCAACCACAGTCGTTTTTTATTGTTTCTGCCTTTTGGTATGTAGACCACATTAACGCATGCAAGAGTGGGTTGGACATATAATATAATATACTTACGTATATAAGTGGCGTAACTATACGCATAATATGTATACCACATAAACATTTAAAGGGCAATGTATTGATTTTCAACCAACAATATTATGAAAATAAATTAAATTATCAAACATTTTCGACATCAAATACAAAACTAAACGTCATATACATAAAGAAATTCTCTATACGAACGCCACATATAAAATAATAGTTGAGGCGATGTTTAGCCCGTTCTACTTTCACTATTATTTAAAGTCAAGCTGCAATAATAACGCAATAATAGAAAAGGGGTGGAAATGTTACTGGGAAATAACTCGAATTATGAATAAGAACACCTACTTATATATATTATTCCTAGTTGAAAAATTCAAGAAAAATAGTTTTTTTACAGCATTATCGACTGTCTCCAAAAAAATAACGATTTATACATATATTATTTCAATTTTGAATATGATAAAATATACAAAATATGTTAATCGTTAAATTAACTTAACTTATGAGAAAATCTTAAGTGTTGTAGGTATATAATATGATATTTAAAACTCGAATAAGTATCTATTACTTTAACACAATAATAAATTAAAAATATACATAATCGTATATTAACCATTAGCCCGTTTGCTCGTTTCAGGATTTAAAATTTACTTTTAATAATATATTAATATGTGTGTTATGTGTAGCTTTACATTATGTAAATTGAATTAAACATAATATTATACGGAACATATAATTTTATTTTAGTTCTGTCGCATGGATACTACATTTTTTTTTATATATAAACCAATAAAATAATTTTATTACTATATACCTAACTGTGGTATAATACACGGATTTTAAAATTGCTTTTATACCAAACCCATCTAACGAATCGATGTGGTGATTGTTTTTTTTTATTAATACGCACTAACAAAAAACGAATAAATATATACTCCTCATGTATAGACCGTATTTACAGATAACCAGGCAATTAAAATATAATACTTTTGTTTGTTCGATAAGATTAAAATTTAAAGGGTAGATACGAAATTGTATACATCTATCCCATTTAACGTGTCTTAATCAATTCGTATATTATAATATAATAATATATTGGTCGATTGATACTTTTAATATTATATAGGTACACGGATACGAGACTATCATGTAATCTTATAATCACATTGGATCTAAAAAAAAAAGACAAAAGGACCAGTTCTCGGGGCCCCTCATTATTAATAAGCGCGTGCTGCTGCAGGAGTATCATAATATACAATATAATAATATGTATTATTATTATTATTATCATCATCATCATCGTGTCGGTACCTTTTACTTTTCCTAATGGATCTTTATTTCTCATCTTCGCTACCTATATTATGTATATGTATAATATATTCGATCCAAAACAATATACGCATTATTATAATGTTATATACATATATAGGTAGTTCGGGCCCTTTTTCCTCATCGATTTTTAATCGGACGGGATCACAATAATAACAAACGGTACAGTAATAAGACGGTAAGTATAATATAATATATAATACAGCAGCAACAGAAACATATTATAATGTAACATCGACATTCGATATTACGGAATGCACTATACACGTCATATTTTATACCATTATTTCGAAACCGAGACCGCGTTTTCCGCGAGTTCGAAAATAGTAATTTACCGATATATTATAATGTTATATAACATAGGTAGTATGACTTAGGTTACGTTTATATAAAACACGTGGCTAAATTTAGTTTTGTGTCTATGATTATACTATTATCGTAATATATCATCATCATCATCGTCGATATTATATATATTATGCGGATAGCCGATAGGTATGGCGTGGAACTCGTGCGCGGAAAAAACGCCTCGTGCGAGATTCGACCGAGGACGAGCGGCGATGACAATGGACGGCGGCGACAACGCACAATCATTTATTATAAATATAATATCATTATAGGGTTATAACTTATAATATATTATAATATGCTTATATACGTAGTCGGACGTTTAACAAGACTTAGTATACTTCATATACGAGTGTCCATGTATATATTACAATAGGGGGTATGTATGAATGTGCGTGATAAATTTGATCGGCTGGCGGCTACAATCAATTATTTCCTAAACAAAATTTTGTGTTTTTGGAAAAAAAATAAAAATATTTTTAGAATATATTTATGGTTTGAAATACCTGCAGATATTTATTTATTTATTTGTTCTTCCTACCTACCTATCTATTTATACTAACCTATTTCATATTTGTTATATAAAGCTAAATATTTTTACAAATGTTGCTGTATACCTATTACCTATATTATTGTACAAAACATGTATATGGTTTGCTAATATAAGCATTTAAAGTTAAAGTTGAATTATTAACTAGGGGACTATGTCTTCATCGTCTAAACTTTAAACTATATTGTACCATAAAATCGGTTTAAAATTGTATTTAAAATGTATAATTAAATATTACAATATACACTTAAACATAAAATTAAGTAATATAATTTAGTTTCATTCAATAAGTATTGATAATATTTATGTTTGATTGAGGGTCCGGACGTCCGGTTATAACTTATAATATAATGCTTTTCCTAAATCTATTGTAGTATACTGGTGTTTGTTTCTTTTAGATCTTCACTAATCACTTTGTCATATTAACTACTTATTCAATACTCAATAGTTTAAGTTTGAAATAGTATCCTGTAAGCTGATTTGTATATCTATTTTTTTTTTTTAAAAACCCACTATGGCAAAAAAATAGTAAAGTTTAAGATTTTGTAAGAAATGTACATAATTCAACTATATAATATAAAAAGTTTTTTTTTAATCACCAAAATTGCAGGAAATGAGTGAAATAACATTAAAAAGAAAAATTATCTATGTGAACCGTTGTTCAAAATGTCGTACCCGAGTACACCTAAATACTTGCAGTCAGTTTTGGGTAAAATTTGTGTTTATTTTATTTTATTTTTAATGCGGTCCGCGGCCTTAAGTACAGTGTTATCAATTTAGGACTTAGGTTATTAAAAATGTCTATTGGTATAGTTAACAAACGATTAAAGTTTATAAAGATTAAAATTGTATACATCTTTTATAGTTTATAATTGATACATTTCAATAAATTCAATGAATTTTTCAACACCAAAGGATTAACATGATGTATCATTGATATTAAAATAAACAGTATTTTAATATGAAACAAAACCAATTATTATTGTTTATTGTTGATGAAATTAATCGTGCACTCATGAATCGCATAATACCTATGCGGTTAAAAATTCAACCATTTGCAAACGCGTTGTCCATGATGATTAATTTTGTTTAGCTTTATCATTAAAAAAATATAAATTTTTATTTTGAACTACTTTAATATATATATTATATTGACACGGTTATATTCGTATTGAGCATTGACAAATTCAATAAAACTGAATTTATTGCAATTTTGCAATATGCAGCATATTTAATTATACAGACATAAATTAGTGTGAACTTCACTCATCGGTGAACTGCAAATAGATTTATAATTAATACTGCACACATCTACTCAAGCAGCAGTACACGCGGTCCACTGACGTCCGATATGGTATATGTATACCTAAAGTTTAATATGTTCCTACCTATGACTTATATATTTATTTATAAAAGGTGCACAGCTTATGTTAATTTAAAAATATAAAATATCCAATACCATAGTTGAATATTTGCCACTCGACATTAACATATTTATTGTGGAATGTATAACAAATGATTATATTGTTGTGTTTTGATTGGAAGAAAATATATAATATAAATCATTGTTTCTGGTTAACTATGGTTAAAAACCTGTGTTTTTTACACGCTGTAGTATTGTAATAACAATAATAGCAATAATATTTAAAAAAAATATAAACGTTCGGCCTTCGGGCGTACAATAATAATAATATATTGTCCGCGTGTTTTTAGCACGGCGCTACGCGTACTTAAACGCGTCGCATATATTATTATATATTTTATACACGAACACCGCAATAATATTATTATGATAATATATCACACCAGAGCCGTGGGTTTATCCATCATTATTATTATTATTATCATCGGCATCATCGACATCATCGTTCGTCATCGTTGAAATATATTATCACGTAGGTAGCTGATTTTCATTGTTCCAAATTGTAAAACTCAATATATTATTAAATCATTTAAGTACGGTTTGTCAACATTTTCAAGCTAGTTATATTTTCATAAAACTAATTTTTGTAAAAAAGGCTGCGTGAAGACTGCGTAAAGACTCAACATATTGTAGTATTAACTAATTTGGATAACAAAAATGTTTGTCCTAAAAACATTTCTGAGTAGTTTATTTTGAATCTAAGCGAACTGTTCAAGCATGTTTCCAGTATTGAAAAAAACTGGTATAAGACGGCATCTTAAAACATGTCTGTCCTTGTATAGTATAGGTATATATATTTATATAACTTTGACAGCTATTCTTTGAAACTATAATACTGTACCGATTTCAATAAAATATAGGTATATCAATGTAGATTCGTTGGGACTGGGGGAGTATTTTTGGTTTCTTTTTATCCAGGAATTCAACCACTTATAAATTCTATAGACTATTCACATGCATTTTATCTTTAAAAATTGAAATTTTCGTTGATTTTTGGTTTCTATTTCACGGAAGAAAAAAAAACAGTTATAATAGTTAAAATAGTTATTATTATTTAATATGCTTGTCACGGGCAAAAAAGTCCCTTTTAAAAATGTGATTTTGTTTTGATGTAAACCAGATTATCTCCTGAAATTATTAACAGTTAAACCGATATATTATGTACGTTGTACACCAACCGCAGGTAAATGCCTATGTTTATGAACGATAATTTGAAATACATAGATTTTTTATACCATTAGGGGGCGTGTAGGAGTTAAGCCGTGTAAGAGTGTGGCGATACCAAGTACTTTTTTGAAACGAGAATCAGCCTTTTTCTTATACATAGGTAATAATGGTTAATCCGACAACAATTTTTTTTTAATTTTGACGTATTATCTGTCTAAATAGAAATTCAAAATAACAGTAAGTTATTGAGTTATATTAAGGATAATAGTTCGATGATGATGGGTTTGGGAACTAATATGGTTATTGATTTGAAGATTTTAGTATAATTAATATGGATATCCATAAAATTGAATAATTAGTAATTTGTAAATATTTTCATACAATGGACCTATTATATATATAAACCTATAATATATAGGACAATAGATCCACTATTGCGTCTATTTTATATTTTTGTAAAACAATTTTGAAGGACTATTATCCAGTATCCTTAGTATAGGTACCTATAATTCATTTTAGTAACTCAGAAACCTATCGGTACTCTAAATGATTGGATTGATATCTACATCATAAATCATAATGTTTAAAAAAATCATCTGCTGAGCAATAGATTTGCAGTCAAAAAAGATAGGTTCTCATAAAAAAAAAACGAGTTTGTATTGCCCCAACTGGTCAAGAGACAGGTCAATCTTTAAATGGTCTAAATAAGTATCTAAATAATTAATATGAAATGATGGTCCTTAAGTGTAAGGGGAAAACGGGGGTGAGTCGGTTAACCTAACGAATCGTCCTGAATAACAAATGGTTTTGTGACGAAACTAGCATTATATTTGCTTATTTATTATTATTATACCTATAGGTGAGATATTGTGTATACAATTAATATACGTCTTACGCACACACTTGTTGGTGGGTACGACCGTGGCGAGGTAACGCGCACACGTGCGGCCGCGACGACGACGCGAACCACGTCCGCGTGCCAATAAAATTGAGAGGAAACGAGCCGGCGCGCGCCATCCGTGCGCGCCGCATCGGGTACCGGCGCGCCGTCGGTTTTTCCCCGATATGCCACCACCGGCGTGTCGCGTGTGTTGCGCGCACATTTCGCACGGTGGAGACGGCGGCGGCGGCGGCGGCGGCGACAGGCGGTCAACCGATGACGGGCGGACAGCAGCAGCTAACAACGGCTGTCGTTTTGATGTGTTTTTTTTTCCGGAGGGGAGCGGCGCGTCACGGTAATAATAACAATAATATAATATTATTATTATTATTATGTTATCCTCTCGCCGCCGCCGCCGCCGTCGGCTAATTGTTTTACACGGGAAGCGCGCACGTTCCCACGGACGTCGTTAAATTCCGACGCGATGTGACGATGACTGCCCCGCGTTCCACTCACCCACCCAACCACGCCGTCACCACTACTTATCTCGCCGCGGTCGCCACTGCCGATGCCGCCGATGCCACTAATTACCCCGTCGTCGCCGAATAATAATATATATATATATACTTACGGGGGGTCAACGAGCTCCCCCCACCCCATGAACCATCGCAGACCCGAAATTTTCTGAAGTTTACCGTTCATTTGCGGTTGAAAAACATTACTGGCAATTATTGAGCGTTATATTAATTATTATGTTACCTATCGTAGTATCGTGTGATAATCTGCAGGGTAGTTCGGGATTATAATGGAACTGCAGAATGACCTAAAAATGTTATAACTTAGATAAATAATAATATAATAGCCCAAAAAAATTGTATTACTTCCATGCATATAATCAAATGGAAACAAATTCTCAAAATACTGTAGAAACAATAAGGAAAAAATATAGAAAGACACATCTGAGCATGGTTTATACATTAGAGTGAACAATAATATGAATCTAATAATTATTTGAATAGGAGTTGATAGAAAAATAATTTGTATTTTCTAGACACCAAATGATTTGCTACATATCATAATGTTCTTCTAAAAAATATTATAAAAGAGTAATTTAAATTAAATTTAAAACAATTTAAAAAAAAAATTTTTTTTATACCACCTGCAGATGCTAATGAAAAAATGATAGTATTGTACATTATTCGTTATTACTTATTTATTATTATATTGCTTACGTGAGCACGGCAATATAACATGCTGCAGTGATACCGATAGGCCATGACAGTTATAGCCGTTATCCCCAAGTGAAAAATTGATTTTTTGAACGATTAAAACTTTTTAAAATTTTAGTAGACATTTGTTCTGGTTTTTAAGTCACCTGCAATTATACGCCTTTGAAGATTAATAAATTTCCTTAGATAGATTCTTCGGACTAATACATGTACAATATTTATTGAATTTTAATTTGTGTCTTGTCATAGAATCACACGTAGAACATTACGACACTACTAAATTGTATATATTATATATAACATATACATAATATATTATTTACAATACAATCATATTGCATTGATGGTCGGTGCAAACAGTGCAAAATTAAAATGAAAATTTATTTTTAATAGTTCTTAAAATTACTTTTTTTTACATAGTCCCATAAACCCATCGCCGGGTTGGGGTGGACATGATGTACATCTGCATTGCAGAAATTGATATTTATACGTGCTATAAACACGATGATGGTGGATTCCGCAGCAATAAAACAAAGCAATACATTTTAATATGTTATGTCTTTTTTCCTCGTATTTCCCTCGTATTTTGCCATGTTTATTAATTATTATGAATATAGGTATTATATACATATTATGCGATTCAGGTTGACGTCAGCTGCAGGTATTTCCAGGATGCACGTGGCTGAGAAATTTGGACCGATTTATATATATAATTGTGACATTATACATACCTTATTTCTATTATTTTATTTTGATTTTTTGCATTGCAAATTTAATATTATGAGATAAATCGGTTTAGTATACCAATATGACAATAACTGTACCGTTATTTTTATCCTGACATGTTAAGAATTTGCAAGCTTCCCGGAAATCGGGTACGAAACGATTACTCGCGTTTTTTATATAAAATTTATTCTTCGTCCTTCGAGAGTAAGTAGATTTACGTGCATCGATCCGATTTTGACGGATCAAACACTTGTTTTTTCCTTTCAAACCTATTTCCGGCATGTTCCTTTTCCACAAACACCATTATCATTTATATTTTAGGTATACTATGTACCTACCTACTGACTACTATAAGATTATTTTATATAATATAAAAGTATCGTAAATTGCAATGACTTATATATTTTTTTGGTCTGTCATCACCTTTTTAAGGAAAAATGGAGATTTTTACGCAAAACCAGTTTTTGATTAAATCGATTTAGTTTTTTTGGTGCAACTCTAAAACTAATAACCGTAGATACTTGACATTTTAAAATAGGTAATAATGCATTAATAGAAAATTATTATACATTCATATATTTTGGTGTAATTTTCAAGTGGTTATAATTTATAAATTTTTGAATCACCATAAAAAAGTCGACATCAAATAGTATTCAAATTTGTCCGCCTTCCTTTGTTAGTTTTTGATTTACTTTTCTATTCTTTTCATCCACCAAAGCATATAGGACATAGGTACTATACCAGAAACTACTATCTTTAAGTTTAAAATTTAAACACTTTTTTCTGCTCCAAAACGATGATAAGACAAACAGCAAAATATAATATTATTATAAAAAAAAAATGTAAAATATTACACATCATTGTAAAACTATTACACATTACTATTACACGTGCTAATATCTAAGACCAGAAGGAATATTGAAATCCTCATCCTTGTGTACTGTAGCTGGTAAACAATGTCAAAGTGAATCAACTGAAAGTGTGTTGGAGATTCAAACGATTAGTGAGCTGACGCGTATATATATACCGAATGTTGTCATTAAAGTAAGAGTGATGTGGTTAATGTCGTATTCCTCGCAGGTAATATACATATAACATAATATTGTATGGTATATGAATTACGTGGTATATACCTGTGTACAAAAATAAAATATAATATATGTTGTTTTTTTTAATCTCCGCCGACTCGGCGCTATAATAAACTACCTTGGTAAGATATTATAAGAGAAATAAAGTATAACTTGTGCGCTGTGCGTCAATTATACGTCATTATATATCGTACGTAATGCAACACGATTATGGTGAAATAATTGTTTTACATTTTACAGAATCGTTTTTTCGTTCGTTTTACCAATGACGCTATTGGACCGTCTATATATACTTAGTGGTGTACAGTGGTAACAGCGGTGCAGCGTAATACAGTGGTATATGTTACAGTCAGTTGCAACGTTAATTGTTTAATATAATAATATATTACACTATTTAGCCACGCGATTTGCGTTCGCTTGTACATGATATTGTTTAACATTATTAAACTAGATTAAAAGAGTCAATAAGTCGGATTGAACGAATTTCAATGTATGTTTTCTCTAAAATATCGTACTTTTTACAGTAATAAAAAAAAATAAGAAAACCGAACTGTTCCCGTAAAAACTAATTTATTCTGTGAAACCGACGAAACACGTAGGTACACCTATAATACCTATAATATTAAAGGCGTGTCACTGCAGCAGCAGTGTGTGTGAACGCGTGGAGTGTACATTTTCGAAAATTATGTCTTACGCGCGTTGTGCAATACACGATGATGCATAAGACTTGAATGTGTTTTTTTAAGGACTCGAAAAAAAATCATCTCTTATTATTATGTGTTCGGACGACGATTGTTTATGCTGCAGCAGTATTATATTATATGCGTTTCCGTTCCGCGAGTGTAAGAATTTAACTTTTCAACTGTCTTTTGTTTATTATATATGATTCTTTTTGTATTTCTAAATGGTATTTCAATGAATACATGCGTTATCATGCACTCTCAGCTCTTTCATTCTTCCGAATTCATTGTAATACATATACATATATTATGTATAGTGTATGCACTTATTATAGGTGAATACATGACGGAAAACAAAAAATTTGTTAGTCGTAAAAAAATTCACACGTTTCATTGGAGACACACTGTCGACGCGAATTTCTCGCGGTGTGAAGCTCATATTATTTATATTATTATTTCCGAACATTCAAAATGATTTAACTTGGGTTTCTTTCGGTAACCGTGTACTGATATTATGAACCGGTTCTGTAATCAGAACATTACCGCAATACTTTTTTTATTTAGACACCGAAACCGATTTGTTGACAGTACTTAGCAGTAAGCCCTTTTCCATGTTTATGGTATTGCTGCTGGTTTTGATTTTTTTTTGTCATGTACCTTCTCAAATCATATTGGAACTACTAAAAATAGATATTAAAGAAACAGATATGTTTAAAATGTTGAAGAACTGGAACTGAAACTAAAACAGGGTATAATGTATTAATGGGTGTATTTACAATTCCTGGTTTCTCGCAAGTGAGTCGCTACAACTCAGTCACATATATCGTACCAGTGTACCACGGATTCGAGACGCAGACAATAAAAACCACCCCTTCGCGTGATATTTAAAAAAAAACTATTTCATTCATCAAAGCGACTCTTTTTTTACTGGGCCCGCTGCGACATTCGTACATTTAAGACGAATTTACATATTATATTATTGTCATTATTACTATAATATGTATACGTATATTACTCTTCTGGGTGCGATCCGTGGAGTTGACCATTATAATATATGTATTATATTTGCGACCCATTGTCCTGTGAAGTCGCTTATAATATGCCGATGATGTTATCTGTAAGGTTTCGTGTCACGCGAAACCGTATATATAAAGGTATATACGCATACGATCTGCATCCTATTCCTCGATGCAGTGAGTATATGTATAGGTACCTATATATATATTCGTATCTGTTACGTGGTGCGCAAATGGAAAAGGATGGACAATAATTACACGAGGAAAAAAAAAGAAAGACCCATCGGAATTATTGATCACATGCACACACACACACATACTCATTTGCGTCAGACAGAAGCTATGCCGACCAGATCACTGGCTTGTAAAACGGCCATCCGCCTCTCGGCAGATATACACGCACGCACGCGACGAGACCCCACACTATGATAATTTATAACTACATAATAACAATAATTAAACCCGTAACAAACGCGTAATCGATGTACATAAATTATTAATACGGTCGAGCTCGTCTGTGTGTATACGTGTATGTGTGCCGCGTGCGAACGGAGTAGGTATAATATAAAATTTTAATATATCGCGATCGAAATAAATCATATTATATTGTATTATGCAGTATCGACCTGCAATAGCAAAATCATCCGGGAAAACGTGCTCGTCGATCCACCGCCACCGTAGTACACATATTATATAACATTAAACGTGTATATACACATATACCTACCTATATAATATTATAATAATATATTATATAGTTATGGGTGCCTGCTCGTATATACGCGTATTTTTTTTTCCAATTTAAATTTCGGCAGTAGTCCGATCGGGTCGACTAAACGGGCGCAATTATACCTACCGCGTATACGATATATTTTATTATATAATATAGGTACGCACGTATACCAACTATATAATACAACAATATTATCGGTAATAACATTATCATACCGACCGCGGTACATGCGTATATTATACAGGGTGAATTTCTTATTTATGGCGCGAAACACCCGTCGTTTGAAATGCGAGCGCATTGCGTTAAAAAAAAAATCACTCTGTTTCGATATAATATTATGATATTATATTATACTGACGGGCTACCGCAACGTTGATTATACACATTATAAAAATTGAAAACCAAAAAGAAACACCCATATAAAATATAATACGCTATATGAATCAAAACCGAGCCACTATATGATAACACGCTTGTGTGTGCGTGCGAGATTATAATATAACAATGTATTTATGCATTTTGTATGTAGCTTATTGTAAAAAGCCGCTTCCTTAAATAAAAAATTTAATTATGTAACAATACGAATTTGACTTTGAAATTTCAGATTCTGAGCGGAGCTCATTTTTACAATAATGTGTGTTTTTTTATTTATTTATTTATTTTTTGTGTGACCGTAAAAATGCTTAGATTTTCTTCAACAGTATCTTTTCTGATAGAAAAGTGAATCTAGTTGTTGCAATCAGCAGGTCAAAATTTAAGTTTCCCAATAGTTTTCAAAAGTGCCGTGAAAAACAAAAAAAAAATATGAAGGAAACAGTGAATTTTTACGCGAAATCGGTTTTCGAATTTTCACTGGTTGTTTATATTCTCATTTTCTATACACGATTGTCGTTAAACTTCCACAGAAAACTTATTTAATAGATTTAACCTATAAATTTGCAGTCGACATTAATTTCTTCAATTTTTTTCACACAGTTGAGAATATAAAATCACAACTATAGGGACTTACATAATATTTCGAATATAATATATTGAAACCTAGAAATTGAACTATAATTTATACCTATAAGAAGAAAGCAACTACAAACGTTGCAAACGTGCTTTGTACGTTAAATTTAATTTTAAACCGAGATATGTTCAAAATAGTTACAATTTATAATTAATAAAATACAGGTATACATTTATAGGACCTAACCTTAGATACCTAGATATACAAATATTTATGACAAACTATTGTCATTCGACTTTATGTGTGATCAGACTGTGCGAGTACTCTATTTTTTTGATTTTTAGTCGTCGTTGTTTGTGTATAATATATAAAAACGTTCATATTCACATTTTTGTATCAGAATTAATCGTAGATTTCCGTATACTTATACCTACAATGTACATCCATAATATATTTAATTATGGTTATCGGAATTTTTTTTTCACTTTTATAACAACACGGAAAACGTTTAATAGGTATTGAATTCAAATTTTATAATATATTTTTACGTTTTAGAAATTTACAGCTAGCGTAAAGTCAACCTCATGTCCACAATTCAGAATATCTGCAATAATTACGGGCGCTGTGAAGATTCTAGACGGTTAGGTATATGCAATCCATTCGAAAAAATCAAGCAGTACCTAATATTAGATTTGCTTATAAAACCTAAAAATAAATTTGTTTTACAACACTCGACATGCAAAATAATCAAAGCCGTATTTGAGGTAGCTTTATTTAGTTAATTATTAAATTTAATAAATTATGTTGGCATTATCTATGCCTATATAATATATATTTATAAGTAACGAACGATTTATCGACGGATGACTATAACTTATTGAACAGAATTGTCTATACCCGTATTGCCGTTTTTACCCGAATTCGGCTATAAAGCATAATATTATACATTATTGTAATATGATTACATTTAAATTATGAATTTTTTCCAACTAGATATTTTATTTTGGAACTATGAGCTACAACACCAGTTACGATATCATCACCAGAACATAGGTATATGGTATGTCTTCTACCATGAAAAGATTAAATAAAACTATTAACGAAACTCGTCAGACCAAGTACATCGGGGTGATCTCAAGTGTAATGTTACCAGTTATATATTATGTAGCTTAACAAACAAACTAAATTTAAGATTCTGAGCGGCTAAGCCTAAAAGTATAAATCGAGTAAACCAGAATAATACAAATCGTAATACCAGAATGTTAGGTACCTATACTATATACCAACAGTAATGGTCTTTAGAAAAATAACGTACTCGAAAATTTAATGCTGCGGGTCGATGAATGATGAACGTACTATCTGGCTACATAATAATACGTCACACGTCGTCGCCTGGGAGATTTTCGAATTGATCGGTCTCTGTGTTGGAAGACTTGTATTTAGCTCATTAGCAATTCTCAATTAAATCTGACACATATTATATCTACGCTGAAATCAAAAATGGCAGTCAAAAATAACAACTACGAGATGCAAGCCACATTACTCGATATTCTCGAAGTAATTGTAGACGGTATAATAGATGGTTGTTATGATGATGAAAGCGACGAAAACCTCATGCAAGTTGTCACATCTCTTCTGTCTTCCATTGTGGATACAGCTTCCAGTGGCGACGTGCAGTCCCCAGGGTCAGAGCCTGAAGAAACCACTTTGATCACGGACGACGCTCCACTAGAAGACGCAACTGGAAAGAACGATGACAACGAAGGACATTTTGAGGAGTCGATTGTCTTGCACAGTGAATTGCCGAGTGGCGATGCGCTGTCTCTCGCAGAGTCTGAGCCTGCAGCTCCGATCCCCGAGACAGCACCACTCGGCTACACGGTACAAGAAAACGACGGTTCGAAAGATTTTGCTGCAGAAGACGTATTATGTGAAGACATCGAGCAGCCGGCCAAGAAATTAGCTGTGATGGATAGTATCGGTAAGCTGATCGGCAAGGAGAAACCTGCAGTAGAACGCGAAAAACGCGTTACTCCACGTAGAAAATCGACGTGGAAAAGTGTAAAGCGCGTTTTTCGCGTTTTGTTCTGCTGCGGGTGTAAAACCGTCCGAAGCGAATACTAACACAGCCCACTTGGACCGAAGACGACGGACAGGATGAACAAAGATGACACAAAAGAGGGGAGGATACGAGAAAGAGCACGGAAGGTGCGCGGCGGTAAGTCACCCGCGCACGTTCTCCGACCACCCCCGGCGCGACGGGTTCGCGGGCGTAGCGCGCTCGGCCGTAGTTGACGCGCGAGACCCTCTGGCGGCTCGGCGAGCGCCCGGCTGCAGTTACGGTCACGTGGAGCGACGGACGACAACGACGACGACGCGGTGGCTATAGCATAGGTACCGACGCGGGCAACGATTCCGCTCCGACGGTATACCAACGACGACGACGGCGATGGCGACTCGTTTCGACGGCAACGGCGGAGACTTTGGCACGGGGTGAGTGGTATAGAGATTATATGTGTTAGGGACACGGACGTGAGTGGCGCCGGACCCGAGGGAACTTAGGCTAGTTAGGTTAGGTTAAGTTAGTTAACTGTTTCATGGTCCAGCGGTGGTCATTGGACGAAGACGCGGCTGAAGGGACGACGCCAGGGTGAAAATTACCGGGAGTCAAGGATCCGATGACTCTCGCCTTTTCGTCCCGCGGTAATCCCACATCGGCCTCGTCGCGGAGTGTTCTGTAGCACAAAAATCTCTGTTCACTCTCTCCGCGTGTCTATTGGTCTTCGCCGTCCGTCGTCAGAGTCGTCACCGTCAACCGTCGACGCGCACGACTTCGCGCACTATAGCCGCCGCTCGTCGCCGTCAACCGTAGTCGCTCCCGCGGCCGTCTCGGTCTGGCCTCGCCAGCTGGGCAAGGTCGTCACGCGTCCGAGCAAACGCGCCCGTGACACTCGTCAACCCGCGGGGACCGGTCGTGGGAATGTGCAGAGGTGACCAGTGGCCACAACATTGCATATTCGCACCAAATCGCCATCTCGTATCCTCCCCTCCTAGTTTATTGTGTCTCCTGTAGTCCTGTCCGTCGTATTTTTTTTCCCCATTAAATTTTATTTACTTATTTCAAATGTTGTTCACTTTATAAATTTCGGCTTTTTCTTTTTTGTTCTACCTTTTTTTTGAACATTCAAAATTGTATAATAACAGCAACTGTTTCCAAAATTGTTTCTGTTTTTGAAATTATATTCTATATATATATATATTTAATAAATATTGTTTTTGTTTGATAAATAAAAAAAAAATTTGTCGACACAAAAAACTATTGTTGCTTTTTTTCGTATTTTCAAGTTTATAAATAAATTTTTACAGATTTAACAATTATATTATAATTATTGACTTGAGTTGTAATATTCTAACCTGAACAATCTTGTAACAGGTATCTATTACAGTATGTACTTAGAAATTTTTTTCGACGGTATGTGTATTTTGACAGTTGTACAATAATATAATTATAGGCATAACCGCACAATAGGGGTACGACCTTTACCGAGTGGAAAGTGTAATACCTTTGTATAGCACGTAGGTATGCAACATATAATAATATCAATAAAGCTTCTACTTGATGAATCGTATAATAAAGTATAATATTTGACAACATGGGCGGCTCCAGTGACATGATTAGGGGGAAGTCATCATTTTCAGAAAATTCCTAACCTAACCTAAACATTAAACATTGTACGCAGAGCTATGATAAAAGACGTGTTTAATAAGCTGACAAGAACCAACGTGATGCATATATTGTCTTAACATTATACATTATAATATATTAGTATTACATCACTTACTGTAGTATATAGGTAGATAGTATTACCTATATACATAGACGTGTCTACGGTGGCAGATGTAGATTATTATTATAAATATTTCATTGTGGAGGAGGGGGGCTTAAAAAAATACGGCTTTGGGTGTATAGAGATTTTTTCAGTTCACTAATAAGGTAGCGCCGGTTATTAGCTAGGCTTCCCCTGCCGATGAAGTCTAGTAACGCCTACGCCTATATAATATTAACATAATAGATACGTCGATACCCTCGTGTCACAATA
Organism: Metopolophium dirhodum; assembly: GCF_019925205.1. Taxonomy (NCBI): domain Eukaryota; kingdom Metazoa; phylum Arthropoda; class Insecta; order Hemiptera; family Aphididae; genus Metopolophium; species Metopolophium dirhodum. The sequence goes on from NC_083565.1 coordinate 2,149,081, forward strand.
TTATTCATATACACATATACAATAATACTCCTCTATTATGAACGACAAAAAACAAAACCGTCTAACATCACTTATACGTACCGTTGTAATTTAAAATATTATTCGTGGATACTTATATGAAACTTTTAGAGTACCTATATTATTATATTTTATATACACAATGACATTTTCAAATGTAAATTTGAAAAAAATGAATTTAACCTACTGTAGTAAATACTAATGCCCAACACTAAAATTAATTACTTTACTTACAATAATATCATAAAATATACATAAAATATTGACATACAGTCTTCGCTCAGAATCGTTTTTCGTACACAATGATGTTGTATCATTGAATTCAAGTTTAATACCATCCATAAAGTGACCCACTTGTAACCTACTGTACAGCAGAGTGACATCCACTTGCCCACTTTTTTATGTTTATGGATAATTTTTTTTGTAGTTTTTGGTCATTTTCAATTTTTAATTCTTATTAAACTATACTGAATTTTTAAGGGTCTTACCTATATAGGTTTTACATTATATTCTGCAATTTGTTCACAACACTATAATAATAGCTGGTATATGAAGCAGGGCAATAGTGCGAATACTGGAATAAATTTGACAGTACCTGCTATATACAACATCAACAATTATTATTAAATTATTAATCCCATATCGCTACATAATGCGAATGTGTAGATAATATCGATTTAAAGCGAACACATTATGGCTTATGTGTTGATTTTACACGTAAATTAGTGTGTGACAATATCACGCTATCGTGGTATACAATACTAACATACCTATGTATAACTATAGTAGCTAATATACACGATATTGACAAAGGATTTCTGTGCTGGTGCAGTGGGCCTGCAGTAAGTTGTCGTCGGGTTCCAGAGATTATCTGGACGAATTCTACGCGGGTATCGAGACACTAATATCACACACTTTTTTTAGGTGTTGTATAATGATTGGACGTTCCGTATAAATAATAGATAATAATATATAAATGGGATCTACGCATGAATCCGAAACGAATCGATATAACAGGAGGGCTTCGAAAGTGTTATGGTATTTTCAATCTGCTTGAATTTAAAATGATAGATACGAGCGAATCTACTCCGCGGGTTGTATGTTTCTAGCTAAACTTATTTAATATAGTTTTGGGTTTTTTGTTTTTTTATTGATATTTTGCAATAGCCATCAGTTAGTTACATTAAATTGCGCATTTACAGGTGGTTTTGATAGTAGGTTAGGTAAATATTACAATACCACAGTAGTAGCTGCGGTACATTGAGTAGAAAAATACATTGGACAATTTAAGTTTGATTTGAATGTTACGTTTTGAAATTTTGTTACAAACTCTTACTGTCATCGTAATTTACTTAAAAAAGTTAATATTAATTAAAATATTATTTCGGTCAGGAATAGGTCCAACTGATGAGTCACTTGTTGAGTCGACGTGATCGTTTATATTCGGTTAGAATCTGTTTTGTTGTTCTCCTGATACCACAGCTGACTATTTACATAATATAAGAGTATCCATCATGCGTTAGTTTTTAGATAAGTTATATTTATTTATATTGAGACATCATAATATTGTTATTTGTATAGCTAGATTTTAATAAAATACTTTTATTTAGTAATCGATAGAAAAAATACGTGTTTTTATTAGTTTGTAATAAACATATTAAAAACATAAACAAAATGTTCCAACGTTATAGTAAGAGTATTATGTTATTATTTTTTATTTACATAATATTATGTAATTTTTAGCTAATCAATTTTCAAATAAAAATATATTATGTGTGCCCTCGAGCGTTTTGTATTGTCGAGTACACATTTTTGTGTGTCAGCTAAATTTTGTGTTTAATATTCCAATATTTATTTCGGAGGTCATTTATCCAAACATTCTAAACTGTAGCAGATCTCCCGATCTAGAGACCATAACATTAATTTCCTTAAAATATGTAATGAAGTATAAAAGACCGACGACTCAGGGCTGAACGAAATATTAAAAACAAATTATAAACCATATTAAAGGAAAAATTCGTGTATAAAAACTCGTTTAGTCAATATTTTTTATAAAATAATAATATATAATATGTCTATAGTCTACACATATGTCTATTCTAAAATAGCTCTTAAGTCGTCGATAAATTGTAATGAGTTTATAAAATATCATGTAATCTCGTTCTTTATGTAAATGTTGGTATTAATTAGGTTGCTTGTCATTTTTTATACCTGTCATTATATATTTATATTTATAATGTGTACGCTAAATAACATATTTTTCTTGAAATCTATTTGGTTGAAATTAATAGATATTAATCGCACTATTATCAGTTGATTGATATTCAAACGTCTCAAACTCTACGTGGTTTCATTTTATTAGTAATTAATCATATCATTATATAATATTTATATACACATATAATTAAGTTATAAATCTTTTTTTCTAAAATTTTTATTCAAATTACGAAATTTATGAAAAACATAAAATTTAATAAATTTAATAGGTACATAATAGGTAGAAAAAAATTAGTGCAAGAACTGGAAAAATACCTCAAAAAATCTAAAATAATTAATATATGCAATATAAAATTGTATTTCTACTTGGGATCCTTGGTACAAATATATAGCTTATTAGTTATTAGTTATTACTAATTACTATTTAGTACTCTTGCTATTAAGTACTCCTGCTCTTCGATAAGAGGTTCCACCTCAGTGAAAGACAATGCTAGTTTTATTTTCTCTTTTTGTATAAATTTGACCTGTACAATAGTTTAACTGGCAATAAAAATTGTTATTATAGATCTGCTAGGTTGGCAGTTTTATATGACGTATTCTATAATAACTAGCAAAATATCCAATAGAATTCGGGTTGTAGATTTTTGTTTTTTTTCTTTAAATTTCAAGTATATTTCATGTATTTTAGGTACATATTATGTAAATATTATATTTATTATAATTTTACATATTATGAAAACTGTGTAATAATATAACACACTGTCCTTGCTCGAAATTATTTTTGTAGGTATGCAATGATTTATAATTGATTTCAATTTTAACGCATCAATTACAGAAGTTATCCTACCTACTCAATGAAGATGTAAATTCGAATATCAAAATATTCAAATATATACCTACTTTATATTATACACTATACAGGCAATACAGCATAGCAACTTCCACGGTTTTTTCAATTTATAATTAAAAATTGACAATTGAAAAAAAATTTCTGTTCAAACTGCAGTTACGACTTTTAAGAATAGTCTTTGTATTTTGTCTTATTACTTCTTTGATTTGCTGAAAAACCTTGTTTAATATACTAAACCACCTCATGCGAAATAGCTACATGCGCGACTAGTATTATTTATATGGACGGCTAGTGTTTATATTATAATATATGAATGCGAAAAAAATTTGTTGATTTTAATCCTATATTTGTGGCGGGAATAAAATTACGTATCAAGCAGATTACTGCTACAACAGTCGAATTATAGCAGAAAAAAAACTTGTTATTGTGTGATGGATTAATATATTAATAATTATATTATATTATAATAATTGTAAGGTGGCGTCGAAAAACCAATCCGGACGGGCTAAGTATACTTTGCGTATACGCATTATATTCATATATACGCATCCAATTCGTAATATCGACGGACAGTCTTTGACCAATATTATTTGACATTACATGTAATGCAAAAACACGATTTTACCGTGCACGCATCAAGACGGGATCACTAAATATAATATGTACCTATACTATGTTTGCATTAGGTTTCGCGAAAAATTATATAATCTTTGACTTCCTGCAGGTGTATCTATATAACATTATATTATCATGATTCGCAAGCTGGAGTGAACCGATTTAAGAAGAATAAATTGGTAAAATATTCCTTCGAGTTTCTAATTTATGTCCGTGATTCGTTGAACGAAATAAATTTCAACACGATGATAAAAATTGCTATATACGCGAAAGGACTATGCTGTATCATTGAACAGGCGTGGGATACGGAAAGCACTATTTCGGTAGATATATCTATGTATATTATGTTATAAGTACACCACCCCTCGATAAACTATCATACAGATACAGCAAGACACATGTCGGTAGTATACCTATAAGGTAAGGTCAGGTTAGGTTTAGGTACCTTTAAGGTCAAACCGCTTTTCGTAATAACTCGAGGCATCGCACGGGTATAAAGTTCTCATTTCCTGCCCCGCGACTTCCCGGGCCGTCGCCTTACCATCCCCGTGCGATACGATCAAAAGAAGATATCACGTATACGTAAATTTTGGTATTTTTTTGTTTATTATTTTATACACTAGGTATATTGTTGGAAATAGATTCTACATTATATAGTCTACGTATATTATCAAGATAATTCATATTTATATATAATATATTTTTTTGATCTTAAATTATTTTTAAAAAATCCATTAGGTATACCTCGTAGAGATTACAGAAATGAGACGTTTCTTGTGTAACGAAAAGTAGTAATATTATTCTCTTTTACCCGCGTAGTCACTGTCCATACATAAGTCATGAATAAATAATAATATAATCCATGTCCTCTTATGCCATACATATATTTTATTGTATATACACATTACACACACAATGTCATAATATACAGGTGTCCGATCGCAAGAATTATTTTCGATATAACCACTTACATCGATTAAAAAAAAAAAAGTTTCAGACGAATATTTTAACCTTATATACGTAGTAGAGAGACGGCCATAACTGTCTAAGAATTTCGCAAAGTGAATCGCTCGCATTTACGATTATTTATTTGTGGACAATGAATAAATTGGACGCAACGTTTGACATAATATATTATATTGTATTTTCGATTGGCTAATCCATACGAATATAATATTATAAACATCCGTTTTTGAAATAATAATTTATTATTGACGTCTCAAGTATGAATTCTTTAGCCCAAATCCCGCGGACAACAACATCCATATACTACATCATAATTATATACTTAGGTAAGCCAGATTACATATTATACGAGATTAACCAGTCTCCGCGCCACAATGAAGGTAAATAAAAATTAAAGTTTGAGGGTCTAGAAGGTACATTATATAATTATTGATAATAAATCATCCACGGGGGCTCAATTATTATCGTCGGCTAATCCTAGAAGATAGAACTGATTGCTCCGCGGACATTCATTCATATCGTATATATTTGTATTACATTTCATTACATATCAGCCCTTAAACTCTCCCGGAAATCCGGACGACATCTACAACATTGATATATCCAGTATTTTGCTTCTGGGCGGGGGGCTGATAATTTGTTGCATAGTAGATCCGTGATCCCTCATAAGTCGGCTGTATATGCTGATACCGCCGTATGGGTGAATAACATATATTTTGCACCGACCTTCATATAAATTACAAATTTTAATATACGCGGTTATACTACTGCGCGTTTTATATATCATATAATAAATAATACTATAATGATATTATGCAGTAGCACGCGTTCGCATGCCATGTACTGAAAGCGTTTTTAGATTTTCCTGAACATTTTGAAGAGTACTGCAGTGGATATAGTGTATGCATAATGACAACAACAATAACAATATAATATAATACGTATATGTAAACGACGTTATTATCATCATTATCATAATATAATATTATTATTGCTATTACAACGTGCAGGAACGGTATATAATTATTACGCGGACGCGTGCGCGGGAACGCGGGGCGGGGGGACGGTGCGCGGATGCGCGGTACGCAATACGCATATACAATAACACGCACACACACGCACACACACGCACACGCACACACACACATATGTATATAAACACACGCGAACGTCGTCGACGTATTATAATTATTATATATATATATATATTGTTGTATATAAGTAGTCTCGGCAGGCGGCCACTGCAGTCGGTCTCACCACGCGCGACCGCTCGCGCGAGCCCACTCTCGCATATATATACAGTCTGTGTATATACATGTATATAGTATATACACGAACCGTCTTGTGTGTTGCTACACTCGCGCGCCGTTCCCACGCTTCCTGAGAAGTCCGTTTCACGACGAGTGTTTTATTATCGTAGTCGTCGTCAACGTTTTTTTTTTTTTTTTTTATTTATTTCGTTTTATTATTATTATTTTTTATATTCGTCTTGGAGTTTTTTTTTTACTATTACTATTACTATTACTATTATAGTCGTCTTCGTAGTTCCTTCTCTCCGTCTTAAGCATAATATAGGTACCGTATTATTATTATTATTATTATATTGTTATTCGCCTTTCCGCGCGGCGTCTCTCGCGGTACACACACTCACACGCCCGTGTGCGCATATCGCGTGTATACATCGTGTATTTAATAAATTGTACACACGCGGTTCGGTAACATAAAACGAAAAACGACTTAGTGCGTATACCTACTACGCGGTCAGAGGCGCCATAATTGCTCCCGTGTGTGGCAAGCCGTACTTTGGCGCCCCTATGCGTCTTTTTGGCCATATAACATTTACGAGCGCGCCCAATGGTCGTTGCATAAAAGTTTATCCATAAAATATATATTATTTAATCCATAATGCAGCATGATATATATTGTATTATAGGTGACTATATAGACTATATAAATACATTTTTATAATAAAGTATGTACGCAGGTAATATTATGTATGTTTATTATTTATAGATGCACCTATATAACATTGTTGGTATACTACGAAAAATTAGATTAGTACGATCGATAAAAGCTATTTCCAACATCCAAATTTCCAATTTTCCAGTTCAAGTAGTTCATCAAAATAGTAGGTAAATAATATGTAACCCTTCAACCCCATACGTGCATAAAATACATGCATCTATGACGAAGAAAAATGGGCTGCTTAAATTTTGGCCATAAGATCGACTTAATTTGGCTGTCAAAAACTTAAATGACACCTGCGCTATATATATATATATATAGAGAGTTCACGAAAACCGCGTATACGCCGGATAAACTTATGTTGGCGCCCGCGGTTCGACTTTGAATTTATTCACGACCCCAAACGAGTTTATATAGGCGTATACTTTGCATCGCTTACATATTTATTATGTTCGATTTCGATGTTAAACTCTCGACATCGCAGCGCTCTGTCTCTATATTTTATAATTCTTGTCCATACGCATAAATCAGACAACTGACAAAATATCGCGCATAAACAATATTAATTTTATATTTTTATAATATTATGGTTTATTGTGGGCGTATACGTAACGGTTTTTAGTTTTTTTTACCGAGAGAGCTGGTGATAAACGTTTTACGCGTCATATATAATAATATAACTTTAATAAAATATATCCCTTCTAAGACTTCCACTATATATATTATATATATTGTAAGCTCCAGTATGATATATAAACTCTAATTAAATCATTGTATGATATCATATTATATATTGTGTATCGATATGCCGCAGCTATAGCCGTCCCGAATCCCGATAAACGTTCGAAATGTTGCGTGTACTACGCGAAGAGTGACAACGATTATGCAATGTAATATAATATTATTAGACATTTTCAATAAGTAAGTGGGTATAATATACACAATAGCCAATTGGTGCGTATTATATACGAACATGATAAAAAAATTTGCGGTTAAGAATGTCGAACAAAATAACCTGATGGAGGTCAATTAATGCATCATGATATTATAATACAGATTAGGGAGAAAAAAATCGTTCTGTACGCTATTATTGGTATACGTCTCATCAACAATATCTCAATGTAGGTACCTATATATTATTATTTATTTCCCACCACGTTTGCACGCGAGCCGCGGCCGACGACCAAGTCGTTTTTCTTTTCGTTTCCATTTTTTATGTCACCCCCCCCCCCCCCCCCCCCCCATCACCCCTACAACCGAACGACTTTGACGGATGAATGGACGCGATTCGTGACGGCCCGGACTATTATTATAATATAGGTAGGTATATACTATACATTGTATTATATTATATTACATTTTATTATTTCGTGTTCATAATAATAATAATAATAATATAGCCATATAGGTATAATATAGCTGCCATATCACCGTAGGTACATTACCGGATTATGTCCGCGATAATTCCGCGCGGCGCGTCCATATCCATTTGACCGTGTCCTTCGCGCGCGCGTCTCCTCCTCGCCGCCTGCCGTTTTTTTTTTGACAATATAATATTATATACTTATATATCATACGAAAACACATAATACCTATGCGCAGAGAGCGAGGCACTGCTATGTGGTATAGGACTTATATATAAAAAAAAATGCACGTGTTTTTTCTCGTTTTCCCACTCATCGTCGTGGCGTATTCTTTATTGTACACTTGGTAAATTCGTTTCTTCACGTATACATATATATAGGCTTATTAAATTATATTATTTCACCGCGACTCCCCGCCCACCGACGTACACAACAATATATATTTTATCGTATAATATCATTGTCGCCGTAAGTTTATTATGTCGCTTCGCCTCATGATATTGTATTAGTGGTGCTGCGGCCGTTTCGTATAATATAATATATTGTGTAAACGTCCGTAAAACGTGTTCCGATTTATTTTTTCTCATCCGATTTGTCCCGCAGCAGACCGCTTCCGCCGGACGAGACTTATTTTCGATACCATATTATAATAATATCATATAAATGTGATAATGGCTGCATAATATATTATTATTATTACAATAATATCTGTAATATAATATGTTTCAAAAGTTTAAAACGTTAAATGATGTTTATAAATAATAACGTCTTTACCTAGGTATATAATACACTTCTGCAGCTGGTTACTGTATAAAACAACAACGACGACGAATTCGTCGAAACATAAAACTTATGGGTCAAACAAAAAAAAAAGATTTTATATTAATCACATTGAAAGACGACGAGAAACATTTCATATTATATTATGCGATTCCCTTTTTTATTTACACCTGCGCTGCCTGTGCTGTATAATATTTTACCCTAAATCTATTATAAGGGTTGTCATGTATTTTATATAATATGTTAAAGGGTGACTAATCCCGACGATTTATTCCGTAAAAACTCTTAATCTCAGTAATAATTGATATAATAATGTGGAAAAAATCGTCGATTTGTATGGTATCTTATGTACCTAAGTATATATACATCTTAATAATATATAAAATTATCATCTTACTATTATTATTTGTTGTCATAAGTATAAGATAACAGAAACACAAGCGTATATAACGTAAAAAAATATTTGTTTTCAACATAGCTCTAACTTTGTGCGGTTAGCATTTATAAGAGAAAATTTACCCATATTGTCAAACGTAAACGTAAAGCCGGTATTACACTGGATCGACATCATTCGATCGACACGTTGATTCGACATCTGCTACCGAATTCCGTTCGAATTTCGTGTCGATTTTTCTAAGAACATTATCTGGGTGATTGCATTGTGAGTACATCGGTTTTTTACGATACTTAAATTTTTGAGCAAATTACTATGATTACTATGGGTATCTATGTAAACTATTGGAGTATAAAAATGCTTATGCGGCATGATGAATGTAGATTTGCTATAGATATGTTGAGGTGGATACAACGCGTCATGCGTCATATTATGCGGACCGTTTGGTCGAGAACAAAACGCCAAGACACTAATATTTTATATCAAAACGCATTTGTACGAGTTTATGTTTCGTAGTTTAGCGTTTACCTATAATACTATACCTAATATAATAAAAGTACATTTTTACTTTAAAAATATTTTACAAATCTGTTTCTTGTAAAGACTATACACTTTTATGCGTTTATTCAATCATAATATATGGAATGACGAGATAGAACATCGTCGTGGTTGAGTAAAATAATAACACGGCGAAGTTGATTTGAATACGTTTTACATTTTACATGTTAATTAGTTTATTGCACTTGAATTAAATTTTATTGGCGATTCCCATAGCGCGTATATTTGTAGTATAATAATTACGTATAATAAAGCGATTAACTGTTGAATATAATTTAATAGTATGTACATCGTATACGGTACAGGTATTTTAGAAAATCTAAAAGTATAATTTTCATGGGTCACAGTCTAATGTATAAAAAAAATGTTGATAGATGTGATATTATATTGTATGCTTCAGGGATGACTTAGTTATATTCTCTATAAGTTATTTTTGTTTTCGAAAATTTGCAAAATTCACAAAGCAGCGAGTTAGATGATGAATGTATCCAACAGCAACAGAGGTGATAAGCTACATTTATGGATCTTTCACACTCGGACACCATCACGGATAGATCATCATTTCTAAAATACTTTTTTTCTGAAGTTAAAAAAAAATTATGAGGCGTGAATTTTTGCAGACATTTCATCATTATTAGTTTTTAAAGATGTTTTACTTATATAATTTTTTCATATTATAGAATTATATTATTATGTAATTATTTTAATATTCTACAAAATTGTGAACACAAATAACCAAAAAACAGATTTCGTAATATTCTAAACAAGCAGTAAATTAAGTATTTAAGTATAAGTTTCGGTGAATCTGTTGCTCCTCCCACCGCCGACACGCTTTGTGGACATACTATTATAATATAATATAACATAATATTGTACCTATACATTATAATATTATATGTGTGTAATGCAGTAGTTACCTAATGCATACAACACAAAAAGTCGTTTCCGTCCAGTATAATATTATATATTATAATATAGACAACAACAATAAATAATAATAATAACAATAACAATACTTCGTCCGCGTTACGTATTATTATATTAATGTACGGTCGCCGTTTGACGAAGTCTCCGAATTTCCGGGGTACAGCGCGTGGCCCGCCGAGCTGCAGTGTCCCCCTGCAGTACATCGAGACGTGGCGTCGCGGGGAGTAGGAAGCTGTAGTAGGGGACGCGCGCCACCTTTAAATTATACAACTAGACCTATAACGACCTACCTACCTACGTTATATGTGCGGACAAACGGAATAATATAATTACGCGCGCGCGCTCGTGGGGGGGGGGGGTGGACTGGAAGGAGGGTGATCGGCATCCGTGGGAACCGAAAGATTGCTCACCCGAGGGGGTTTCGCACGCGAAGGGTACGCGCGACCTGAGATCGTGTGTCGGGGGCGCGCGCGCCGATCATCCCCCGGCGGAGGCGGAGGGGTGCGTGTATTTTTAGAAGGGGTGTAACGGCGACGGCGGAAGAGGAAGAAGCGCGTCGGCGGCGGCGGCGGCAACGGAATGAGACGGGCAACAGGCACTGCCGCCGCCGCCGCCGGTTCAGTCCGTTACCCACCGTCATCCGGCGAGCATTTCGCACTCGCGTGTTCGTCGATTGTCGATTGTCGATTGTCGATGTTATTAGAATAATCATCGATTAGAATTATAGTTTATTATTTTTGTGTTCTCGTTCGCGACGGTGTATACTCATAATATTGTTGTTGTTTTATTCGTCCGTCGGATTTGTTCATTTTTCAACCAACTCGACCACGTCATGTTTTCGCCTACTCCGTCGCCGATTTCTCGGACCGTAACGTACAGAAAGGTAAGTGATCCTTTTTTTTCTTCGTAACCTCCACGTGGTTACAACAGCTTTAGGACTGCGTCATACATAAATTATCACGATACAATTTCGCGATGATGTCGTTTGTATAGGTACTATAAATTTTATCGTACCTATAATATGATTTTTTTTTAAATCAATTTCCTCACCACCAACCTCTCTAGCTCCCTAATACGACCATCATCATATTGCCTTCCTATTTAAGGGGATTCCATACCGTGATTTTCTGTTTTTGTCTAACAGACGCGCGACATAGGATTTTAGACGGATTCTTTGCAAACATATCAATTGATCTAATGAAGTGTGAGAATTCTGAGTCTACTTGAAATCGACTTTCCCACAATTTTAATTTTTTGATTTTAGCTTCTCCAAAAATTGAAATACAAAAATGTTTAAATACTCTTTTTTAATATGACATTTCCTGAAATTTGGGGGACAATATCAAAAATGTGGGAAAGTCGATTTCAAGTAGACTTGACGACAAATTCAAATCTGTTTTCAGAATAATTCTCATCACTTCAATAGATCAATTGGAATGTTTGGCAAAAAACACGTCTAAAATACTATGTCGCGCGTGTGTTAGACAAAAACAGAAAATCACGGTATCGAATCTCTTTAAGGCTGTGTGTAGTCGACGGTCGTCGTTTAGTGTTATATGAATATTATACGAAATATATATGCCGTCCACTCACAATATACAACCAGATATCGGTAAATAGTTAAATTAAAATATATAATTTACTGCACACGAATAAATTATAAAACTATTGATCGGAAAATGTTTGCATTGTATCGTAATTTGAGGACTAAGTAATTTTCCCGACCGTTTCCATAAAATTGTCTATAAAATCCACCGTACGTTTTCCGTTCGATCGAAAGTCTAACACTATCACTCCACTCGACAATAACTGTAGACGCAACGTATTAATTCAACGTACGAATAAAAATGAATTTAACCATCCGTGGTTATAATGTATTATTTTAATAAAGGCTATGTTAGTAAAAACAACAAACTTTATTTTTTTTTTTGCTTTTACGTATTTGTGGTCTGGTGTGTGGACCGTGAGAAAAGTGAAAATAAAAGGTTTTGTATATAAATACATAATATTTATAATAATATAAGATATTAGAGTAAATGTTTGGTTGCAATTATTAATGCGAATTGTGTGGATTTTAAAATTGTGAATGGTGCTGTTGTGTGTATAGTGTGCACTCTGTAGTTTGTAGTTTGATAATAATAAATTACGAACAGTCACGTGTTTCATAAAGTATTTTGTAGCTGGTAGCAGGTATATAACTATGTCGACTAAACGACTTACCTAATCGACTAAAATGCTCGAGGAAATATTATGTATTATATTTTATTTTGGTAATGCATTTTTGTTTTAAAGTTCACATCACAATAATAATTATAAATTATTGTATTTAACAGATAACAAAACCGTTATTGGAACGAAAGCGCCGCGCTCGCATCAATCGGTGTTTGGATGAGTTAAAGGATCTGATGTTTTCTGCCTTAGAGGTGAGAGGACATAATAATATTATAATATTATAATATATAATAATAATTACTTTATTTAAAAAAAAAAACGAATTAATGACATTTTAATTTTATTTATAGGCTGAAGGTGAAAATGTCGATAAACTCGAAAAGGCAGACATTTTGGAATTTACCGTTAAACATCTTCAAAAGATTACTAGAAGAGATCCCGTGGAAGAAGCTTATAAATTTCAAGTAAGTTTAAAATAGTTATGTATTTTTATGTTCCAAGTCTATTATTATGGTTCATTATCGTTTTATGACATTAAGTATCGTACAAATTACATAGGTACAAATTTAAGAGTCACTTTCGTTTGTCATACCTAATGTGTTTTAATTTTAATTTTTCAATTGTTAAATCGCAGTATTATACAATTTTTTTATGTGCTAGGTTAATGTAGGATAGGTTAAGTGAAATTTAAAATGTACTAATTTAATTTTCATGTGTACCTAATTCAAATTAGCAACATCTAACGTGATGAAATATAAAATCTTTAGAGTGTAAATGTAATAATATTCTTTCAGCATATTATATCTCATACACTTTCACTCAATATAAAAATAGATACATAATATAGATACTTATTATTAACATTAAAAAGCTAAAAAATATAGTAACCATAATTTAATTTCGTTTCATGATTAAAATGTATTTAAAACACAAAAAAGTATTGTTTTATTATATTATATAGATATTATATGATGAGACTTATTACGATAAATCTGAAAAAAAATTTTACGCCAAACGAAATTATATAAATTATATTCACTGTTTAATCCCACACGTATAACGGTTATTTTTGAAGAACAAAACACGTGTGACTCAAGTAGGTACCTATTTCTAACATTTCCAAGTTTCCGGAGCGCATCCGGAGACATCCGCATAGTATAGAGTTTAATAAGTGTGATATTTTATTAGGTCAAGGTCACATTTGTATGACGAGGGGATTGCAGTCACTTCGGAATTGTATGCAAATGTATTGAAGTAGGCTATATAATATGAACATAATGATTATATTATGTATAGGTTATAATCTATTACTAATAATAACAAACCAACAAAAAATTGTTTTTTCCCCTTCAAATACAGTTCAGAAATACTTTGGCTATTATTTACGGTCGTCTCTGTTGAATGATTTGTGTGGGTGGTGAGAGGAGAGGAGACACAAATAGGGTGATAATCGTCGGGAGTTTGCGTGAGAACAGTTTGAACAAGGTATACACATTTATAACGAAATAACGTTTATATTATAAACATGGCACACGCATAATAGGTACCATTATTGTGCGAGAGTGTAAGTTATCACCACAAATGACGTTCTATAAAATTTAATAATATCTCAATTCACCGTAAACATATGCGTAATGTATACAAAGTAGGTGCTGCAGTTCATTTTTATTTTTTCCGCATTACACCCAGGCAGGGAGAAAAAAAATTTCTGAAATTTTTCGTGATCGACATCACAGTTTACATTTTAAAATAAATGTACCTAGCATATAGGTAGATAATACTTAAATATACGCGCCAGTAAAAAAATTATCGGTCACTTTTTACTCTATAAGTCTGTATATCTGATAAAATTTTATTCACAGCCACAACAACAGAGCTTATCAAATATTATTTATGTTAGCAAGTTGAAAAAGAATTTACAAATCATAATTTGTCATTAAGGGATCGGTACGAGTTTTTCATATTGTCTGCAACAAATTCTATAAAATTTGAAAATTAAATTTTATATTTTAGTTGCCACCTTAATTATAATACTTTTCCTATAAACTACTATGCAATACCTATTTGGGGGGGGGGGGGGGGTAGGTAAGGTGTATTATATCGAATAAAATGACTTCACGGTGGGTTTTCTCAGGCATTCTCAGGCCTTGTAGAATCGTCGGATTTTGATAACTATTTTTTTACCTAAAAGAAGATTTCCTACAGGCCACATCGAACTCCGTTAGAGTGTGCGTTAATTATTATTTTTGTCTGTCCGCAGGAAGGATTTAGCCACTGTGCCAGCGAAGCGTGCAGTTTCCTATTGTCGCTGCCGGGCTTGGACTCTGTGGTCGGCCGCCGGCTGGTCGAGTACTTGGCCAAGTCAGTGTCTCGCGCGCTCGAATCTCAACTGCCAGCCGCCGCCGCCGCAGCCACCGCAGCCGCCGCCGCAGCGATGGCCGCTACTGACAAGCGGGCTGCCGCCACCGCCAGTGAAGACCGGACGCCTCCGCAGCCGCCCGACCACACGCCGCCAACGCCGCCTCCGTCGGCCGCGACCGCGACGGTCCTCGCGCTACCATGCCCAGCCGGTGGCACCACCGCTGGCGACACCGCAACCATCGGCACCACCGTCCACTTTGCGGCCATCGCCGCCGCCTCGCCGACGCTAAAACCCGTCGCCCTGAACGCGTCCAATCGTGGCCCACCGCACACGGTCGTCAGGCCCAAACCCACCAGGCCTGCGTTTGGCCGGTCCCCACCTACTCTACAGCAAGACGCCGCAGCCGCAGCTGCCG
Source organism: Metopolophium dirhodum (assembly GCF_019925205.1). Taxonomy (NCBI): domain Eukaryota; kingdom Metazoa; phylum Arthropoda; class Insecta; order Hemiptera; family Aphididae; genus Metopolophium; species Metopolophium dirhodum. The sequence goes on from NC_083565.1 coordinate 2,164,684, forward strand.
CTGCCGCCCTTCGCGATCCCATGTGGCGGCCGTGGTGATTGACGCATCGTCGACGTAAGCTTTTTGCGGCCGCGGCCACACTATGTACTTACTGCCACCTGCTGCACGCTTATCGCGATCTAGAGTGGCGGACGACTCGTCATCGATGCGCATCAAAATCGTCAGCCATAATTTTGATATTTTATACATTTAAGGCCGAATAAATAGACCAGGGTAGTCGTAATCTTTTCTTAATTTGGGTGGTGAGGGGGAGAGTTAGGGCCTTATAAGTCCCTCTCCCCCGATATCCACCTATGTGTTGGACTGTTAGAGCCACGACAGTGTGAGTTTCGTGGTTTTTCGTTTATTTTATACATTCTGTTTTGGGTGTTTATTTTTTGGATCAACTATCACAAAAGTTCACAATTTTATTGTTATAATATAATTAATAATTATCATGTATAAAATGTTTGACGCAGCAACTGTTTTCGGGTCTTTTCGAATGACATTTTACTTTATTTTGATTTTCAAGGAAATACAATTTTTTGGGGAGGGGGCCGAACTTTGTTAAACGTACGAAATATCTGCTGTCGTTTGATTTGGTGTGATATTGTACGTTAATTTATTATGTTTTCAGTTTTTGTAAATATATTATACATTATTTATATTATTATTATTTGTATTATCACTACTATTATTTTTATTATTATTATTATTATTATTATCATTATTATTATTATATGAGTACCAATATACTTTGTAGAAACGTATACTATATTAATTTATGCTTGATTTTATTTTATGTTATTAATATGGTTATTGTATTATGTTCGCGAGTGTGTGTGTGTGTGTTGGTTTCGATCGAGTTGTGTGTATAATATATCAATAGTCTATACTCGATAGTACTATAACATAGTATATAAATATATAATGTGCTTTAATGATGATCTCATCAACGACGTTACTTGATCGGTGTGTACGTAAAATGTAATTATTGAAATCGTAATAATGTTATTATCGATGGAAAACCGATCGCTCGTGCATTGATTTATTACGAATAAGTATGTACTCTACTTATTTTTATTTTCTTAGCCGCGGCGGAAACGCCGAGGTAACGAATTTCGACTGTAAATATTATAACAATATAATATATAATACCTAATAATATATTCTTTGGCATTTTGTATTTTATCGTCGTTATATATAATATGATTAATATGGTGCCATATGATATTATATTATTATTATTATTTATTATTATGTGTAACATAACATATAATAATAATATCATGGGGGACGGAGTGGCCGAGCGGACTAAGGCGTCGGCTGTGACGCAGTCGACCCGAGTTCGATTCCTCGGCCATGGGTGGCATTTTTCTTCGGACAAGTCACGGTGTCCGGAGAACAAGTGCCGCCATCCCCCGCCCGGGCATGGCAGATACCTACGGGTGCCCACTTGAAAATCTGCCAAAAACTACACACACGTGTTTACCAACCAACAGTATCCTCCCCTACAAATAAACAAACAAACAGCTAATGGCCACAGTTGCCGAGCTTAATGACCAATTAAAAAAAAATAAAAAAAATAATATCATATTATATTTTTACTGTGCCGTCCTTAGTCCTTATAGTTTAATAGTCCTTTGTAAAAACCCACGCATCTGTGAGCACCTATATATCTGTCGTTTACCGTATAGGTATATTATACAACATTATATTTTTATACACAGAAATCGGACAGTTTGCATATAGATTCGTGCAATATTATTGGCATAACAATAAGTACCTACGTTTAATATTATATTATATAGTATATTATCATTATCATTATTTTATGCACACTTGGAAGTTGGAATGCGTTTGTGTTTATTTCACTGTAACCGTATAATTCGTGAGGTATATTATATTATTATCTTAGAACGCGTTCAAGTGTTACGTGTTGCGTATAGCATAATATTATAATATAACTATAACTTATAAGTACCGGTACATAAGAATAAATATATCTCAATAATATTAAGGTTCACTGATATAGACAAAGTGATTTACCGAGCATTCCTACCCCTGGCCTTTTTAACATGTTTATAACATATGTTTTTGGGCTGGGTACAGCATTATTTTTTTCCAACGCATTTTTGTAACGCTTTGTTTACTGTCCTAAAAACGCAAATCAACAATAAAATTTAAAAAAACATGACACGCTAGTTGATATATTTTGCTCTACAAGGAAAATCATAAATATATTTTTGTTGACAACTTATTAATAATAAGTAATCATGACAACGAAAATCTTTGGAAAAATCGATAAGAAACAAAAAATCTTGTATCCAGTCCATAAAGATAACTATTTAAACAAATTAAATTCCTAGCAAAATTTAGCATACCAACTAATAGATAATATTTTTTTTCCACTGCACAAAAACTTAATATCTATGATTCCTCGTGATATGCTGCAGCAGTTGGAATTCAGTAGGTAGATCATTTTTTTTTAAAAATATTGATGTACTCAAATCAAAACTCGAACGAGCTTACATACTCGTTACCTATCCTTTGAGTTTAAGTGTTATTGGACGTACCTATATTGTAATATGAAGGGTGTGATCATCAGGCATTACAATTGCCTATATGAAACCCCTTAAATAGCGGGGTGTGTGGCATACGCAATAAATAAAATTGCTTTCATTAAAACTCGCCTGCCTTTGCCGAATTTCACGTGCAGCAGTCCTGTGCCGTGATAAGGACTCCACGTCTAGTAATATATAAGTCGGGAAGTCTTCCCAGAAAAATTCATGGTGGAATAGAATGGTATTTAACTCGCCAAATATATTTGTTTTCCTTATTTACATAAAATTACTGAATAGTTATAAAATGACGAATTTTTAAACACAGTAACATACTGTACCCCTATACATATAAATTATATTATATTTTGTATTAAAAATGTAATCGATAAAAACTACTTTCTCTTATCATGTGTAAGAATTTTACTTGATCGGAAAATATTGGAAATTTTTTTCAGCATTTCGTATTTAAAAATAAATAATCATTTGGCCGTTGATCTCAATTATTATTTAATGAGCTTTTTTAATAAAGCTCCGACTATTAAGTATAAAATATAATGTTGAAAAGGACGGGAACTCCAAGTCTGTATAGGGTATGTAGAGATGTCAACTTTTTTCTCTGGGGTCCGTCACCATTGGTCTTCAAAATAACATATTCTGTATCCAACTCTGCGGTGGCGGTGGTGATGGTCTCACGGTATATTATTATAATATCAATATAATAAATCAGAGATCGCGGGGACGGATGCACCGGTGCGATGGGGGCAGTGCGTCGCACGTCGTCGTTGCGGTCCGAAAATCAGACGCACGTCCGGCTACGGTCCGCCTGAGCCACGTACCGCGGTGGGCAAACACGTCGAATTACACGGCCGATCTTATTATATTATACAACAATAATCACGATAGAAATAATATATCATATTATTATTATTATTATATTGTATTGTATATATATACCTGCCTAGTGCCTACGAGTCGTAAATCGTATCGCCTCGTTTACTCGCCAACGTATATATTATTTTATATGATTATAAACCCGTTTATACGCGCGTCTCGTATATATAGAGCGGTATAGGGTACATTGAAGAGATCACCGAAACACGAGATGATATCATTATGAGCCGAGGACTTGTAGTTTATTTTTATATATTTATATATTTGTCCACATATAGACGGGCCGCAGAACAATGTGCGAGTGATCTGTATACACACATATTGTGCGGCTAGGACGTGGTTAGAAAGTTATAAGTTAAGTTAGAAATTGGTTTTATCTGTAACTAATTTAACTCAATTAGTTGTATTTTTCTCGTAATTATTGATCTGGTTATTTTTAATAAGTAAGAAGTTAAATTTAAATTAAATTAAATTACTTGAATGTATACAATTTGTCAAACATTCTAAAAAACACCATTGTTATAAAATGCGATAAATATTTTTGTAAATTAATGAAGTAATGAATTAAAATAATTTATTATACGAAATTTATTATTTTTATGCATAATATTATATAGTCTATTAGTCTTTTTTAAATAACTTTTATAATTTGTAACTTTTTATATTTTTTTTTTGAAAATTACATAATCATATAATTGCATATCATATTTTGCAAAAATATTTTCTTTTAAAATAACCAACTTTGAATACAATTTTTTTACAGCATATATTTTGAAATGCACATTTCTTGTTTTTTTATGTGCAGGAGTTCATACATATTTTGAGATTTTTAAGTCCTCAGCTCCATTCATAATATTATTATACATACTCGTAATATATAATAATACGTATGTGTGTACGGTGTGGTGTGGTAAACCGCACTGACCACCGATAATATCGTTACGAGTGTTCTCTTTATTTATTTATTATTACTATTACCGCCGTCGTCATCATTTTTTTTCTTACCAAAAGGTGTGATGATTGTGCGTCTACGATATTATATTATTATTATTTTAATACTGCACACATCTGGTGTCTCGGATAATATTATAATATACTTGAACGCAGTTTCGATCACGTTCCACGGCGGTTGTTATGATATATTATTTATATATTATTATATCGTATACTTATGATCTGGTCGCGGTCAAGTGATGGACCCGAGATTATATAGTAATAATAATAATAATAATAGCAGTAATACTATAATACATAGGTACGATATTATTTTCCACGTAGGTACTTGTACGTGTATTGTTATGCGTTGTACCTATATAATATTATGTATTGTTACTGTGCGGTCTGCAGTGCACCTCAAGTGTCATAACCAGGGTTCGGAACTAGTATAGGTAGGTACGCTAAAAAACAAAGAGCTATGAGTGTGTAGCGCATACGTTATGTAGATTGTAAAGGTACTCTAAAAAAATTAAATAATATGCGATTTAGAATGTGCAATTTTTAATAGGTACCTATTATAATTTTTTTTTTATTAAATCTGCATTTTTATGGGAAAAATTCATGATTATAACTCAAAAAAGGTGGGCAAGTGGATGTCGCTCTGCTGTACTGTAGGTTACAAGTGGGTCACTGTATAATGGATGGTATTAAATTTGAATTCAATGATATATCATTGTATAAGAAAAACGATTCTGAGTGGAGACGATATGTCAGTCTAGGTATAAGACATATTATACACTTATCTATGGTATTAAAAAAAAAATTGACCTATAATAAATTCCAAATTAATCATATCACAATATCCATTAGGTACATATAACGCGTTATACATCAACAACAAACCGTGATACTATCATCATAATATATCGATGAAAATATTACAAATTAGAAGTTTCAAGTGCCCACGAATAATATTATACAATCACAACAAAATAACTAAAATAGTTATTCTAGGTTTTTATGTAATTTCGTCCAAATTTGAACTTAAAATGACTATACAAATAAACTGTGCTTGTGTATTTTTTAGATTTTTTGGTAACCGAATTATCTATTTACATGGAATCTTGTTTTAAATTTTCAATCCTTAGCTATAAAAACTGAACATTTTATAATTTATTAATTACAATGGTTGATAATTTTCGAGATTTTGATAAATTCTGTCCAAATTTGATCTTTAAATGCTTATAAAAAAAAACTGTGCCTATGTATTTTCAATATTTTTCAACTGCTATTGTAAAAATATATCAGGAGTCTTGTATTAAATTTTTACACTTTTTGGCCCAACAGATAAAACTTTATTGATATTTATAGAAAAAAAAACTAAAAAAATTGAAAACTGAAAATGCCCGTAAACAGCTCAAAAAGTGTCAAAATATTTTCAAAATTGTATGGTGTATAGGAAATGCTAATATAAACATTCAGTGAAATTTTCGTTTTTGAATTACAAGAAAATAAGGAAATCGGTACATGAGAAATCGAGTGAATATCTAATGTTGTAAAAATATGAATTTAAAACGCTCATAAAAATTTAATTTGACTTTCTTGTAGAAATTTTTTTTTTGATAAAGTTAGACAAACTTATGAGGAATCTTGTATTAGATTTTAAAATCTTAGATTTAAAAAGAAAATTTTTTATGAATTTCTAACTCAAAATAATTTGCAAATTTTCGTGATTTTTCCGTATTTTTTCAAGATTTGAACTTTAAACGTGTATAAAAAAAAAACTGTGACTAAGGATTTTTAATTTTTTTCATCTGCCTTTGAAACAATAACCTAGGAGCCTTCTATTAAATTTTCAAGCTTTTTTACCCAACAAATAAAATTTTATTGATATTTATAGAAAAAAAATTTAAAAAAACTGAAAACTGACAATGACGGACATTTCAAACAGTTCAAAAAAAGTCAAATTATTTTCAAAATTGTATTGTGTATAGAAAATGCAAATATAAACAACCAGTGAAAATTTCATGCATCTACGGTCATTTGTTTTAGAGTTACACCAATAACCAAAATCGATTTTGTTAAAAATCGATTTTGCGTAAAAATTCCCGTTTTTCCTTAATTTTTCTTTTGTTTTTCACATCGCTTTTGAAAACTACTGGGAAATTAAAATTTTGACCTCCCCAATGCACCAACGATATTCACTTTCCCATCGAACAAGATACTGAAGTCGAAAATCGAAGCATTATTTCGACTACTTATCGTGTACACAGACACAAAAATAAAAAAATAAAAAAAAAAATAAAAAAAAAAATAAAAAAAAAAACACACATCATTGTAAAATCAATACATTCATCGTTTCACTCAGAATCTAAAATAATACACATTATTATAGGTGATATATTTTTTATTTTATTTTTTTACTGAGCTTGAGCCCGGAAACTTAGGCCATTAGCCATTATTATTTATTCATTTTTGAATTGAATTAATTTGATAAAAATTGCAATTTTTATGGTTGATTTATCAACTATATAGGTATATAATATACGTGAATATTATGTATAGAATCTTAGAATATATGCGAAATCTCTTAAAATTTGGTCAAACATAAAATGTTGGATTTGTGTTTTACCCATGTGTTATATGAAATGGAGTTAAGTCAAGTCAGATTATGATTATGTAGCTTCCTAAAAAAAATAGTTCCAGCAAGGATTCCGAGCTCATAACTTAAGAAACGTAAACATTGTTCGGGAGACTGTTTTTCGTAAGCTCTTAAAAATCGAAAATATTTTAGAAACTCCGTTGGGCGTATACCCGCATTAGCCTAATTGCGTCATTGTATAATCGGTTTGTAAAATGTAACAAACAATATTAAAAGCCTAAATAATAATATTAATATTATATTGTTATAAGATCGAAGGACGTATTTGAAAATATGTTGTCGTTCTCGCACGTACTTTATATGGTCTCGGTGTTGATTTCAAAATGAATATATAAATTATAAAATATTCACTATAGGTATGTTAAGTTAGTGACACTATAAAAAAGAATATTTCAAGATACGAAAACTTAAAATTTATTTATTAGTATCAAATTGTAAATTTGTTGTAAATTGTGTACAAAGTATTGAAGTACATGTTACACATTTTAGTGTAAATTCATAATTGTTGAACTTAGAAAGCATAAAGAATGATGAAGTATATAATAAATTAATACAATATTATACATATTATAAACCATTAAGTATGATGGGTTTTCCAATTTACAGTACGAATCTTATTTCTTACGTCAGCTTTTTACCTAAATATAATATTGTATTTTTGACATTTCTGATATAATAATTTATTTCTAAATTTTTTAAATTTAATTTTCCAAACGATTATCGAAAGAAAAAGATATTTATTACCTAGGTAATAAATAGGTACAACACATATTTCATGGTTTTCCATTGTATCACACACGAACACACGATGATAGACAAACCAAATTCGAAAATAATATTATAACAACAGAACTGCTCGCGAAAATATATCATCGACATGCAACACAAATTACTCGACGCCGTATTTTGTGGTGGTTATTTGCTGTTGAAAATCAAATGTATGTATACTTAGTTTACTATAATAATATGTTTTAGACGGTTATAGGTCGACTAAAAAAAGGAATGTGTTTTTTAATGAGACCAGTGTTGTCATAAATTCATCTCGTGTACAATGTTTGAGATTTTTCTAGTCATAATAAAATGTAAAGTTTTGATATAGTAGTTTATATAATAATTATGTGTAAATATCTATCGCCGTATTCCAATTGAACGATAATTCGTTGGTTTATTATACACTTATCCTACGAAATCATAGGGTAACATACAATTATTATAATTATCATCATAAAACTATAATGGCATAATAATTATTATTTTAAAGACTATAAAAGTATAAAACATTACAATCTAAAAATTAATAAATATTATTAAATTATTAAAAATACAAGATAACAACTTTAAAGTACCCAGAATCCAGATCTTACAGGTAAATTAATAGTACCTATAGGTACTAACCTAATTATTATGTTTTACAAAATTTGGATAATTTTTTTTCTTTTGATTTATCTTGATTTGATTGTGTCGTGTACTGTCACATTTCCATACTTATGTAATATTTTATTGAATAAAAAAATAATATAATCTTTATGTTCTGCACATGGGAAAACGAATGATTCAAATAATAAAAAAAAAACCTTTAAGAAAAAAGTATACATTTTGATGAATTCATCATGATTGAGAAGTGCCGAAAAATTTACTCCAGACGAAACCAACATATCTAATGTTGACAGAAATTCGGTACCGGTTCATCTTGTTCGAGTTCGGGTAGCTCCATTCCTATATAATACATACAATAGGCATCCAATGGAACCAGAACATGATATTAATTGGTAGGTATAATTTGAATGCAATATATCAGATATATCTATTATCTGGAGGCTAGGACTGACACCACTCCGAGTTTTTACATAAAAAAAACTACGGGCTACGGGTCGGGTCTAGTGATTTGTGGATATTATTCTCCGGGTCGTTGTACAATTAGTATTATATATGTATACCTAGGTAAAAGGTACTATACTATAGATGACCCCGTGCACTTTCACTTCGTCACCCGTTGAAAATGCCAACTCTATATGATTCAAACTTTGTTCAATTCGTTAGGTATTTAATATTCGTATTTGTAATGGTGTTCAAAATTTAAAAATGTTGAACGATCATCTTGCAACTCAAAATACTCGTGCAAGCACCACCGATCTCGTCACTCGTATACTGTGTGAAAATTGTAGAAATCGAGCAAAATAATATCGTATAATCATATGCAGTTTTTTTTTAAATCCATTTATTACGGCTTCAACATTATAGTCATTAGCCGGGAACAAAAACATATTTACATGTTATTTACAATCATCATAGTATTTAAATAAAGGTAAAATACAGTACAGCGGAAATGGTAAAAATAGTGTAAGTAATAATAAAACAAATTTTTAGTAACTATTTAAATTTTATTGTATAGATTGGTTATTTTAAGGAATATTATTAAACAGTTAAAATTCTCTATACTTAAATATGCAGTTTATTAATTATTATTTTGTAGGTATATTTGGTAATAAAATAAACCGGCTACAACAATCAAATGTGTTTTCTTCGTTGTCCAGGAAATACCTTCTGTAATGTTTATACTGTGTTTATATTATTATAATATGTTTGTTGATTGTGACATTTTTCGTCAGTATAGTTTTGATTTCTTAGCGATCATCTTTTTCATACGAAATTGTATTTATTTTTATATTTATTTTCGTGCTATTTTATAACTATAATAATTCAATAATTTGTGTATATTTTCCAAATACACGATTTTAAAACAGTTTTAGTTTGGAAATAACTAGTACGCGTGAATCAGCAGTATTAAAATATGTGTAACAACGAATATCACGAATATGCTTTTAAATGCTTTTTGCAGAAGACCTACGAGTTACGGTAATATCTCCAAAATTAGTTTTATAACTTAATCCTATTTTACATTTTTTTTTTTAAATTTATAAAAAATGTTTAATTTTTGTACTAAATTGTATTATTTTACAGTTTTGTTTTTGCTGACATTTTTACCTTAAGTATAATGGTTACTTTTCTTACTTAATTCTATTTTACACATTTTTTTATATATATATTATATACCTTAAAATTAATTCTTAGTTTTATATTAAATTCTTAAATTTTTATATATTTATTAAAAAACACGTACTTCCTTTACAATTGCTACGATAATTACCTACTCACCATCTTTCTCTACCACAATATTATTTATTAAATAATATTAAGTAGGGTAATTTTAAATTATGGTTTTTTTTGTGTGTGTTGAACTAATTCTGTGTTGTCAGGACTTGGAATTGGTCGCTCTCAACATTGTAAACCACTTACACAGTGTCTACTGGTTTATGTCTGTTTTTCCTCTTTAATGATCTTATTATTTTAAATAGGATAATTCCGGTTAATATTAGTACTACCGTCGTCAACCTTGCAGAATGTACCATTTTTATTTTATAATTTGATTTTTAGCTTAATTCCTGTGTTACTTGTTCATCTAAGGCTGACATTGATTTTGAATATAATTTTAAATCATTAAACTTCACCGCTGTATTAAGGCTAATTTGGTTCTCATCCTCGGGTTTTTGTTGTTTTATTTTATCATTGAAGTGTTATTAAAATTCTTGTACACAGTCTTTAGGAAATATTGCTTTTTCCCAGATATTTTGCTAATAATATAATGGTGTTATAATTTGTGAAAGCTTTACAGTTTGGTTTTAGACTTAATATTCCTGATTTGTTTATTTTTATATTTTCTACTTCGCCCTGACAGCTTACAATTAACTCAATAGGTTCGTGGGTTGCATATATCCAACGATTACTATTTCCTAGTTGGCGCCATGTGTCATTAAAAATTGGTACATATTTTATGTCACAACTTTCTGGCATATTGTTTTATTTTGTAAATAATTGAAATTCACAGCTCGATTTAATATTGTTTGATAGTGGCATATTTGATTCACAGATTAGTTATTAATAGATTTTATTATGATTGTTTTTTAACATCAAAAAAATTAAAAAAAGACATACATTTTTTACCAAGAGTATATTAGTTTTTCAAGACAAAATAACATTTTCAACATAACTCTTGAGCTATTTACTTAGTGTTCTAACCTAGCCGTATTTTTGTATGCATATGCTAACCTACAGTATTCTCTTTTGTTTTGTGATATAATTTATATCTAATCTACATTTTAAGCTATTTTGTTTCAATTCTGTTTTGATATTTCAAGAGACTCTATGTATATTATTTTATGAACTCAACTCATCCGCATACATCAGCTATTTTTTTTAGGATGAGTTTGCAACTGTCGTATGTAGATTGTAGGTACTATTGTTTATTTGAAATTGTAAATTTTTTTTTGGTGGTAATAAATTAAATAAGTATTATTATTATTATTATTTATAAATATTAAAAAAAAATTGACTTCTTTTAGTTTTTTTCTATTTATATATAACACAGTTTTATTTGTGAGGACAAAAAATTGAAAATGCAATACCTACAAGGTTCTTATGATTTATTTTATGATTTATTTATAATACAACAGATAAAAAATATTGAAAATACGCACAATATTTTTTTTTTTGGTACCTAAGTATTAAATATAAGATTCTTAGGTTAAAATTTTTACGGAATTAGATATTCAAACAAAAAAGTGAGTCACTCTGCTGTTCAGTAGGTTACAAGTGGGTCACTGTAATGGATGGTGTTAAATTTGAATTCAATGATATAATATCATTGTATAAGAAAAACGATTTTGTGCGAAAACGGACAGTCAGCCTATGATATTACTAAGTATATTATGATATTTCTAATTAATTACCTAGTATATTTGATAATATTATCGTGAATAAAGTAATTTTTATATTTACCTATTTACATACAACCTTGTTTCTAAATTTTCAATCATTAGCTATAAAAGTTGAACATTTTATAAATTTTTAACTAAAAAATAATTATTAAATTAAATTTGATACATTTTGTCAAAATTCGAACTTTAAATGCTTATAAATAATTACTATTATTGTAATTGTGCCTATGTATTTTTAATATTTTTCAACTGCTATTGTAAAAATATATCAGGAACCTTGCATTAAATTTTCACGCTTTTTTACCCAACAAATAAAATTTTATTGATATTTATAGAAAAAAAAATTAAAAAAACTAAAAAAATTGAATACTGACAATGTTTGTAAACAGCTCAAAAAGAGTCAAAATATTTTCAAAATGTTATGGTGTTTAGAAAATGAAAATATAAAAATTCAGTAAAATTGTCATGTAGATACAGATATTCGTTTACTAATAACAAAAATATAAGAAAACCAATATATGAGAAATCGAGTAAATATCCAATATTGTAAAAATATGAATTTCAAACGCTTATAACAATTTAATTTGGCTGGCTTATAGACATTTTTTTTTTTTGATAATGGTAGACAAACTTATGAGGAATCTTTTATTACGTTTTCAAATCTTAGATTTAAAAAGAAAAATTTTTAAGAATTCTCAACTCAAAATAATTTTTCTAATTTTCGTGATTTTTCCATATTTTGTCATGATTTGAACTTTAAATGCTTATAAATAATAACTATGACTAAGGATTTTTAATATTTTTCAAACGTCATTGTAACAGTATGGTAGAAGCCTTGTATTAAATTTTCAAGCTTTTTTACCCTACAAATAAAGTTTTATTAATATTCATAGAAAAAAAGACCAATACAATTGGAAACAGAAAATGTTCCCAAACAGTTCAAAACAAATCAATATATTTTGAAAATTTCATCGTGTATAGAAAATGCAAATATAAACGAGCAGTGAAAATGTCATTTACATACGTTCATTTGTTTTAGAGTTACACCATAAAAACCAAAATCTATTTTGTGGAAAACCGATTTTGCGTAAAAATTCTCGTTTTTAAGGTTTTTTATTTTGTTTTTCCCGGCTCTTTTGAAAACTGTTGGGAATATTAAATTTTGACCTCCCCAATGGCAGCAACAATATTCACTTTCCCATCGAACAAGATACTGTAGTGGAAAATCGATGCATTATTTCGACTGCTTATCGTGTACACGGACACAAAAAAAAAAAAAAAACACACATCATTGTAAAATCAATACATTCATCGTTCCACTGAGAATCTAAAATGCAACGAAAAAGAAAATATTAAACGGATGCATTCTCGTGTGCATGAGCATGCCATCGAGCGCGTCCCCCGGTTGCGGATAGGGGAACGCCCTGTAGATATACAGGGTAGCCGCGAAATAAGCCATACCTTCGGGACGGACGAATAAGCGGTCGCGGACAAGCTCACCACCGGGGAAACGATCGACCCCCGGTGTCCCGGTAGATCACACTGCAGCAGACAGACAGACAGGCTCGAGGTTAACGTGAAGACAAAAATGAACCATCCGCGAATACGAAAGAATGACACTGCAGTATTATATTATGCACACGAATTTTTTTTTTTCGAGTCTTACACAATATACATATACATCGCAGGGGCCCGCCCTGGAGTCATAATATCATCATCATATATTTCATATGACTTCATACAAATTTTTATGATTTAAGTTTTTTCATATTGACTTTTCAACATTTTTGCAATTTTTTAGTTTTAACTAGCATCTTTTATTAGTTATTACGCATCATTATTATTTATTATTGTAAAACGTATATGTAAATATTTTTCTACCTACTATATTATATTATTCTAATTTATAATCTTAATGTTAATCTTTTTTTGTATGCTTATAGTTATATATTTTTTTTTATCTTTTTCATACCTATTTATAATTATCTTAGTGTTTTATATTTTCAACTTATTTAAAATAATTAGCCTAAGTATTAATCTAATTCTGAAAAAATTCCAAAAACTTGGAAACACGCCATTGTCATACCTATCCAAAAATCTGGAAAAACAAATTAATCATAGAAGTATGTAGACCGGTATCTTTACTAAATACAATGTGCGAAATATTTGAAAGAATCATTGATACTCGGTTAAGATGGTTTCTCGGAAGAATAAATTATTTTTCTCCCCAACAAAACGGTTTTGGCAATCATCGAACCACATTCAAAACGAAATTTTAAAAACCTTCGAAACCAAAAACTTTCTAGGACTAGTCTCCTTCGATATAGCAATACTATATTACACTACGCCTAGCAACCTCGCATAATAGAAAAATTTCACAAAATACTTTTTAATAATGGCAATATAATTAAACATTTTCTATCGGACAGAACATTCCAAGTAAAAATCAACGGCTTCCTTTCCTCAATATTCAAACAAGAAAATGGTGTAACTCAAAACTCCAATATCTCAGAAACGCCTTTTGTCATTGCCATCAACGGCCTATGTGAAGTAATTAAATTTCCCGTAAAATCCTTCCTATATTCCGATGATTTATATACATATTGTGCCGCGGGATAAAGCTCATCATCCCTTAAAACTAACACCTCTCCTGACTTACTCCGAATCCGCATCCATACAGCCGAGGACTTCGATACAGCCCAAGACTCCTTATAGAAAATCACATCATTAACTAATAGCAACATATAATATGGTCAACCTTCCACTCCGAATTCAATTGAGAAATAAATATACTGTATACAGTCCTTCCATGGCCAACCATACCACTATCCAGACGACAGCAAGTAATTCTAAATATATCACGAATCGACTACACATTATGGTTAACTCACAGACACCTTATGGCCGGAACTGAACAGGCTTATGCCAAACATGCGGATAAATTCTAACAGTCAAACATAAAATTTGCCACTGTCGAAACTTCAGTAATATTAAAGCCCAGCTTGACATCGCAGAAGATCTTGATGAAGCAATGAGTCAAAAGGCAATACCAAAAAAGTATTCAAATGTACATCATAACCAACACATATTGAATGTATCATAACCACTATTATTACAATATTACTGTATACTGTCATGAGATAATAATCATTGTTGTTGCGGCTTAAATAAAAAAAAAAATATTAAAAAGTTAATCTATTGTTTTTTTTTCGTATGCTATAACTATATATTTTTTTATCTTTTTAGTACCTATTATTGTCTTAGTTTTTATATTTTAAACTTATTTCAAATAATTAGTAGGACATAGGTATTAATATATTAAATTTTTTTGCATTTTTCATGCAAAATGCAAATATTAATTATGAATATAATATAATATTATATTTTGCCTTTTTCATATGGTATTTTTTTTACACTTTTCGAACATATATTATCTTTTTCCAAATTATTAATTTTTTTGCATTTTTATGCATTTAACCAATATTTAATAACGAATAATTAATAAAGTATTTCATCTTTTTCAAATATTATTAATCATACTATTTTATGTACCTTTACAATGTTCCAATAAGCACACTGATTAGTATATACTCGTAATGGTAAGTATTAGGTAAGTACCTAAATTCAGATAATTCAAAAACGCAATTGATCGAAAACATGCGTCAATAATATCAGGGCGTTTAGTTGCATCTAGAGAAGAAAGTATACGGCGATATTCAGCCGATCAATATAATAATATGTTACCGGTCACCGGGTTACTGGCGATAACAACGAGACGTGTTTGTGCGCGCACGGCCGAGAGCTCGTTTCGTTTCCGACGTCGTCGTTGGACACCTGTTGGCCGCGATAGCGGTTTACTCGAGAACGTGCCCGCTCGCGCGTTCGTCGTGTGCAGTGCTCTATAATTCAATATTGGACATAACGTGTTGTTTCCGTGTGCGTGTGAGTGAGTGGATTCAATAAATCGCGGTTTGTAAACTGCGGTCTCGTATCGAATTATTCGGTTCTGTTCGTCGATTTTTTCCCGCGGCCGCAACCGCCGCACGTCGATTTTCCGTGTACGCGGGTCGACTATAATATTATAATGATATTCAATTATATGTTATACAGGTATATAGCCATATAGGTACCTGTACATATAGGTATAATATCGTGCGACCGACGTCGTTGGACTCGACTACTGCTCGCAAGTATGGGGTACGCACGGCGTTGTTGTAGTATACACTTGTACAGTGTACATGACACCATAGGCGCAGTATGACGTATACATCTACCACTACATGATAATATTATTATACTTGGTATGTTATTAAACAGGTCGAATCGAGGGGAGGCGGAGCGTGTTTGGTGAATCGCCCGGTTTTCAAATAATACGAGCGATATATTATAGTACCGATGTGGTGTGTGGCTGAATGATGATCAATGAACGGCACGTTTCCATTCACAGACGTGACGTTATCGTCCGGCGCGACCACACCGGTGCACTCTGCAAAGCTCTCCGCTCGCCCGCTCGCGTGTGTGCACAGCGTTATTTGTCGTTATAACATATTATTATTATTATTATTATTTATATTGTATTATGTGTATATTATTTTTTTTTTTTTTATCGACGAGCCCGTTCGAAACGGCGACCGCCGATACGTGTGGTTTGTTCTCGGATCGTTTTCCGCCCCTGCTCGACCCCGACGATGCGGTCCGGTTGCGGCGTTTTACTCGTAATCGATTTTTCTTCGGTCGTCGTCGTGTAATTACATTATAATCTCGTGTTATTTTCATTATTATTGTTGTATTATTATTATTATCGTAATCATCATCATCATCATCATCATCATCATCATCGTAGTATCCGCGACGACGTCCTGCTGTAAATACAATAATAAGTAACATATTATAGGTATGACGTGTGAAACGCGTACGCGATTGCGGCTAGACCGTAATATAATAATAATAGATAGTAGACACTATACGAATTACGATGCAGCAGGTACATAATCTCGTTTATTGATTATTCGCGTAGTACGCACGCGTAACGATATCATAATATTTTCTAGCATTCGTGTACGATATCTGCACTATTTTACACCGTATCGGGCGTGATATTTACAAGTGCATGTTATCATATTTTATTTTAGTTGACGTGTGTCTGGTACTACGTAAAATATCAATCGTTTTTATCCCTGTTGTAACCCAGAAATAGTGCATTTAACACTGAAACAGTCTTTTATTTATAGTATTTGAAATACACAGGAATAAGTGGTGGTATAACATTATAAAATAATACCTACATATTTCCAAATATAATTTTTTTTTCCAATAAAATCAATTATTTGAACTAAACAAAATATATTTTAAATGGGGTTTGTATGTATTAGGAATGATAACACTTAATGTGACTATACCGCATTTCTTAACTGACCAGCTCATCCAGTGTACTTCGTTGTCAACACTATATGATTCAAACTTATTGTTAAATTCGTTATTTAACGTTCGCGGTATATTATGGCCTATGGGTGTTCAAAACTTAAGAATTTCCATTTCAACTTGAGTGCTAAAATACATGTGCAAGCACAACTTTAAAATGTGAAACACAAAAAAAATTAAGAATTATACCGTCTTCGTACGGTAGACAGAAATGAAAACTTCTACTAATACATTTTTACAAAACTTTCAAACTCACTGGTATAAAATATAAGGTTTAATGTATAGAACGACACAATTTAAGATTGTATGGTTGCCCAATGCCCATCGACTTGTGATGAGAAAGCCAGTACAGTGAACATCGCTTTGTTTTTTATTATAGCAGCGCTCCGTGCGAACAAAATAGTGTCGTTAAGTAATTTTAGTATTTTACCGTAGTCGATGTGCCCACATACTATCTTAAATCCTGGTACAAGAGCCACCCGCAGATAAAAGATCCACCACTATCCATTGTCGAACGTGCGCTCACACATTATATATAGAATGTATAATGTACTATAGATGCATTGGATTGAAAGCGTTATATTTGTCGGTTTCGCTGATTCTTTCAAGCGTTTACTCTCATATAATATACAGTGGATAGAACGCGCGGGCACACTAAATGTATGCCTAACACCTGCTCCGTGAGATACTGAGATCCTCTTCGATTTAAAAAGAAAAAAAACTACGACGATTGAATAAGTAGTTTCGGAGCCAATCCGTAACAAAGATTTCCACTTTTGATTGCTTTCGCTATTATATATGTATAGATTATTAACTACGTATTATAATCATGGAACAAAAATATATTTATTGTTGAGTTAGAAGTTATTTTTAAAAACAGTAACTCATTGTGAAAGTATGAAATTTAGTTAAAAGAAACTTAATTGTTTAAATAAACTTTTTAACTCATTAATTCCCCGCCTTGCTATTCTGTGTTAGTTATTGGGTATAACACACCATTTATTTAAAAATCAACGACAGTAAAGCCAAAATGAATATCGCTGGACATGGTCCAAGGCAACGGCACCAACCCGATGTTGATGAACACCATGTACGCGATGATGGGTGGACGGGTGCCAGGCTGGAGGCGGCCGCTGGGGCCAGGACCACATGGACGGCCACGGTGACAGAGGTGCCTGAGTCCCAGACCGACCGGCCAGGCGAAGCAGAGACACGCATGTGCCTACGGCTGAGATAACGGCTTGGTCAAGCCACACGCCAGCATGGTCACGGCCTAGATGACGTCTAAGACCGTGGTGCAGTGGTACTCGCTGATATTGGGCCCAACGCGCATGAGCAGCGTCACCGGGTTGAGTATGGACTGCACCTGAGAACTGTTGGACGAAAAAGAACGCAGACAGTATACTGCCTGCGGCTCCATAAACGACGGCCTACTGAAGCACTGGCGTGCCGTCTGCTTGACGGTGCGAGATGGTGGCCTCGACGGTACACCGCCACTCGCGTGGTCGCAGACTGCAGCGGTTCGACGGAAATGTTGGTTGTCCTCGTCCTCACACAGCCAGACAGGCGACTCGGGCGTGACCTATATGAGAACGTTGTCGGAAAATATAGGGCTAATACCAGCCGCCGGTCCAGGAACGTGCCAATCTTGTGCACGGCCAGTATACCGGCCGATACCGAGAAAGAGATAATGGCCAGCGCAGCGCACCGGTAACACTGCTCTGTCACCTCGGCAATGTATACTGCCGTTGGCCGGCCAAGCAGTCCGGTGCTCAGGCCCGTCAGCAGCTGGACCGCGTATACGACCTAACGCCGGTGGCCATCAACACGGCCGTGTACAGCCGTACACAAACGACACTCAGATGAGCAGGTTGGTCGTCTCCCGGGCCAGCCTGTCCATGACCACGCCATCCAGTGCGCTGCCCGCGGCCACGGCGTATTTATAGCGCTGCCATGCTGACTGCAAGAAAGAAACGCTTTGGTTACAATATTAATATTGTCATTTCCATTTGCAATCGGACAGGACAGTATAATGGGCTATTCTTTGGGGCTGTTGTTATTTTTTTTTCTCTTTATTATCTCATTCTATTTCTTACAACTAATATTATATTTTTATATTTTATAATTTATTACCATAATAGTTCAATATTGTATAGTTGATGTGTGTCTGACATTACAAAAAATTTAGCAAAGTATGTAGTAATATTATAGCAGTATAAGATTTTCGCCACTGAAAGTGAATCTAGTTGGTGTTGGTATTGAAGAGGTGAACATTTAAAATGATATAGAGTTGCAACAGTGGTTGAAAAATATTAAAAATACATAGGCACACGTTTTTTTACATGCGTAAATATAAAGTTCGAATTTTGACAAAATTTATCAAATTGAAAATTAAAAAATGATTTTGTAGTTCAAAATGTATAACATTTACAACTCTTATAGCTAAGGATTAAAAATTTAAAACAAGGTCCCACGTAAGTATTTAAAATTCTGTAACCAAAAAAATCTAAAAAAATACCTACAGTATCTTTATCTTTATCTTTATCCTACAGTACCTACCTCAGTTTCTTTTTATAATTATATTATAAGTTAAAATTTGACAAAACTACATATTATATAGAATAACGATTTGAGTTATTTTTTTGTAATTTTATAATATTAATTCAATTTACCGGTTGCCTAATATTGGATCACAAATAAGTAATAACAGTTTAAATATAATATAAATTATCCTAGACTGACAAACCGTCTCCGCTCAGAATCGTTTTTTGTATACGATGATAGGTATTATATTATCATTGAATTGAAATTTAATTCCATCCATTATAGAGACCCACTTGTAACTTTATGTACGGCAGAGCGACACCCACTCAGCCGATATTTTAGTTTTATAATGATCAAAATATTTATACTTTTGTAAATAACACAATTAAATACAATTTATTATTATATTATTAAAATGTATTTTATATTAGTTTTAAAAAACATAACTAAAAATAAATTAAATCGTCAAATAAAAATGTATTAAGTGTAATAAGCTATTTGTATATTCATTAAAACTTGGACGAGTGCCTAAATGTTTGTTTTTATTAACTGAACTCCACCATGCGTCGATAAGATGTCAAAGTAAGAATTCGGAACTAGCATCTTGCATATAGGTAGGTACTTAATTACAGTCAAGATTTTGAAACTTGGCCCATACCATATTATAGGTATTTATAATATTATAATATTGTGTTTAAAAAAATAATTATTTACCTAATAGTATTATATTTTATTTTATTGTTGGCACCGTTTTGGGAAATCATTTTTAATAATATACGATATATTAGTTTACTAAATGTATTATAATTATAATTATTATAACATTTAAATATTTTTGAAAAATTATATATAATATAATGATGCATATTTTATTCTTACAATGGAGAAAATTAAAATATATTAATCCCTAATATTCAAAATATTTATTATATTGGACTAAAACATACCTATCCTTACATTTATTCAATTGTTTTAAATGCCTATATATACAAATACCTAAAAATTCGGCACATAATTACGTAAGTCGAGATGCAGATACACGTACATTTAAAAGTACAAAATATTTTTCACACTTGCGAACACACGTCATCAAGGCGAAGTTATATTCAATATATTTTTACCGCTCGAATAAAAAACTCTATAAATGGTCGTCGCACTCGTGTGGTGGTTTCGAATTGGCGATGTTGACTCGCGGGAGGCTGTATTATGCCTTCTATAATGCCTACTAGAAGCCTCGCCGATGATCACACTACTTCGATACATCTTGGATTGCCTATAAATCACGCCCGATCGAATTTGATCGAACGTCTTATACGGGATTGGAAGAACAACTATATACTGTTCGTAAGTTTCTCACGACTGGACACAATAACTGTACCACATGGCATAATGCGCTTTATATTTTTATATTTATTTTCGCTTGCATGTATGAGCAGTATAGTAACCCTGGTATACTTAGGTTTTAATATTGTTGAAAACATATTCGATTTAGGGAAATATTCTTGTGCACTCCGCGTGTCTTCGTTACTAAAATAAAATACATATTATTAGAAAGTCTGAATTAATATGACTGTATAAAGACGATTAACCTGCATTCATATCGCTGGTACTTAAAATATTATATCAAAAGACAAAAATACTAAAGTTAGCTTAGGTTAGTTTTAGGACTGAATCATGGGTTCTTCTACGTATTGCTTTAATATTCACCGGAAATGTTAAATTAAGCGTCGCTACATAAAAATATAAACATTAAAACACTAATCGATTGAAGATAATGTCGAGTTTTTTTTACTGCCCACGTATTCATACTTCCATTATTGTCTATCTATGATATTATGAATCGACAATAATATTATTATATTTAAAACGCCTGGGGAAACAAATCGCTGCAGTTCAAATCACGCCAATGTATAATATTATAGAAGGAGTTGCCTGACGAAACAAGTATTGAATTTGGATTTTGATAGTTTTTAAGTAGTTTTATAAACACAATTATTCTAGTTTGGTATCTAAAATTATTAATATTTAATACTTTATAGTACAATAAAATACAAACATCAAATTGAAGATTGTAATTCAGCAACAACTAACTATTAATTGGAAAGTACAAATATTTAATGTTAATAAATATATAATAATTATTATTCACAAGATAAGTAGGTACCAAGGTAAAAGAACAACAATCTAAGTTTTTAAATATAAAAGCTGGCGACACTTGTTGTAGACTTTTTGATTATAAATTCAAATTTTTATACAAACATCTCTCCAGCACCACCCATTCAAAAATTTTACAATTTTTTTTTACAGGAAATTAGCATGTAATTAGCATGAATTTGCATGACTATCGCCAAAATTTGCATGACAAAATATACAACTCTATGACAAAAAATGATGTGCGGTGCTGGAGAGACGTCTCACCAGCACCGCCCAACGTGAAAAATTAAAAATAATAACAAACTCGATATACCAAAATGTAGCACGTGATTAGCACGAATTTGCACGATATACCCCGAAATTCGCACGTGTCTGGTCCGCGAACAAACCACGTTCGACTATTTCGCGCGTCTCGCCAACACCGCCCAAAATGGAAATTTTGCGAAAATCAAAAAACTGTTTATGCCAATATTTAGCACGTGATTAGCACGAATTTGCACGATATACCCCGAAATTCGCACGTGTCTGGTCCGCGAACAAACCACGTTCGACTATTTCGCGCGTCTCGCCAGCACCGCCCAAAATGGAAATTTTGCGAAAATCAAAAAAATGTTTATGCCAATATTTATTAAATTTTCATTTTCCATTATTTTTTAGTTTTATTTCTAGAAATGTTAATAAAATTTTATTTGTTGGTTAAAAAAGCTTGAAAATATAAAATAGAAGGCTCCTAGTATATTGTTTCAAAGGTAGATGAAAAATATTAAAAATATTTAGTCACAGTTTTTTTTTATAAGCATTTAAAGTTCAGAAATCACGAAAGTTAGCAAATTATTTTGAGTTGAGGATTCGTAAAAATTTTTCTTTTTAAATCTAAGATTTTAAAATGTTATACAAGATTCCTTATAAGATTATCTACCTTTATCAAAAAAAAAATGTGTACGAGAAAGTCAAATTAAAGTTTTATGAGCGTTTGAAATTCAAATTTTTACAACATTTAATATTTACTCGATTTCTCATGTAGCGATTTCCTTATTTTGTTGTAATTCAAAATCGAATAACTGTAGATACATGAAAATTTCACTGAATGTTTATTATATTAGCATTTCCTACACACCATACAATTTTAAAAATATTTTGACTGTTGTGCCAAAAAGTGTAAAAATTGTATACAAGGCTCCTGATATATTGTTACAATAGCAGTTGTAAAATATGAAAAATACATTGGCACAGTTTTTTTTATAAGCATTTAAAGATCAAATCTTGACAAAATTTATCAAAATATCGAAAATTATCAATCATTGTAATTAATAAATTATAAAATGTTCAGTTTTTATAGCTACGGATTCAAAATTTAAAACAAGATTCCATGTAAGTAGTTTATTCTGTTACCAAAAAATCAAAATAATACACAAGCACAGTTTATTTTTATAGTAATTTTAAGTACAAATTTGGACGAAATTACATATTAAAAAACCTAGAATAACTATTTTAGTTATTTTGTTGTGATTGTATAATATTATTCGTGGTTACTTGAAACTTCTAAAGTGTACTATTATAATATATCTATGATAGTATCACGGTTTGTTGTTGATGTATAACGCGTTATAAGTACCTAATGGATATTGTGATAATATGATTAATTTGGAATTTAGTATAGGTACCTATTATAGGTCAATTTTTTTTTTAATACCATAAATATTTATAATATGTCTTAAACCTAGACTGACATACCGTCTCCGCTCAGAATCGTTTTTCTTATACAATGATATATCATTAAATTAAAATTTAATACCATGCATTATACAGTGACCCACTTGTAACCTTCAGTACAGCAGAGCACCTTTTTATTAATATTTTCACTGTAGATTGAATAATTGTTAAGTTGATAGAGCTAATTATTTAACAGTGGTAGACTTAATATAATGCTCATGTTGGATCCCTTGTTTTTAATTTGGTTAGCTCGTAGGTAGTAAAATATTTGAATGTTTTGATTAAAATAGGATATATTATATCTAAAATAGTTTAACTTGAATCATCTCTAAGGTTTAATACGATCATGTTATTGTTTGGGTGTGATTGTAATATGATTTGTACCGTGGTATGACGGGTGAGCTGGGGAATTCCAAACAGAAGTTCATCGATATCCCATCGTATTATTGTTATTGCTCATTGCCTATTGGCCAATAAAAATAAACTGCGCTACTAATATTGCTACTGTATTATCATTAACCATTTTTAGTATCCAGGATTTTTTTAATTCATTATTCCGATTTCACCGTTGTTGAAATAAACGTTGTTTCCACGCCGTTATGAGTTTGGTTATTTAGTTTGCACCTAATAGTTAGTTTATGTATAATTTTTCTCTATTAATTCATTACTATCTGAATAATGGCGGGTCGAAAAACAGTTATCCCGTCTCATCAAATTGTGGAAGCAGTTCTTAAGTTTAAAGACCGTATAATAACTGAAGTCAATGGTGAAAAAAGTAAGTAGACCTAAATTTTTATAAAAACTTACAGTAATAATCAATTTAATACTAAATTAAATTAATTGACCATTGATTAAATATACATAGATAGTCCAAGTAACAGTAAAATTTGTTAACGCTTGATAAAGTGAAATGGGAGCCAGAAATCTAGTAGTGTGGGAGCCATGCCAATAGGTTGCGCTGATCATAATTTATTCTGCCATGAAAATGTTGTTTTACCAAGATAATTGAAAAAATGATATATAGGTTTGAATAGCTATCAGTTATTAATGTTATCATTAATAATATATAAAAATTTAAATCAATGTTATTGTTGTCGCGAATAGCATTATTAGCAAGTAGCAACAGAAATATTTGAATAATTGCGATTTTCATTTTTCAATATGTCACGTCCTTGTGGATTGAAATGTGCGTATGTCAACTGTGGTAAAAGTGCGCGATCTGAGGTAGGTCTAAAACTCTTTCGTTTCCCCAAAGATGTAAATACATCAAGACAGTGGATATCGAACTGCGGTAAGAATATTTAAAGTAGCTATTAAGTATTTATTTATTTATTTCTTCTAGTTCTTAAACCATTGATTAAATATACAATTTTAATCTTAAACATCTTAACCCGTCATCAGTATCGGTGTTAGCGTTCCGCTAACATCAAACTTAAATTAGGAATCACTTGTTCAATTTAAAATAGATTGTTTTGAAACTCCATGTACCTCTTATTGAAATAATATTATACTAAAATAACAACAAAATCAGTACAAAAACATCTATTTGTGGATATTATGCCCCATTCAATTTTTGCAGTACCGATTTTGTTAGCGTCCCGCTCACACGATAGTAACCGTGTCATAATTTTTTTCATTTGATTTCTTTTACAAAATAGACAAACATTTTTAAAATGTGAGGATGATCACATATTAAATGATTCTGATAGTACCGAAGCCGATTCTGACTTAAGTATATTTTTTTTGTAATTTTAAAAATATTTTTTTTTTCTATCAAAAATTATTTGTTTTTAATATTTGTATAGAAGATTTGAATGAAAATTGCTATTAACAATCACATATTTGTAGGATATGACTAGATAAGTATTTTGATTTTTGTTTTGCCCTTTTAAGTTTGTTAAATAATTCACAGGACCGAAAAAATAATAATGTTAGCGCAAATCTAACACGATACCAACCATGATACAAAACATGGCGATACCATTGACGGGTTAAGTTCATAAATTCTAGACATTTTTTTTTTACTTAAACTTTACATTTTGTTTTTAGGAAATATAAATTTATTACATCTGGATGTAGCAGATTTGTACAAAATGAGAATTTGTCATCATCATTTTGTGCAAAATGATTTTACAAGTTCGAGTAAACAACGCTTAAAAAAGTCCTCAGTACCCCAGATATTCTCTATAGTAGAAGATAACCGTTTACACGTTACTACACCAACCAAAACATACAAAAAAACTAATTCTTATCTGTTAAGTCCATGTGCTGTTGCCTCAAAAAGAAAAGTATTATCACCAACAAATTATTCTCCAACAACAATGACACTCAGCCCTAATGAGACAATTCATTTTTTAACACCTACTACGTCTCATTATTTACCGTCTTCAGCTTCAAATGCCAATACTCCTGATACAACACCAAAAACCAGCACTCTATTACACAAAATTATTGATTTCCCATCTACGATAGAACCTGGGATAAAACCAAAAAAATTATTTTCCAGCTCTAATATTAATGTTTTAAATAAGTTAAAGAAATTAGTTGCTCATCAAAAAAATCTGTTAATGTCAAAAAGAGTAACAATATGCAAATTAAAAAAAAATCTAATTTCTTCAAAAATGCAAAATAAACATAATAAATCTGTACACTTCATGAATTTATTAAAATTTCCTTCTCAAGATTCAAAAACATTTGTTGGAATGCAAATATCACGTCATAATATGTCAACAAAACCATGGTCACAAAAAGAACAACAATTCGCACTAAGTCTGTTTTATAAATCACCGTCGGCGTACAAATTTTTAAGAAATTCAAAGAAAATTACATTACCTAGCATTACAACTATCAAACGCTGGATAGGAAGTTCTAATATCTGTCCTGGATTTAATACAGCTTTATTTAAACAATTAAAAATTAAAGCAGATTCCATGACAGAACAAGAAAAACATTGTACTCTTGTATTTGATGAATTAAAAATTAAAAATTTTTTAGAATATTCTAAATACTTAGATTTAGTCGAAGGTTATGAAGATCTGGGGCCGAAAGGCAGAACAAATAATTTGGCTGGACAGGCGATGGTGTTTGTAATTAGAGGGCTGTACTCGTCATGGAAAATGCCTATATCATATTTTTTACCTGCTACATCAGTTAAACATCTGGTTTTGAGCGAATTACTTGTAGAAGCAGTCACACGATTATTTAAATGTGGATTTATAGTTAAAGCTTTAGTTTGTGACCAGGGTGCCAGTAATGTGGCTGCTTATAGAGATTTGAAAATTACTAAAGAGGGGCCATACTTTCTAGTTGAAAATAGAAAAGTGTTCGCTTTATTTGATGTTCCACATCTCTTTAAAAATTTAAGAAATCATTTAATCAAAAAAGATTTTATATTTGAAGACAAACAAGTGTCATTTAAAGATATTAAAAAAACGTATGAGCTTGATAAAAATAGCTCTACAAGTCGGGCGCTACTTCATATTACTGACGCTCACATTAGCCCTGGTCCGTTCCAATTAATGTCATGCAAGTTAGCCTTGCAATTATTTAGTAACAGAGTTGTAACTGCAATGAAAACTTGTATCATGACTGGTCAGTTGGATTCTCAAACAGCACCTCAAACCGTTCAAATGGTTAAAAATCTAAATGATCTACTGGACTGCTTGAATAGTAATTTACTATTTAATTCGAATCCATCAAAATGTGCTTTATCAGATAAATGCCCACAGCAATTAGTATTATTAGAAAAGGCCAAAGGTTGGTTTAAAACATTAAAGACAGTATCACCAAATCAAAAAAACACTAGGCCGGTTTGTTTTGACGGTATGGAGTGGACCATCAATGCAATAATAATGTTGTTTGAAGAACAAAAAAAAAACGGTTACCATTATTTACTAACAAGACGAATCAACTCAGATGCCATTGAGAACATGTTTTCTGTTTTTCGTCAAAGGGGTGGATATAACAGGTAATTAAAGTACAATGCTTATATTTGGATGTGTAAAATATTAAAGTACCTAAATACTAATTTATTTAATCTATGATATTAATCAAAAATGTGTATGAATTGCCTTAGGAACCCTACTGCAAGAACATTCAGAACTACATTTCGAATGAATGTCAAGTCTAGTTTGATGGAACCGTCCAGCTTATCTAATTGTGAACCTGATGATGATATTCATTTGTTTAATATAGATACTAATGACTTATCAGGTAATCAAGTTGAGGGTGAAGAATCAAGTTCGTCTTGTTATTCAACGTTGTCTTTATCAAGTATTGATCAAGAGCCAACAGAAGAACTTCATGGTCAAATAACTCTTGAACACTGTTCTAATAGTTATTTTGCAGGATATTTAAGCAAAAAATGTTATGATAAGTTTAAATGTGTTAATTGTACTAATATTACCATGCAACCTGATGATAATAGTTTTAAACAAGAAGAATTTTTAATTTTTTGTAGGAATTATGATTCTTTAACTAATGGATTATTTTTAAAAAAACCTACTAGTTGTTTTACAGCATTTGTTTCTATGGCACAACAAATTATAAAAAAAACTGTTGAGAAAATGCCAGAAAAAAAAAAGATCAGAAAATTTCTTTGTGATAATATAAAAAATGAAAATAATGTTTGTAGGTTTATTGAGCCTTGTCAAGATCATTACACATACATAATTGAACATCTTATAAATTGTAAACTTTTAAGGGATTTTAACTGGAAATCCAAAAACTTTAAAACAAAAAGAGCTGAAAAAGCTAAAACTAAATTAAATATATTAAGGAATAATTAATTAGATTTATCAATATATAGAATATGTATGTTATAAATTTATGTATACTAATATTAAAGTAATAAAACCAATTTTATAATGCTACATTTATTGTGTAATTAGACACTATTTTTGAGACAATACTTAGACCAATCGATGTTGTATCCTCAATTATATTATACTGTATCGTTTTTGTAATGGGTAATTTTTCAATAATCTTATTGAAAAACATAAAAAAAAAAGCTGGTAAGTGGATGTCGCTCTGCTGTAGGTACAGTAGGTTACAACTTATAGGTGCCCCAACTTAATAAAGTCGCCAACAAACGATAAACTAAACCCATAATAAATAAACCGGACTTTTATTAGATTGGACTTTTTTTCGCGGGTCTTTTTTTACCAGACTTTTGTTCGTGGATTCCAAAAAAACACATCATTGTAAAATCAATATATTTATCAATCCGCTCAAAATCTAAAATGTTTCTACGTAAGTACGTTTTATCTATTTTTTGCATGAGCCAGAGAGAGAAAACAAACAGTGCGCGTTGCAAATATCATCTTATGTGCAATGATTTAATTGTCTTGAGTTGCAATTTTATGAACAAAAAATAAATTGTAAGAAATATCAAATAAGAAAAAATAATGTAATAGGTAAATAAAATAATATAATAACGATTTGAGATTATAATATCTTATCGTAAATTATTTTTACTCGAACTGGGATTTCTACGAATCAACAGACAACAGTGGACTTTGGACTGTCGTTTCTACTTTATTTGTGTGATAATAATTAAATTGTTAAATCGTGACACTACACGCTCTCTATTGACACATTGCGCTATTAATTTACTAGTTTCTATTATGCCCATTGACTTGGGCTATCTATGTATATTTAATCAATGAATTGACGTAGTAAATTATAACTTTATTGTGTGTATTCACTAATATGTAGGGCTCGGTAGTTATATAGATGTTAAAAAATTAAAAATATGCTTGAAAAAATGTGAAATATGAAAAACAAATTTAAGTATTTAATATAGAAATTTAAAATTATTCAAAATTCCAAAAATACCACTTTTTGTAATTAATTTTCACTAAAAGAAATAAAAGATTGATAAATAATTAGGTATATAATATTCAAATATTTGAATTTTTAAATTTTTTTGTGCTGAACAAATAGTTTTCATCGTCGTGGCGCGAGCTAACCTTAAGTAAAAAAAAATAAAGCGGCGGCACGACAGTGTATATTATTATCTCGAAGCAGGAGTTGCCCATTTCAACATTGTACATTTTGGTGTTTTTTTTAACCGGACCTAACTAATTATCTACTAAATCAATATATCTATATATATAAAAAGACTTGTCCTGGGTGATTCATCATCGCCTAGCCGGAACTGCTGAAGCTATGTATATGAAATTTTCAGTAAATGTACTTATTACTATGTATAGGCGCACTAAGAAAGGATTTTTCGAAATTCACATTTTAAATAGCTGCTCAAACAGGGATATTGAGGTTCAAGATGGAAATTGGAAATTTTATTTTTATTTATTAATAGTTGCCATTGGTTACACTCTACAGTAGAAATTAGTAATTATTTATTATTGGTTGCCATTGGTTATTCGGGCGGATCAGGTACAAGCTGGCATCAATTCGAATTATATTATAATATCAAAATTAACTTGGTATAACTTCGATAATTAGAGTTAAATCCTACACTTACGTACAAACAGCACTGGGTCCGCGACCTACCACAGGTAAATTACCTACCTGACAATATACTGCTGCGAATCAGAATTTTTATTCCAGGAAACAGAAAGATAAGATACATTTCGAACACCATACACCGAATATTAAATAACGAATTGAACAAAGTTTGAGTCATATAGAGTTGGTACATTTAACGGGCAACGACATATATATATATATATACATATATATACCGCCACCGACACCGACCGGCTTAATACCGAACCGAAAATAAACCGAACGACGAGCAGATATATAGATATGTCTCGGATACTCAACACTTTATCGATTACACATTATATTATTAATTTCGATTTTAAAATAATACGGTGGCATGTGCCGTTTATGATTCTATTATAACGCTTGCCATAATCGACGACGCGCGAAGCACACAGGCTTTTCCAACAGGAGTAGTAGTGGGGGTAGGCATGCTGAGAGTTGTTAGTATAGATAAAAATGAATGGTCGTGTGTAGATTAGACCTCTGTAAAGAAGATAGGCTAATTTAAAAAGTGTTAAATTTGTTTTTTTTTTTTATTCATCGGATTTTAGAACGGTTGCGTTAGGCTTTCGTATTAATTGATTAAATTAATCCTCCGTGGGTGGAATTAAGTAAAAATGACAAACTTGGTACAATTTTTATACTTTAGAGTTAAATCTTACACTTACGTACAAACAGCACGGGGTCCGCGATCTACCGCAGGTAGATTGCCTACCTGATAAAATACTGCTGCGAATCAGAATTTTTATTCCTGGCAACAGAAAAGTTAGGATAAATTGTGAACACCATACACCATACACCGAATATTAAATAACGAATTGAACAAAGTTTGAGTCTTATACAATAAATTGGTACATTTAACGGGCAACGAAGTGCCAGCGGGATCAGCTAGTTTCTAATAAATTGGAAAAATTAGAAAAATCGTGCAGATGATCTTTTTGAATAAATCATCAAAATAGTACTGTTAGAAATTACGTTATTAAAGGAAATGTGCAAACTTTTTAATGAGAAATTATAATGAAATCTGGAATCACGGCGGCCGCATCTCGCATTGTCGTGCCGACTGATTCCCCCACTCAATTTCATGTACGCGACGCATTTCATTATTGCTCTTTCACGACTTCACGTATATTTTAACTTAGATTCTCGCCACTACCTATGTGTAGCTATGGATTATTTGTTTCAATTCGTTATAAACTATATCGCTTCATTGAATTACATTATAGCTTAAATTTTTTATATTTTATTTAATGTAGTTTGTTAAATTGTAATTAATACTATAGTATTACACTATTACCTAGTGTGTTATACTGTTGATAATTATTCCTATGTTCGTACCTATATTATGTTCGTACGATAATATATTGGTATTATTTAATTATAAATATGCCAAACAAAGTGTACAAAGAAAGAATAAAAAATAAAGAAAAGTACTTATTGAATAAAAAAAAGAATCTTAGTGATAAAATAAATTTCCCAAAAATACTGTTGTCTTGACAATTTTCTAAATTAATGGTTATATCACAACTCAGTGCAAAAAACGGAAGAGTAAAAAAAACAGATCTTTAAGTACTGTAACGATGTGATATCATAAATAAATTCTAAGTAAATTGAATAAAAAATATACTTATTTTGTTTCAATAATTTATTTACTCGGTGAGAAACTATATGACGTAAACTTTATACGACACAGCACACGAAATAACGTGAATAAAATAAACAAAATGCATTAGAAAATCAATGTAATTTAAAATATTATATTATAATGGACATTTCTGCTCTAAATAATTTCTCGCCAAGTAAATAAATTATTAAAACAAAATAAGTGTACTTTTTATTAAATTTACTTAGCATTGATTTATGATAGCCGATAGGTATCACATCCTTAAAGTGCTTAAAGATCTATTTTTTTTTACTTATCCGTTTTTTACACTGAGTTCGACGTAATGTATAATTTTATTGTATTCTCTTAACATTTTTTATTCAAATTACCTTTTTCCATATAGTTCGTTCTATAACCAAAAAATACAAATAATATTACCTATATAAACACAGTTATTGTTTACACAAATTTTAAGTTAAATTTGGACGAAATTAGGTAAGTACATGAAAACCTAGAACACCGATTTTAGTTATTTTGTTGTAATTTAAAAATATTATTAGTTGGTAAATGGTAACTATATACTTGAAACTTTTAAAGTATATTATTATATTTCATACTGACATCAAATACAATTTTTTCAGAAAATTAATTTTAACCTACTCGTAAAATAAATTTCTGTTAGACCAATATTAATATACCATCCAATATGGTTAGTGTGATAAAATATTATGTTTCAAATTTTCAACCCTAATATTATTTTAATTTTGTATTTTGTAAATTGAGTTTTTTCCAAAGAATAATCAAATAAAATACATTATTATTAAAATGAAATAAAAACAACAAGAATATTGTGATTATAATTATTGTATACAGAATTATCATTTATGTTAATTTATTCTTAAATAATAATAATACAAAATATATATTGTATATTATACTTCGTACCGTGAGTAGGCTATTATTATTGGAGGGTTGTGCAAAAATAAGGATTTAAACAAAATTCATAATTTGACGTAACATTTTACAAATTCTATTTTTACAAATATTCTTTTCAGAAATTATTGTAGCTACTGACACTGTTTGGAGTGATATAAGCATTTATTTAAATAGTCTTATGAGTAAAAGTGCTATTCACACTTTTGTGTATAAGGGACGCCATGAGATAAAAGAAAAGCTCGGATTTTGTTCTAGTCCCAAGATTGATCCACCAGAAGCCATCTTTAATTCTTCCACAGAATATGGTCGGTATTACTTTTTACACGTATTATTCAAATATATTACTTATATAAATACACTTTTATTGGATTATTTCATAATGATAAGATATTATTACACAATACATATCATCTAAATAAAGTTTTTTTTATTTAACTATATGCACTTACATCATTAAATTATCTGCGTTACAATTGACATATATTAATAACTGTTAACTTTTTTGTATACAGGTAGTTCGGATGAAAATTCCAGCAGTAATCTGGATTTTCCTAGAAGAAAATTTGTGGTTACTTTTTCTTCAGAAGAATGGAAAAAAATAAAACCTGATGATGTGCAATACAGACTGCATGATAAAAAACGACCATCACAAAGTTTTAAAACGTACTATGCATTAACCAAAAATCAATGGACACCTATTTTGGCTGAACATTTTTGGGTGCATACGCACAACTTCCATGCTGCTTATCATTCCGAAAAGCAAATGTTCATCCACATGGAACAAACTTTGTGACCGTATTTGGACGATGTAGTGTATGCAGCTCATGCTTTAAAGGGATTATTTCTGAAAAACTATTAGATAATGAAAAGTAATATTTTTATTAAATTTTAAGCAAATTTTTTTCCTAAATTTTGTTATTTCATACAAAGTTGTACATTTTAATTTTATTTTTTACAGGGTATTAATGCAATGCACGTATACGGGGAATTTTGACATGTTGCACGAGCCAAATAAAAAACGCCGTTTGTTGGGAACAGCAAAGGAAAAAGTAATAACAGCCATTGTTCAAAAAAATATGTCTAGCGCCACACATCGTGAAACAGAAGCTGTACGACTGATGAAAACAGGTGATTTTAGTCCGTAATAATAAGTATAAAAAAAAATCCTTTTCAAGAGGAGGGTGTTGGAGGGGGAGCGTTAAATTTGAAAAACTACAATTTTATTCACCTCAATCTTTTGTAACGTTAGGTTAGTAAAAAAAATTAAAATCGTTATTTTAGATTAGTAGTGAAGCGATTCATTTTACAATGATGTTTTTTTTACGTCTGTGAACAATTTTTAGAGCTGTTATGCTTGAGTCATCGACTTAGGACTTGTTCTGTTAGGAAAGTGAATGTTTGTTCTTTAAAAAGAACAGAAATGCATCCTAATACTGAGTAATACCTACATATTCAAAATAATTGGGGGAAAAGTAAGGGTACAACAAACATTTTTACAAGAAAAAAAATGTTCAAACCATCAATCAAATATTTCATATTTTCAGGTTATTCTGAACCACCTATTATACCATCGGGGTTATATAAATCATTGTTTTAAAACGATCTGTCAGCCTAAACATATTTTACTATAGGTATATTGGTACCTATATGGTATTTCTGTAAGTAATTTATTTTTCTATCAGTAGTACCAGGTTGAACTAACTCTTGACAAAAACTAATTTTCTATATTATAAATTATAATATTATTTTATACGATCTTGCTAGATGTTATTATTACCTAGTCAATAGTAAATACAATACAAACATACGGTTTTAATAGATTTGTGGTAGCGAATAGCATAAAATAAATCTAAATATTTTGAAAATATTGTGACGTGCAATAAAGGTGCTTTTAAGTATTCCACTTATATTACTTGTATAATACAAGTATTCATGTTAATATTAATTATGTTGAAATTTACATATGTAATGTCTTTGGAATTAAATTGGCCGTGTATTATATTTTAAATTTTGAACAATATTATATTATTTTGTTGTCATGGAAATATTCGTTTGGATGTTTATTCATACGACCGATTACATATTTTGAATCAGTTTATATTTCGTAACGAACCGCTTAACGAATTATTTTATTTTCTATAACATAAATATAATTTAATAATCAACTTTTGAATGTATTACTTATATCTTATTGTTTAATAATTTTTCTATAACCTTGCGTGAGGTAAAAAAAAAACGCTGAGGAGTCAACCTTATAAAAATCAAAAAAAGTTTTGCAAAACAACGTCACTACGTCAGGACGAGTGCAGAATAACCCGGCTGTTGGAAATTCGCAGAATTACGAGTTCCGCACCCATAGCGGATATCCGTCGAAAGACAACACTCACATGATGGCAGACGACGGAGCATATACGGCAGACGACCCTACGCTGACCGTGGGGCCGAAAATTGTCTGTATCACTGAGCTCTGTGACCAACAACCGTCGGCGACGACATCCACATTGCAGGTGGAGGCCGATCAGAGGACGTTAGATTTAGCACCACTACTATCCCTGTGTCCAAATGACGAACTGTTGGAAGCTCCTGTTGGAATCTTGCAGGAGTGCGATTATCCATCGACAGACAACGTATATATGGTGGACGACAATAAATACACGACGAAAGATGACGCAGTAGACGACCCTACACTGACCGTGAGGCCAAAAATTGTATGTGCTATCAGTGAGCTCCGTGATCAACAACCGATGACGACGACATTGACTTCGGCGGATTTCAGGGTGTTGGACGAGCTCACCGAAGACTTACTGGTGGCAGCCGTTCAGAAGTCGTTAAATGTACCGCCCCTATCTCTGTGTCCGAATGAAGAACAGTCGAATTCTATTTCACGTGACGACGATAGTGTTACATCGTCGGAAATGGCTGTACCGTGGATTATTATACCGAGTGTCTTGGACAAGTTGCTAGAGTTTGACGAAGTCTCGTCAGAAATTAAAAATGCAGATACAAAATACGGAAAGCATCTTCCGCCGTTACCGTTGTGTCTCGCGAGTGCACCGGAGGAAACACAACTACAGCCATGTGAGTCTTCTGCTGTTGAGATATCGTCGACAAAAATCAAAAGTGTAGTGACTGAACAGCTTGATTCTCACGTGACACCGGTTAAAATCCAGCTGTTAGATGCACTGGCCGCCGATAGCGATTTTGTTCCGGATGAGGCAGCCGAAAGCACGACCATAGTTCCTATAGTCGTGGCCAAAAGTGATGGCGACGGGTTGGAGCCAGCGACAACTACGATCCAAGTAAAGTCAGCGGTGACTGAACAGCTTGATTCTTACGTGGCACCGGTTAGAATCCAGCTGTTAGATGCACTGGCTGATGTTAACGATTTTGTTCCGGACGAGACAACCGAAAGCACGACCATAGTTCCTATAGTCGTGGACAAAAGTGATGGCGATGGGTTGGAGCCAGCGATGACTACGACCCAAGTAAAGTCAGCGGTGACTGAACAGCTTGATTCTTACGTGGCACCGGTTAGAATCCAGCTGTTAGATGCACTGGCTGATGTTAACGATTTTGTTCCGGACGAGGCAACCAAAATCACGACCATAGTTCCTATAGTCGTGGCCAAAAGTGATGGCGACGGGTTGGAGCCAGCGATGACTACGATCCAAGTAAAGTCAGCGGTGACTGAACAGCTTGATTTTTACGTGGCACCGGTTAGAATCCAGCTGTTAGATGCACTGGCTGATGTTAACGATTTTGTTCCGGACGAGGCAACCGAAAGCACGACCATAGTTCCTATAGCCGTGGCCAAAAGTGATGGCGATGGGTTGGAGCCAGCGACGACTGCGGTCCAAGCAAAGTCAGCAGCAGCAGAAAAACCCCGGCAAGGTCGTCGTAGATCGTTCTTATCGGCAGTGGGGAGGCGGCTCCTCAAGTTCGGGAGGACGTTATGCTGCTGTTGCTGTTGAAAATAGTGTGGTAGGTACACCGATACCGCCATATGGTGCGCTCGATTGCATCTATGAGATGATAACGAGTTGAGAAGACAAGAGGGATGCAAAAAGAGATGTTGACTGGTGTCATCAATCCAAAATTTAAGTTTATAATTTATTAAAATTCATTTTGTTTAATTTTCGTTTTGTTGAAAAACTTTAATATTATAATGATTGTTAATTTGCTCATATTATCAAATAAACAATGAAGCATAACATATGTAAATATTAATTATACATGTAAATTTTTACTTCGAATACCGTCAAATTTTTTTCTGATTGTTATAAAAAATAAAAATGTGAGAAATAAAAAAAAATTTACATAGTCATAAGTAATAACAATAAAACAAATAATATAATTTAATGTGTACATTCGTCTTGAACACTAATTACTTTATATTTTTATGATTATTATATTTATAATAATCATAAAATTTATCTAACTTGTTCACAAGTTGAAAAACCTAGGTGTTTAATAATCGCTTTTCTCACCAATACGCCGGGGAGCGTGTCGGACGGTTATAGCAGTGACTACGATGCGTGTTCACTGACAAACGTTAAAGCATATATTAATTCAATCGAATACCCGTTCGAGGATTTCAACGAGAGTTTCGACAAAAACCTGTTTACGATGTTCTATCAAAATTATATCGATTTCCAAAAACATTATTACGAGCGGGATAACTCTCAACCGTGCCTGTCGAGAGAAAAATATAAAGAGTTGGGACCATTTATCTGCATAGATTGTTCACGACAAACCGACGATGCGAAAATTTCTAACGTGGATCTCCGTCTTGAAATAGAAGCATCCAATAACTTTCCCGCTAACACGGCTGCCTACTGTCTGGTTATTCACGATCGCGTAATTCAATACAACCCGTTTACCGGTGAAGTTAGAAAACTATAATAATTAACTTATTATAAAAATACATCCGACTCTTGTACGGTATATATGTGTCCACATTTTACCATAGGATGTATACGACACTTATATATTATATAAAAATAATACATTTTATAATATAGAATATTTGTAATTATGTTTTTGTAATAAATTAAATAATAAAGAAAAATACGTCTTTTTTTAGTGAAATGTAATATAATGAATATTATATTTGATAATATAATATATATATATATGTATGGTACAGCGCGGGTATAAATCACATTTTATAATAACAACAATAATAATAATAATAATAATATGTGTAACACAATTATGGTGTGGTGAGGAGAATAGTATCCCCATCTCACACACATATGGTACATATATATACATATATACAAATTATAACGTGATATACATGTGTTTCGCCTTAATATTATTATCCTTGGTCAGCAGCCGGAATGTCAAGGTCGATGATGTGACTGTCAACTACGACAATCTTAATATGTGTACACCGTAGACCCCTCGTTTTCATGGTACCCGAAAATCTGTGAAAAATTATACACTTGTATTTGGTTTACGTATAAATGTATAATATTATAAGATATAATATTATATAATAATATTATGTCTAATACTGTATAATAATCACCTCTTCAATGTCTGCACCGACACCGCCATTACTCGGCACGTAGCCTATACTGTTATTTTGAATATTGCCCGTCCAACACAATGCCAGCTGTTTGTTGGCCATCAATTTTATCTGGTTTATGAAACTGTTCTCACTATTTGGAAATATATTCATCGTGTGGAGGTCATTATGTATATTACTGGTGACTAGTAATTTCTTCTACGGTAGACGATTTATCGACATACACATTAGTGCTCAAATGTGTAGCTATCTGATCGATTTGCACCATAACCGCGCAGCGCGTTACGTTAGATTTTCGGGAGATCGATTCGCTGACGGCCCATCGTATCTCGTGTATTCTTAATAGATCGCGCTCACTCAACAGCACACGGCATCCTTGTTGTAGAAGGGGGGGGGGGGGGGGGGGGTGGTGAAGCGGGGGGTATCCAGGAGCGGCCTTTTCACTCAACTTACGTTGATAAAAAAAAAATTAGGAAAATGCTAATAGTGCTGATCATAGGACCCGGCGCCACTGATTATACGATATAAAAATATTATACGTACCTATATAGTATTTAATTGTTATAACAATAATAGGTACTGTTATTATATAAATCGTCGTGTTTTTCTGCCGCTAGAGCCAATCAGAAATAACTATGTAGGTACCTACGTAAAATAAACACAACCGCCCGCAATAAATTATGGAAAACCGACTATCAAGATACCTATTATATTTTATATTTGATGACTATTTTGAATTTGTTAATACTATTTAAAACTTAAAAGTACCTACTATATACCTTCTATTAAATCACACTATTATGGTATTCGAACACAAAATGTAAAAATTAATATTATGCTATAATATTAATGTCTATTGTCAAAAAATTATCTGAATTTTTCCTCTAAGATAAATAAATAAAATAAATTTTAATCTAGATAAGATCATTAATAATTTATTCATCGATAAATCGCATCTATTATAACCTAGTAAAATTGTTAATCAATTAAAATCAGTTTTAAAAATTGAAATCCGCCAAACCAAATTCTTTCAGTAGTTTTATCTAGATTTTTGGTCTAACGTCCACTTTTTTAAATTGAAAAAAGTTTAGTTA
Organism: Metopolophium dirhodum; assembly: GCF_019925205.1. Lineage (NCBI taxonomy): Eukaryota > Metazoa > Arthropoda > Insecta > Hemiptera > Aphididae > Metopolophium > Metopolophium dirhodum. The sequence goes on from NC_083565.1 coordinate 2,203,999, forward strand.
ATATTTATCTAATAGTATATAGATAGCAGTACTTGTATAGTTTAAGGGTGGGTACTATTTAATAATAATAATCATAATAACACTAATAATAATACATAATATTAATTTATTATTTCAATCATAAAATAGGGTATGATAAACTGTTTTCTGGTAAATTGACGAGTTCTTCATTTTTTACAACTTATTTCTATATATATTAGTAAAAACCGATATGATGTCTTTACTCGGATAATATAATGTATGGCAGTACCTACTCAAACATTTTATTTTAAGTATTAGGTATTGAGGTTCATAAGTATGAAGTTATTATACTACTATAGTATTTATCTATAATAATAGTTTCAAGTGCTCATTTATTTGAATTAACAACGACTAGTATCAACAGCTTAACGTATTAATAACGTTGCATAATATATTAATACCTTATTGATAGACGTGCGCATCACGGTACACCCGGGGGCCATACATAGGTATTATTTATATTTACTTACAAATTAATATTAGTATACAGGATTATACCAATTAATTCAATTTATCTTAATCTCACCTGATTCGGTTTAGTATTCAGGCATTTATGGCTTACCGGCCAATTCAATCTGAATTGTAATATACTTATGTACGTATAGTATCAATGCTTGTAAATATATTTAGTATTTACAATTAATGTTATTATATCGTTTTTTTTATAGTATGTCAGTATATAGTTAATAGGTATTATTACTATATAGGTATCTGGTATATAATATAATATCTTATATACATAATATACTGTATGCATAACACTTCAATAACTGTTTGTTACGAAATGTTGACGTTTCTATTTCATAAATGTTCTAAGTCTCTTCACTCGAGTCTTGTCAAACGATCCAAGTACACTGTACATCGTTGACGAAATTGGTCGTTTGAGGTTCTAATTATTATAATATTATGCATCGTTGAATTTTCGTTTTAAACAACGGTGAGGTTAAAGTAATAAAATTATAATAATATGTAATCAGTTGTTTTGTTTGTTGGACTGAAAGTTTGTTGCCCGACGCAGCATTGCCGCGATCTTCGAAAACACCAACTAATGTTCAATTACTACTCCTCACACATAGACATAGTCCAAATATTTTGCCATGTAAATTGCCTAAATATTACTCCTTAAAACATGATACGCTGGAGTCTCCTTAACGCTGTTGAAAGAAAACCATTTTTAAGGGTTTGGACTTAGGCAATACTCTATACCTATCGTGAGTGATGTGTGACTGTGTGTGTAGTGACTGATCATTAGTATGCGTGAGCGCTTTATGTAATCAAAGATAGTCTACGGCTAAGATTCTTGGAAATCCGTAACGACGTAACGTGCATACGGGCGTCATCATTATATTTCGCAATAAAAAAAGTTTTATTATTAAAGTCCCAAAAAGCGGAAGAAAAATGCACCCAGTACCAAAAGCCCGATTTTAATTTTGAAAACATATTTGAATTCCTTACTCTCTTTTCTAGGTTATGTAGGAAATGGATTTTCGATTGATTGTATTGATTAATTAGTATAGTACATTCCAAATTAATTTTCTTTTTTTGTTTTTCAAAATTCACTTTTATTTTAGTGTTACTAAAAAAAAAAAAATCTAAAATCCATTTTCTACATAACCTAAAAAAAAGAATAAGGAATTCAGTTCAGATATTTTTTCAAAATTAAAATTGGACTTTTGGAACTGTAGAATAAAGTCTGATTGTAAAATATAATTTGTATACGTATTACTTATCGATATCATTGATTTAAAATACAGAAATTATTAAATGTATACTATTTTTATTTATAATACTAATAACATTTGTACCCAACTGCAACGAACACTAATTAACTATTTTTTTAAGATAATTATGAAAAAGTCTTTTTAAAAGCATTTTAAATCAGAATTTCAAAAAAAATTCGTTTTATATTTTTGGCGTCGTAATATAGTTAATTGGCCTTATGTGCGCGGGTTATAAATTATAATACAAAGCCACAAGGCGATTAGCGGGTTGCAATACAATAATAAGAATAATATTATAAATTATAATATTACGGCGATTCGCGCACGTATGACGTTTTATATATCGGTATAATTATAAATTATAAAAATGTGGTGATTCGCGCACACACAATAAAATAAAATAAATTTATGGCGATTTGTGCCTAGACATTTAAATATGTACACAGGAATATTATATAAAACAAAATGCTTTCTTTTTTCCATAAAGGTAAATAAAAGGGGTGTTAGTAGGTCCGAGGTTGGCAAAAACAATTATTTTAACCTTAATTAAACATGGTAAAGAAATCAATATATGGGTTATAGTGAACGGATAATACTAACATATTATAAATTAGCGAATATGATTTAATTATAAGTTATGTTTAGCTCAGTGACGGCGCGCCAGAAATACTAATTAAACTAATATTTTATATTTTAATATAAAGAATAAATATCTCATGGAATTATTGAACTCTTCCAAGTTCTAACTGCAGATAATAGATAAACGATGACAGATAGGTAAAAATAAATTTCAATACAGATCTCTCAATGGGCTCCGACTAAATACAATTTCGTATCAGAAATCACCCTTGTCCCTTAGAATTGAAGATTGAATCATTTTTTTACATTGCTTGTAAGCATACACAAAAAAAAACACAGACACCATTGTAAAATCAATGTACATATATTGTTTCACTCAGAATCTAAAATACTTAACGTGAAAGTATAAAATGAGCACTGCAGTTCGAATCAAAACACAAATCCTTGTTCAAATATTATAGTTTAATATATTATAACAACGCGTATATATCATTAATAATGGTCTTGGAAAAATAAACGGGCCCGAAATCCTAACGATTGTTGATTAGAACAAATTACTTCGCAACGACCATACTCGCGTCGCTGTGTACCCGTCGTCTGGGAAATGCTTGAATTTTTCGAGTAAACTGATTTTGTATTGAACTTCGAGTTCACTTGCAATTTAACGTCTGACCTGAGTATACCAAAAATCAAAATGGCCATCACTAGCGACTTCGTGGAAGAGATTGTAATGATTCATGTCGTACAACGCGTCGAAACATGGGTCATGGCAATAGAGGACGAAGGATTCACACCGGAAGTTAAAGTTTTAGAGCGAACACCCGAGGACGAAGAGCAGGCAATTCTACAAGATATTAAATGGTTGTTTGGTGAAAATGATGGTGTCGCCGAAGGCATTGCGATCGAGGAAGGCAGCGGTGACGCTGCAGCCGCAGTACCGGATCTGCGGCAGGCCGGCGATTGCATGCAAGTTGACAATCAAAAGGCAGACACAATTCCGTCTGTGGAAGAAGAAGACACGACTACACTGAAATGGGAGATAGAACCGGGGACAACCACTGCAGCAGTTCAGATCAAGACACGTGGTAGGACGAGGCGGTTTATCGCCGCCACGTGGAAGAGCGCAAAGCGCCTGCTGCTGTGTGGTTGTTGCCGGAAAGCTTGAAGCCGACAGTTTAGTCGTCCCCTCCCGCCCAGACGAAGACACCAAGACAAGGCGGCGGCAACGGGGAAGTGGTACGTGAAAGAGCAATTTATGGTGTCCGTTGGTAAGTCATCCTATACGTTTTCCGGCCACCCGCAGAAAGACGAGATCGCAGTTGCCAGCGTCGCGCGCTCGCGGTTGCCGACACGCGAGACCATCAAGACGACTCGGCGGGGACTCGGCTGCTTAGGTCACACCAGGAGCGGTGGACAACGACGACGGCGGTGGCTAGCTATACCGGCCCGGGCAACGATACCGCCCCGATGGTACCACGGTGGTAGCCCGGGTTATGCTGCTGGAAATTCGAAATTCCGTAAAAAAATCATATAGCCGCCGCGATTTTTTTGGTGTCTAGCAGGTCAGTCACCTCAGTTATCCTGGTAGGCAAATTACGTGAAAAAAAAATGTAAAACATTTCGGGCGTCCATGCAAATCATATAGCCACCGTCTTTTTTTGAATGTCTAGCAGGTCAGTCACCTCGAATGACGTTCGCTGTAGTAATAAGGGTAGGCTATCCGACTTCGTTGGATAGCGGACAATGTGCGACGGCCGGATCACGTCGTCAGGTATGCAATCCGACTGCGTCGAATCGCGGACAGCGTTATTACAGTCACCGAGAACACAAAAATTAATTACGTGAAAAAAAATTCAAAATATTTCGGACGTCCATGCAAATCATATAGCCGCTGTCTTTTTAGGGTGTCTAGCAGGTCAGTCACCTCAGTGGTCCGGGTAGGCAATCCGACTTCGTCGACTATACGAAAACAATTTCCTCCACTTTACAGCTGTTGGTAAACTTTATTTATTCGGGAAAAATCCTGGTCACTGAAAATAATGTTCAAGTAATAAGTAATAGTTAAAATTAGTCATATACAAAAAAAATATTTATATTTTATAACGTTTATTTCTCTAGGTTTTGTAACCAGCTGCAAATCTCTTGCAATTAAAAGAAATAAAAGAGGTGTGTTGTGATTTTTTACAGTCACAACTGTGCCCGACAAATTGTATTTGCATGTACGCAATAGCTGATATTTATAGCTTGACGAAATTGTTAACAAGTTTATATATTTAAGAACACTAATCGTAAAAAATATTATTTTTTAATATGAATTTATAAGGACATGTTATTTATTGTTGTTATAATTTGATTCATAGAGAAGTTATTAATGGTGAATAATTCGTCAATAGGGCAATTAATAAAGCGAAAAAAATGTGGAAAAGAGATGAAAAAGGTGTTGGAAATGGTGATGGAAAAGGTGATAAAACAGGCAAATATGCGATGGAAACTGGAAAAAAGGTGGTTGAAATGGTGACGGAAAGTGGAAAAGGGTGAAAAAGATGGGGAGAGGTGATTGGAAAATGGCTGATAAAAATTGGAAAAAAATGATGAACTGGAAAAAGGGTGATGTAAAATGGGTGATTGAATGTTACTAAAAGGTGATGAACTGGAATAAGGCTGATGGAAAATCAGTGATGAACTGGAAAAAGGGTGATGGAAACTGGAAAAAAAGGGGAATAAAAATTACAAAAAAGGTGATGAACCGAGAAAAGGTGATGGAAACTGGAAAAGGTGATGAACTGGAAAAAAGGGTGATGGAAAAGGTGATGAACTGGAAAATAGGTGATGGAAACTGGAAAAGATGATGAACTGGAAAAAAGGTGATTGAAACTGGAAAACGTGATAACTGGAAAAAAAGGTGATGTAAACTGGAAAAAAGGTGATTGAAAATTACAAAAAAGGTGATGAACTGGAAAATAGGTGATGGAAACTGGAAAAAAGGGTGATGAACTGGAAAATAGGTGATGGAAACTGGAAAAGATGATGAACTGGAAAAAAGGTGATTGAAACTGGAAAACGTGATAACTGGAAAAAAGGGTGATGTAAACTGGAAAAAAGGTGATTGAAAATTACAAAAAAAAGGTGATGAACTGGAAAAAGGGTGATGGAAACCGTGATAAATCTGGAATAAGGTGATGGAAACTTGAAAAGGTGAAGACCTGGAAAAAAGGGTGATGGAAAAGGTGATTAAACTGGAAAAGGTGATAAAAATGGAATAAGGTGATAAAAATGGAAAATAGGAAAAAAGTTATGGAAATGGTGATGGTGATGAATGTTGTGATGGTAATGGAAATTGTAATGGTATTTTTTCTTTCATGAAACTATTTTCGTATAGTAGTCTGGTTGTTGCATAGATGTCAGCCTTAATTACCTTTGCCGTGAATCGTGATGACGAGATCATTGAATGCGGAGTGTAACAAAAAATAATTTCCTCCCTTGCCACATAATATACTATTTAAATGACAAACCAATGAGTGATTACTTACAGCTGGTCACAATATTTCATTACAATTTTTATGATGTTGCCTATGATTAAGAAACTTAATACATTATTCATCAGACGTTGAAGATGAATATGTAATATACGAATCGACAATTTTCCTGGTTCATACCGCATTGTGATAGGCACCTACGAAATTAATTCGGTAACAATTCTAAAATACAATAATTTTTTTTTTTTATGTTATTCGATGTGATATAAAAAAATCTGCCTCCAAAGGGGAAATTAAGTGGTTGTAAGTATACAACAGTGGCACAAATACATAAACATATTCATTTTATCTGTTTCATCTGTGGGGGTGGTAAACTTGGCCCCCTCATTATGTTTTTTGATTTCTAAGTATTCAGGTGATTTACAAATTCGGGGAATATATTTACAATTATTTATAATGGATTTACAATTGTTTACGATTTGTCCGGAGTCGATAGGTGAAAGTGGGGGGGGGGGGGGGGCAGCTTTATGTACGTGATATTACGATGTCTGCCATAATCCGTTGTCACTGGTTATGATTAGCTGGTGGCTATAGTAGTTTTATATTATTCGATAAATAATTGCTTTTTGGAAAAAAAAAAACAATCATGCAAAAAAAAGAATATTGGGTAAATAATACCATTGGTGATTGGTTACAGGTAAATGGTAAACATAATTTGTTATACGTAGTTTATTAGTTCAAAATATTTATACCAGGGAACCAATTTGCAATTATAAGTTGAATATTATCTATTTTTTTGCATAGTTTTGGCAAGCAACTTGACTTGCTAATTCTGAAAACCAACTTGCTATTACTTGCTAATTATTCGCTATTATTGGGCATACTTTTGATGTGTATTGGCTAACGTTTCCATGCAATATTGTATAAACTAAAAAAGTGTTCAATTACTTTTGGTTTTAAATTTTCCTGCAGAGTGAAATACAGTAATTATTTGAACGGATTACTGAAATTTCGTATATATTGTATTTTATTTGAGTGTTGTATAATGTTTTAAATTCGTATTATGATACGAACGTATAGTTATCGTATTATACATATTATTGTTACGTGCAATATTGAGTATAACACATTTATATCTACTGTACGATTGTTAAAAATAATTGTTTTCGTATGCTATTTTTCTTGTGTGCTCCTTTTAACCCCTAACTGCTCAATTATTGAAAATTTAAATATAAAAACGTACCATGACAGATGAAAGTAAAAACAATATTGTTGTTTGTCACTTGAAGTGTATGAAAGAAAAATACAGTAAACAAACTCGGAAAGTACGTTCATTATAGACGTATATTACAAAGAGAAATCAATAGAGGAGATAAAAGTTTTTCAAACTTAAGTCATTAAATTATTTCCATATTTTATTTAACGTTTATATACATATATATATTACTTGTATGTACATTTATAAATTATATATATTATATTATTGTGAGTAAAGATATAAGATAATGCACGTAACAGTCAATAATTATCTCGATAACGTCGCTCATGAGGGAATACAAATCATCAAGACTTGATCGGTATATACAAATTGTATATGTAGCCCGTACTTGTAGTGGTGTATTTAGGGGACATAGGGGAGAAATTACTCAGTGGCACGAAATTCCTTGGGACGCCGACGCTAGAGGTAAACAATTTTTCAAATAATTAATGATATTTCTACAATTTAAAATTATTCATACCATAATTATAATTTTTATAATATATTTTGATTTATTGAGAAATTCAATACTTGTAGTTATAACCGTATCTTAATCAAACTAACAATTCCATGTGCACACCACGTTTTTGACTATGGCACGGTTATTGATATCATAATATATGTAAGTACATTTTTTACCTTTGACCCCCCCCCCCCCTAAAGTACTAACTAGATTCACTATCCTATCAGAAAAGATACTGATGAAGAAAATCTAAGCATTTTTACTGTCCTAAAAGGTGATGACAGACACAAAAATTAAAAAATTAAAAAACACACATCATTGTAAAATCAATAAATTCATTGCTCCGCTAAGAGTCTAAAATTGTTGAGGCAAATTTAAAACATGTAGATTATTTATAAAATATTAATATATTTTGTTTTAAAAAAATACTGAATGTACGTTAAAAACATAAATTACCAAGTTACAACAAACTTTCAATCAAAATTGTACTATTGTATATTTTATAGATTACTATTAATCGTAAGTTGGTAACGATCTGCTGTTCATTAGGTGTCTAGAGACTTTAAATATATAATAAATAATATTAGGCAAATATATTTTAGGGCAAGAGATGCTGTAGCATCCCAGCATCCCAACCAGTCCACGCCTGGGCACCGCCACCACCACCCCCAAAAATCAACGGAGCCACGCCACTGAAGTACGTTGTACAATGTACTTGATTAAACAAATTCAAAAATCTATTACAAATATTATGTAGGTATCTTATTTATATTTTACTTCATACCTGCAGGTCCCCACTGACTAAATTCAATTTTTACTAAAACTCAATGAACCAATCATGAGCTAGTAAATTACCTGTGTTTTATTATTATGTTAATAAGTTCACAATTGATTCATTAAAATATGTTTAGTGCATGCTTAGCTTTCCTTAGCAATGCGATTTTTACATTGGTGGGTTCCCTATAAAGTACGAGTTAAAACGAATTACGAATTAAAAAAAAAAAATTTTCAATTTTGAACAGGATGCGTTAATCTAACTTCAGGCGCCCAATTTTTACCCGGGTAGGCAACTTATATTGGGTTTTTGCTTGTGTAGTTGTGTGGACGTTGTTTTCGATTTATCTAAGAACTACAAAAGTTATATTTGTATTGCGTGGAGCGAAGCGAAATACCTCTGTAGTTCTATCCGCGTATTTATTGTATGTCCTTCGTGAATTTAACAAATTATACATTTAATTTCTCTGTTAAGTTTCCTAGGTACTTTACATCTATCATTTTATTGTAGTTCATCACTAAAACGTTATATTTATTCAAGCAAAGTTTTTGAAATTGTATTTATTTTTTACAATGCCTTCAAACATATTTTTACTAACGTTAACATACAATCTTTCTTCTCATGTGTAATATTTATTTTTTAACACTGCATCACTTCGTAGGCGAAATAGTTTTTTACTTTCTTCTATCCAGGCAGTTTAAGGACCGCATACTTTAGGATCTCCTTGGTAATGACTCACTAATGAGTAAATTTTTCCACTTGTGGTCAAATTAGAATCACTGGAAGGACTGAAGGAGTCTAATATCAGTTTAGTTAAGAATACTTTTAAAATGTAATCAGAATACGTATTGAAATACTTCGTGTCATATTTTGTGTTTGAAAATTGAAATACGAATACTCTCTTTCAAAAGGATTTAAATATAAATACAAATACTTTTTTTTTAGTATACCTACCCCCTATTAAAATCTTTTACGTTCACAAATGTATACTTAAAATATTAATATAATAAAATATAACTATTTGAATACTTAACAAGACGTATTTTTCGACGCAGTAATCAAAATTGAAGTACCATAGGTTTTCGAAGGCATCTGCGGAAGGGTTCCCGAATGCAGCGGTGTCGGTGGAGCATTAGGTACCATCCACAGACCGGTCCAGGAGCAACGTTTACAACGGGTACTGACTGCTGAGGGTTAACGAATGACTGTGGGCTTTTGGGTGTTAGCTGCATGTGGGTGTAAGAAATCAATGGATTGTCAAAGTCAGTGAGTGGCAGATAGTGAAGGGCATTGTCATGAAGGGCTTTCCACATAATAAATGTACTGGCGGACCAAAGCTATGTCTAGTCAGTAGTCATCTCCAAAGATCGAATGTTCGATCCATGACATTTATATGGGAAAAGTACTTCATCACGTCCACTGCAAATGTAAAAAAAATACAGAATAACACTTAAAAATTTTCAAATAGTTTAATGAAAAAAAAATAAGTATATTAACAACATTTTATAATCAGTATTAGACAACGAGATAAATTTTCTTATTCACAGTATATCATTCTTTTCAATTCCAAGTTACTAAATTACTTCGGCTGGTATATGATAGGCCTGCAAATCGTCATTTGCAGATGACACATCTTGAGTATTCATAGTCAGTAAATTTAAGTAATGACATTTAAATAACTTAAACATAATATGCCATTCTTTGCCAAAGTCAAACCATACAGTGAATATACTTAAGTAGGTAGTTTGATTTCAAATATGAAATTTCTAATTGTATTATTATATTAAACTGTACCCGTACTATTATAATCATTATTATTTTTAATTTGTATGCGTACATTAATCATATAATTTTAAATATCAATGTTTTTGTTGAGTAAATATTGATCCAATTAACACAAGAAACATTTTAAATCCAAAAAGTATTACTTTTTTAAAATATAAATGCAAGGTTTTTGGAAAAATTAAATCAACCTTCAGTGACTCTAATAGTAAAATGAACTACTTTAAACTTTAAAAGAGCACAAAATACAAGAAATAATTTTATAATTTGAAAGAATGTTTAATTTTATTCTAAGAAAAATGTTAAATGGAAGAAACACTCAATATTTTCTAATTTTACTTGGTAAATAGTACCCGTATTATTATTACCATTATTATTTTTAATTTGTATCCGTACATAAATCATATAATTTAAAATGGTCCGCAACATTATAGCATTTAAGCACAGCTACGGCAGTTTGATTTTTTACAATTTAAAAACCGAAGTTATAAAATATATTAATAGATTCCATAAAGTGTAATTATATAATATACTAATATTATACTAAGGTCTATGACTTTATTCTGTTACCTAATGGACAATCGTGAAAGATATTTTCAATAGACCCGTTAAAAAGCATAATAACTATCCTAAAGAAATTATAATAAATAATATGTATGTATATATGTATATTCACAAACGTTTGATCGAAATTATTATGCCTCTGATTTTCTGATATTTTTTAAGTATGATAAATTATATATTATGATGATAATTAATTATTTATAATATCAATATATTGTTAAAACTTAAAATATGGCGTATTTAATATAGATTATATTATTATTATAGCACAGAAATTATAATTTTATTCTAACAAATTATTATCACACGGCGTACTGGGTATGCAATAAGCTTACCACCGCACTGTCGTGAATTCATTTTTTCAGTATTTCTTACATAACTATTAGTACCTACCGGGTGACAAAGCTTAGCTACAGTTAAGATTTCAGAAACTTTATAGTTGTTTGAATATAAATAATATTTATTAAATGTTTATAGGTACTACCTATACTTAAAATCCAAAATCTTTCAAACTTAGTTATAACTATAAGACAATACTAGTAGCAAAATAAAATCACTCTAGATATTATATAATATGAATTGTTACCTATAAAATAAATAATGATTGTTATACAAATAAACTAAAATGAATACAGGACAACAATAAATACCTACTATAACTAAATAAAATTGTGAATGTATATAATAACTATACTGATGGCTGTTACGTTGTAGCTATTCGAATACAAATAAAATATTTTACAATAACAGAAAACGAATATGACCATAGTCAATACGAAATAACTATCATCTGCAATATTGAAAAGAAAAAATGTCCAATTAAAAATATGCAGTCACTGTAGACACGTGCCTATAGTGCCTGCACATACATACGCCACTGATTACGCTGTTTAGTATTATATTATGATAACAATTCTCTATATATGGACACATATGTTATGAATGCTACATTATCTACTAGAAAAATTTGTCATAATTTATTATGTATAATGTCCACTGTCAATACTACCCAGTACATACTTATTTATAACGTATGTAAAATGTATAGTAAATAACTACCACTATACATGAAATTTAAAATGTTTAGCTGATCGGGAATCATACAACTATTTTTAAGTTCTGCAAGAACCAGCACCAAACGGTTAAATATTTTTCTCAAGAACTGGAAACGGAACCATTACCGAAAAAGGTAAAAGGTTCCAGTCTTTGGTCAAGTTAAAGTTATATTGCAAACTTACAATACATTTGCAGGATCTCGGCGTAGTCAATATTATTTCCAAATAATACGGTTATCGACGTGAAAAGAATTCTAATCTAATTAATTAAATCAACATTAGATATAATAAAATTGTGTCAAGAAAGTAAAACTGCTAAATATAAAATGTGCTATATTCAGAGCCTATTAATGGAAATTCCTTTCAGTCGATGACTGTTGTCAGCACTTAATAGATAATGCAACAGTAAATTATTATGACTGACACGCGGCTATAAAGTTTTGAGGTATAATCACCAAATGACGCATATAAATTGTGAGTTAATCAAACTAAATAATATAATTTAAAGATATACAATTTTTTAATTTTGTTAGGTTAAAAAAAAATTATATGCGTCATAATGTATAAAATAACAAAAAAAATATTTTGACATATACCAATGATACATTATCATAAACTTTTAATTTCGATAGATTAAAAAAAAATTCATTCGTCATAATATCATTATTATGTTTTTTGCGATACTATGTAAAAAAAAATACCTCAAATGTATCAATGATACTTTAAATTCTATTCGAAAATAATTAAATTAAATTATGGTAACGTACTTAAAAATTTATAATTTTAAACATTTTTGACTAGACGTTTTCGTTAAACAATATATTTTTGGTGGACAATATATCAAGTTACAACTTACATGAAATATATGGTTAGGAGTGTTTTCGATAACTTGAAAGCACTAAAAGCACTTAATATGTTAACATTGGTAGATAATAGTTCAATTATAACCATGATTACTGATTAGAGTTTAAATAAAAAAAAAACTGAAGGGAACAATAATATATATTAATATTTATATTATGCTACCAAATTGATTTTTCTTATATTGTTTTAAGTTTTACGCACGCGTGCTGCTCAATTTTTTTTAAATTGAAACCAACCTGTAATTCAACCCAAATTATTTTCCATGAATTTATGTGCATTTTTGAAGTTTGATATTCAAATATTCCGCAATATAATACACGTGAAATATTATTTTTATCAAGAAGACGAATTTCACGGGGTTCGATATAGGCAAATTTATTGGAATTTATTAAGTATGTTATAAGTTATTACTTATTATACTTGTTAATTGTTATACATAATTTATTATTAATGTTATAAAAATAAATTGTTTTATTTATTTATTTTCACAAGGCAAACTGTTTTTGAAGACATATTTCTACCGGCACTTTGAATATATTATACATGTCCTCGATTGCCCTCCTCATTGACCTTTGTTTTTTGGAAAATAATACATATATTTAGCATCTACATTTTGAATGCTTTTGATTGAAGCGTGAAACTAATAATTATTTGTAGGGCTAAAGACACTCGTTTATACATCACCGACATGAAATACTGCAAAATTATATAGTATATGCACAATACGTCCGAAATTTGCACGTCTTTCCTCCACCGGCCAAAACCATTTTTTAATTCGCATATTATGTCCCCTACCCTGTTTAAAAATATTGAACCGTACTCTACGCTGATATTATACCGAGCGTGTTTCTCATAATATTATCGTTAACACGTACTGCTTCTAATTCATGCTTATCAAAGTGACCTACACCGAATGCATATTATTATTACATTGACATAGTCATCGTCAACAGAGCTATAGTTAAAATATTATCGAACAAATTAAACAAGAAAATATATTATATTACATATATCATAATCTATTATTTTTTTATTTTTCGTGCGATCGTCTACTGCTAACGATTTCGTAAACTATATTGCAGGGCGACGTGAGGTGCGGTCGTTCTAGTGCAGTGATCTGTCGCGAATAACTCTTCAGCTTTGTGACTTTAGCCGTCGTCGACTAGCGACATAAAAATCGGTTTTATCGAATTTTTTACAGTCAGACCATTGTCATAACAATAATAATATAATAGTTTGTGATAAGCATTGACATTATACTGGGACGCGTCATTACTCACAGACGCTGAAAGTCGAGGTGCAGACCTGGTTGTAATATATAATACACCAACGCCAGTCGGAGATCCGTTCATTCTCCACCATGAAGTCCAACGGGGCAGTTCTGCGCGCTTTTTTCACGTTCGCTTTTCTCGTCGTCGCGTCCGGGTTGTCCGACGACACGTGGTCCGTCGTGTCCAACGCCACCGGCAGAGCCATGCAACACGACGACCGTTGTATTTTGCACATGGACGATATATACAGAGGTACCTAAAATGGAGTAATTTATTATACAACTTATTTGAAAGTAACTAAATTCTAACTTTTTTACTCGTTGAAATATACTCAGCCCTGAATCTAGATGATACGAAGCCAAACTCGAGTTAGCCTACGCATAAGATCTGATCAATAGTGTCATTGTTTTTTCCTACCAGGATAATCTGATTTTAATACATTACGTTATCACTGTTGTCTATAAATAATTATATTATTCTACGACCTAGGGCTCTGCGTGTGGCGTGTGTCTCGCATACGTTGCACGCATTTCGTATAATTACAACGACTTATTATACACCGATAATAATTAATATTATGTTTTCAGTGAATTACTGTTCGAACAGAGCGTGCCCCAGGTGGAAGTGTCAAGACGATTCGGCGATAATACACGGGACGTGTTGCGGTTGTCCCAACATTTTCGGAGGTAAATAAAAAACTAAATAATAATATCGTTCTCGGTACAACAGTAAATAGTAAATACCAATAAATAGTATGTCATGGTAGGCACTACGCAGTTGAAGGACGTCGACCGATAATTTTGTTATTTTTATCGTAAAGTTGTTAGGCGTTTTAGGTGGACATTTTTAACGATGCGTTGAAATATCACAACATATTTTTACATACGTTCGCACAATTTTTAACAACCCAAAAAATATCACTTGTCTGATCACTAAGCAACTAATTTTAAGGGGTTAAATATAGGCATTATAACGGTCGTCTCGAAACGTGTTCAAAAACGTCTCGATGCACTTAAATCGTTTAAGTTTATAGTTTAGATACTACAATACTACACTAGTACACTTATATATTATTATCATGAGTACATTTTTCTGTTTAAGAATGGGAATGTGATGAACTTTTTTTTATTCAATACATTTTTGCTGCAGCTTGAAAATTAAAAAGGAGGTACTTATCTACCTATTTAGACTTTAGAGTCATGATTGCCTGACAAAACTGTAGTAATTCGGTTTATTAGATTTTAATTTAGAAACAGATATTACGATATTCATTAAACAAGTTTACGATACTTACACCCAGGACATTTTTTTTATTTGTATTTTTCACTGAATTATTAAAGAATGAAACATGATTGTTTTTATTTCTACATAAAGAATTTTGAGAATATTAAAAACCACTTTGATTAAAACACAGTTATCTTGCTAATGAATCAACATTAAAAACCGTTTTACCTAAGTCCCATACTATATATGTCAGGTTATATCATATTTTATATTATTGTTTTGAGTGGCTACAAAGTAAATTATAATGACTGCAATAATCCTTAGCATGTGTCTATAAAGTTTTAATTTTTGAACTTAACACCTTTCATAAAATATAATCGATTAAATCATTACATTATTATTTCTATATGCCATGTTACAGTATTATAACGTTCCTATAAGAAAATGTTCGAAATTCGGGGAGAAAATGTCCTACATTCATTTATAGTTTTATATTATTTTTTTCGATATTTTTATGTGTGTAGCCGTGTAGGTTATAACATTAGGTAACAAAATAAATAGATTTACGAAATCACCTGACCGGAATACGCCATTTTGTTGTGATCGGTAAAAATCTCGTGTTCACGCAACAACAACAGGCTCGTTGACGATCTGCACAGCAAACGACACAAGATACAAACATGTTGTTTAAATTGCCGTATACTATTGTGAGTCGGGCGGTAAACTGTGTCTTCGATTGTTAAAATATAATATAATAATATTGAGCCCGATGACGATAAAGTTATTTTTAGAAACGTTTCGGTAAATAATTCAATCATAAAAACACTATTACTTTTAAATTATGTAAAACTGCACTTATGAAAATTGTAGGTATTTTTATTATGCCAGATTATAAAATTAAACGACGGATGAGAATTCGGTGTTTTCGGCGATTTGAAAACCAGATGGGTTATAATAATGGGTAAGGAATGATTTTAATTTTAATTGTAAATTTTTTTTCGGCTGCCACTCTGACCTCACAAACCTTACAGAATATAACGCTTCCATCGGTAGAAAAAATTAATTCACCATATTGTTGAACGTATGAACGCAAACGACAAACATCTAAAGTTTTGGCCTTAGGCGTTTTCAAAAAATTTTAATTTTTTTAGAATGAATGTTAACTACATTTTTATCAAATTTTATCCATTCCCTATATAAAAATGACTTGAAAACATAAAAATTCACTAAAAATGACAAAAAATGCAAAATAAAGGTTGCATTTTTTAATTCCTTGACGTATAAAATGAACTTTGTGCTTGGAAAGCAATGTTTTCGGACATTCAGAAAAAAATGCAATGTGCATTCAAATCCATTCCCTAGTAATGAATGACCGTCCACTGGGTATTTATTATTATAGTATCGGCAATATTAGCAAAAACAATCGATTTCGCGTAATATTCCAGCTCTTAGATTAATAATTTATACCTTATGATCATGATGAGTTTTAAGTACGTTTGTTGTCCGATACAATTAATTATTTCAATTCCTTAAGGGGGTTCCAGTCGATGAAAAAAAAGTGACCGTTAGACCAAAAAGCCAGACAAAACTGAAGGAATATTGTTTGCCGGATTTTAATTTTGAAAACGGATTATGATTGATTAGCAAGTTTACTAGATTTGGCCAGTTGCAGTTTTTAATATACCAATTGTTGTCATAACGAATATACATATAATATAAATACAAAAATATCATATTTTTGTTCATGGATATCACTGCTGCAAAAATAGATATGCAAAATCGCCGCGGCCGAAACCTAGTGAACTTGGTAATTAATGAAAATCAGTTTTAAAAATTGAAATCCATCATACCAAATTTCTACAGTTTTGTCTGACTTTTTGGTCTAAAAACCACTTTTTTAATTTGAAAAAAGTTAATCTAATTTAATATCATTGCCAATACCTGCGTGTACGTAAGTTAATTGACGGTAAATATAAATAACGTCCGACCTACTGGGCGGTATATTGCGGGCCTACTGTTAGAATTCAGGACATCTCTAGGAAAATAGGAAATATTATTAAAAAAACGATAACAAATTAAACTCACACATAGGTACTATTGTACTAATATTCGTTTCTTCGACACTGCACACACTTACAAGTAATTTTAATGTCATCATTTAAATTGCCTATATTAATTTCCTTAAAACTGCACTGGAGCCCCTATCTTAATCTTGATTTGTCTTCGCCGTTTTTCGACTGATAATACAAAACTATTGTGAATTTTGCATTGTGTTCTAAATAAGTTATCAATGCAGACACATATGGTTGCTGTGAATGTGTAAAAAAGCGTTACTTTTTTACTGTATTTAGGCATCTCAGAAAGAAATTCCAAGAAAATGTCCAAGATTAACAAAGGAGAGTTTGCATGTTGCAATTGTGAACAAGATGAAACGATGTTACTCAAAAAGCAACTATCAACAAACATAGACATAGAGAGTGAATTAAGCCGTTCTGTTGATTTTATTGATACGCAATTTGATGACTTTAATAAAGAAGTGAATTCGATGAAAAGGGAAATAAAAACTTTTAAGACCGAAAATGAAAAAATTTATAATGAAAATAAATATTTATTAAATGAAATTTCGATTATTAAACTTAAAACCAATATTCTAGAACAAATAAATTTTAGAAATTTTGTTTATATAACTGGAATACCCCCAACTGAAAATGAAAACTTACCAAAAATCGTACAAGAAATTGGTTTAAAAACCAATACGAAAATCAAGGTTGTAGTGGCAACCAGATTATACATGAATAACTAATCTAGGAGCATTATTGTTGCCCAACTTGAAACCATCGAGATGAAAAGAAACCTTATCTACAATAATAAAACATCTAAACTTACAGCAAATAATATTCTTAAGAATCGGCCTAAAAAAAACAACGTTTATATTGATGAAAAAATAACAAAATACAGGTGAATTTTATTTAGAAAATTTAGAACATATTATAGACAATTTAAAATTCGTTTGGGTTTAATGGTGATATCTACATGATAAAAAAAAAGAAAAAACCTAGAACAATCAATATAAGAAAATATGACATCAATAAACTGTATGACTAACAAAATTTATAATTTTTCTTTGTAATTAAAAAAACAAAATATTATGTTTAATCTTTAAGTCTTAACTATGATAATATGTACCGAACTTATATTTTTATTAATTATTACCAATTTCACTGATATTGCCATGAATGCTTTGATTGTATCATATAATATATACACTCGGAAGTTGTATGAACCCAGGCTGCGTATCATCATAAATGATACTCAGATTTTTTTTTATAGTTTCTGGGTCCGGAATTTCCCTAGATATTCTAATTTCTGTTATTATAATAAGTGTTGGATAAGTACTCTTGCTCTATGGTACGAAGTTTTACCTGGGTGGGGAGCAATGCTAAATCTTTGTATCTATTTATATTAATGTTTTAAAATAATTGATATGAAATATCCTGATAATGGTCAAATTACTTGAATTACTATGAAACCTTCACTAAATAACTAAAAACTAACCAAACGAAAAGAAGCTACAAAAAGTTTTGAACGTTTAGTTTAATATTGTAAAATATTTATATTTAGTAGTGTAATGACAATGATGGGACCATAAATAATATTTAGTGTTTTTTTTCTATTTCAGATGACGTTCCGGTATTGTGTGTTAAGGATTTGAAATGCCCACATTTAATGAAGGACTTGTGCAACAACTACAACTTCATGATTTTGTGTTGTTGTTCCCGAACTAATAACAATTATTATAACTACAGCTAATTGATATTATGTTCCGTTGAATTGAATATCGAAATTAATTCAATTCACTGACAGTAATAATATAATTTATGTTTAAAATAACCGATGATGTCTACGGCAATCGAATAATAAAAAAAAATACTGTTTGTAATACATTTTTTTTTTTTTTATTAGGTTTAAGGCTTCGACTACTAGGTCATTAGCCTGTGGTACTGTAGGGGAGGGTTCTGTAGATTTTGTTTACACGTGTGTGTTTGTTTTGGCAGAATTTTTAATTTGGGCACCCGTAGGTATCTGCCATGCCCGGGTGGGGGATGGCGGCACTTGTTCTCCGGACATCGTGACTTGCCCGAAGAAAAATGCCGCCCGCGACCGAGGTATCGAACCAGCGCCGGTGTGCGTCGCAACCGACGCCTTAGTCCACTCGGCCGCTCCGTCCCCCTGTAATAAATTATAATAATAATATTGTCAAATATATTGTACCAAACTTTATTATGATCGGTTGAGTGTTTTCGTTTGTAATAACTAATAATATTTAATGAATGTGTTTACTCCACGATAAACAAAAAAAAAAAAATATTTTAATATTTAATATTACCTTCATTCCTTCTTTGTGCGTGCACAGTGCGTCCAACGCATAGGTTTAATGACATCTTGAAATTGGCATTTAGTGAGATAAATAAAATTGTGTTAAAAACAGTTTTGTAAATATGTCATATTATTGCATACGACTATAGCCTATTATACACATAAGCAACTAAAAGCTAATTTACTACCGATTAGGTTGATGATTGGAAAAACTCTGTGGAATGTAATCGTTTAAGAAAATTACTAAATGTATTTGTCTTACTTTCGTATAATGGTAAGTGATTCATAGACTTTTTGTAATTTACATTTTATACTGATTGTTTTTTTGCTATTTTAGTTTTAATTATCGTTGTATATGAAATTCACCGGGAAAATATTTTTATTTTTTATCAATAGGTGCTTATCGCATACGTTATTTCCCAATTATTGTGTAATGGCTGTTAAAATTAAAATAACTATTACGAGCATTGACACACGCGAATCACAAAACTAGTGTGCGGAATAGTTACACTGGGATAGTGATGACTGACTTGCTTCTTGCTAGACACTCTAACACGGCCTTAGATTTCACATATTTTATACATACAAAAAAGCACCTGGCATACATCGAGGGACCGTATCAAGTCCTTTAAATTATCGATTTACACGGGTCACGAGACATTACTATATATGGACACTCAATCTCGACTTTAAAAGTTCAAACATTCCCGCCTTCGAAACGAGACTGCCAAAGCACCTAGTCTTATAACAAATACTTATCAACAAACCTTATCACCTACGTCTTACTTATCACCGTCTAAAAATTTCGAATTTCGACCGACCATAGACGTGCAAAACTTATAGGCGTGACTTATATAATGCAAACGACTAGACCTCCGTAATCTGTAGGTACTCACCGTCAGCGAGTTACCCAGGCAGCTAGTAATTTAATAAGATATAATATATCTATAATATAAACCTAAGGGCTTAGATCATAATTTATACTGTGGCTGGAGCCATATGCCAATCTCGCCCGTGTAGACAATTGTATATGTTTTTATAAATTTAAAAATGTATAACGCTATAATAAAATATAAGTTATTTAAAAAAGCAAGATATTGTTTCTTTTTTTTAGTGTTAAGAAGTATATATTTTTATTTTTATTTATTTAAACAGAATAATGGGTGCCACTGAATATGCTCGTGTGAGTTAACCAACAGTGTTTTTGTTAGTAATTATCAATAAAATATATTGAGATTTTTGGTCATGTAAGAAGTGTACCGGTGTATCGATCCTTATATAAATGAACGGTGTAGGTATATAGCATATATAATATATATATTTAAAAACAAGGCTGATGTTTTTGCTGGTAATAATTATAATATTTTGCAATAATCAATAAATATTTAAATACTACTTTATAGATATAACTACTTTTTCGATTGATTGAGACTCAATATTAGTCACAGACTGTGGATTATTATATATTATTAATCGTGTCACATTCGATGACGAGCGACTGACATAAACTATTGTGTAAATAAATCGTTTATTTCAATTTCCATTTAAGACAAATGAGATGAGAAACGTATTAGTTTACGTATTAGGTACGTGGCATTTTTCGATTTACATTGTTTAAGTCCGTATTCGTATAAGCGCTGTCGGCATAGGTGTAAATATGGGGAGACTCGATGCTGCAGCTTAGTAGGTACTCCAAATATTTCCCAACACATTTATCGTATTTTAAACTTGCTATGCGTTTTATGCAAACTTGGTATTTCAAATATATTTTTTTCTCCAATTTTCAAACATTCATTTTTAAGGAGTTCGATATAGGCAATAAGAAGACGCGTTACGTCTGATTGTGTGCGTAGTAAATAATAATCATTAGTGTGCGTACAACCATAGGAGATAGAAGATTACAATTTACAGGAACACCGTACACATTATATGATTATAATTTACAACACCTATCAGCTATCATGATCATACCATTACGCATACCGATTGATCATTGATGTATTCAGTGGATAAGACTTCACGTCGTCCACACCAGATCTCCCTCCCCTTCGTTTCCAAAATATTGGAATATTTTATTATTCCATTCTGTAGAACGCTATGTGTACGAGTTGATACAGAGTGGTACAGAATTCCAAAAATTCATATGACCGGAGAAGTTCAGATATAAAACCGCGACGCAACGCCAGCCCTTCCAAGTGTTTTTCGCAGTCTCTGGGAATCGATGGAGTGCGTACGAATGATTATGTTTTGCGTACAAATAGTCAAAACATACATCGCAATGAGGATGTGTAACATTCGTTCTTCAATTTAAGTGGTTTACCTCCGCACAGTTTGGTATTAACACAAGGAACTATAGTAATGATACTCTTGAGGAATTTAAATGTATTGTCCAATCTAATGAATGGTACAAGATTTATTGTACGAAATATGTACGACCATTCTTTAGACTTAGAATCTATAACTGGTGAAGGAACTGGCCGGCGTTTTTTATTGCCTATAGAATTGACTTGGAGCGGTTGTAATAATACTTAGTGTATTGAAACAATAAACGTATTAAATAGTAATAAAAAAAAATAGAATTGATTTGACTCAGATCCTACTCTTCTCTTTTCATCTACTCAATTAAATTAGGTACCTTCAATTTTATGTTTTTTCCTAAATATTAGTGGCACATTATTATAACGATATAAATGATATACATTAATATACATTAATATTATTCAAAAATCTTATTTTTTTTTTTTACTGTTATCCGTCAGCGACGCGTAATACGGCTAGTAATAATAATATTATAATACTGTTACTCAAATGATCGATTGCCTTCAAAAGTGTCACCCCGTAAAACAATACAGGCGCAGGCATAGAGGCATATTATACACGATATATTTATAATAATATTGTCTAGCTCTATACTGTACAGTCTTCGGCCGGCGGATGGTGCGGCGTCTGTTTATTTCTCGAGGGTCTATTGTAGAGGCGGCGGCAGAGACAATAATAATTATTAGCATAAACACAAACGGGCGAAAAGAACGCGCCGACACGAGACGCGAGCGACCTTCGTTGATTTACACTACAAAGCCTGACGACGAAGCCGCCGTCCTACTTGCACAATATCGCGTGTGTGTGTGTGTGTGTGTGTGTGTGTGCGCGTGCGTATTATTATTGTATTTATTGTGTGTACGTGGTGTTTGAGAGAAAAAAAAAATAAATAACAAAACAACAGGTCGGAAACTGTTATATTGTACGGCTCGTGCTGGCGTACACCTCTTGTAATATTATACATAATAATAACGATGATAGTGATTATGATGGTAATTTCAAGTTCGGAAAGTTTGACATCTCGCGGTCTTGTACCTGCTACGCAACGCGCAGTGTATTAAAATAACATGTTAATATTATTATAATAATAATTTGCGCAGAACATGGTAACGGGTATTATGAGGTATAAAATATATATTATATATTTTTTTTTTTTCGTTACAATATTTATTTATGCAATTGTACAGTTGTAAATGTGTTTTTTTACAACAAGTATGCAAGCACTGTGGGAGTTGATGGGTTGGAATTCTTGAAGGAAGAATCCATCCAGTGATGGAACTCCATGACAGATTTGAGGTATAAATTAATATAATATTAAATACCAATGGTATATATTGCCTATAAATAAAGTATTAATAAAGTATACCTACCTACGACGTGTGGCGTCGCCAGCTTCGTTCAAAAAACTCATTAGCGACTAATAACACTTCGTTTTTTTTTTCTTCAGAAAAAGCGTTTTTTTTTTGTTTTTACCCAATGTATCTATTTCTCGTCCTTCGCGTCTGGTAGATATTATACTAATGAACGTCAAACGAGTTGTTTATTTTATACAGTGGGAAATTCACTGTACAGATGCCTCACTTGTTGTCTGTAATAATAAAACGGTTTTATTGTTTTTTACATTTCAACACTGTATATAGTTAGCACCGTCATGACAACAAACTCAAATAAACCGTAATATTAGTATACATAGATTTAGACTAAATTAATATACCTATATAGTATGTGTATATAGTATAATATACGTGTTATACATATATTATACGTATATATATTATTATATTACAAATTAAAATACAGAATTGTTATATGGTCCACATGTACTCCGAAGGACATTTAAAGAGTTGAGAGGGTTCAAAAACGTTTTTTCCCTTTCATTGGTTATGGTGAAAAATTACCCACACTCCTCATGACTACGCATCGGCTTCCAAATTGTTGAACTTATTTAACCTTGATATCAGAAAAAAAATGTTAGAATTAATATTGAATATCATTTAATATTAATATCGATGCTATTCGTATACGTATTCTTGTAAAATATAAGTAAATAAATAAAATTAAATATATAATACATATTATACGTTTACGAGTTACGAAGATGACACTTCACAGATGACACGTCTTCATCTCGTCTTGAACGGGTGTAATACTTGTATTTACTCTAATATTATGTTTTAAGAGGACGTCTTAACACGCACATTTTTGTATATAAAAACTTTTGTGTCGAAGAATAGTTTTCATTAACAATTAGTAGTTTAGTACGGTAAATAAGTAAAATAACATGAAAATTAAAGACATGCAAGAATTGTATCTGTATGGAATGACATAAATACATAATATATAATAACATCCCTTTTGCAACATATGTTTTTTCATGGAAAAAATATCAAATATTTTAATTTTAAATATCGTCTATACCAGTTCTAGAAGTTAAAACAAAAAATGTATATGTCAAGCTCCCAAATAATATTATTACTTATACCTACAATTATAATTGTTGTCTAAAATCATTATAGATTGGTATTTGAACTATCACTTAAGGTAGAGCATGTATTTGTACCAATTTTTTTTTTATTTAGTTTTTCAATAATTATATTTCTCAACAATCAGTAATATAATAGTATAATAGACATGTGGTATATCCTGTAAATTACTTTGAAATATTGTTTATTTATGTTATATTAAAATTTAAAAATCGTAAAATAGCCTATATCAAACCCCTTAAAAAGCGGGAGGAGTTTCTACTCATGTGTCATGGGTGACATTTTGGACGATGCACGAGTTATACAGAACAAGTACAATTTTTTATTATTATGCCATCTTATGGAAAACAATATTCTATGAGTATAGATTTTATGATTACTTATCAAAATGTTGTATTTTTATTGTCATAAATTAACTGTGAAGGTTTTAAATTCCACTACAACATTATAATGTTTAATTACAATAATTTACAAACAATATAAATATTACACATTATTTCATTTCCCAAACATTTGTGATATTTTGACTATAAAATATGCATTATTTCTAATTTTCCAAATATATATTTTAAAATATTTAAGATTGAAAAAGTTCTCTGATTCTGAATTAAAATTGCCTATATTATACCCCTTAAGCTAGTGTGTAACATTATTATAATTAATAACATAATATTATATTTTAAGGGTTTCTGAGATGACGGGGTTTAGTATAAGAGCTTGCCCCACAAGAAAACCTCTCAATATCAACAATTTTATAAAATTTAATACATTTTTGTACCCCTTATTATACTAATAATGTACATTTCTCATCTCTCTACTTATTTTGAGCCACTTCAACCACTACTGCAGTGGTCGAAGTGGGAGGGGATATCCCTCCGCAATTTTTATAATTTCCATTTTCCATTATTTCACATAATATTTCGAGCCAATTCGGCCACTATGGATAGTTGGGAAAATGTAGAATTACGTTTTAGAACTGAACGTCAACTTTTCCAAATGTATTATACTGTACCATAATCTAAGTGATATTAAAAAAAAAAAATCAAACATTTAAGCAATTGAAATGATATAGCTTACGACAATGAAAACGTTGTGTTATTAATTTTAACATTGCATTGGGAAAGTAAATGTGTGTGTGGTTGTAATCAGATTTTGTTTTAACTAAATACAAAAAAAAATCAATCAAAACATAATATACGTGGAGTTTAATTTAATTTTACGGGTAGTTACTAGTTAGTAACTAGTTAGTACCTACGTAGAACGTTGGTGTGAACGGTAAGTGAAAACCGCACACAAAACGACGCTTCCTGACGAATTATTATGATACTATGTTAAACGATATAAATACGAAGTACCGGAAGTGGAAAATCTTAATGGCTGTAAATTACATAAACTGATTCGACCGTTTTATGATCACGCTCATCGTTATGGGCTGCAGTTGAATCGCGCTCACTTGACCTACGATTTTACCTAAGTGCGAGCTCAAACGTCCGTCTCCCGTTATATAATATTATTATTACGTATAGGTACGTTCAACTGCGCAGGGGGTGAATGATTTGTCGAAAACACACACCGCGACACGTCTCGGGTTCTGTAGTTGAGCGCGAGCGTTTATATGTACAACCGTCGTCGCCGCCGCCGCGAGTATAATGAATGCTCGTTTATTACAATATTATAATATTTCGTTTACGCTCGTCTCGGGACAAAACATATTTTATGAATAAGTAAACGGACCTGGGTATACAAATGTCGTTAATTTGACATTATACCCGCCGCGGCGTGGCCGGACAGACGCGGCGCGCGCGCAATCGAACGTAATTACCCATATACTTACATATTATACGTATACCACTACGACGACGACGACGACGAAGTTTTGAAAAGCGCCAACATTTTTTGAATATTTCCTCGTCACAAAAGACCTGTGCCACTGTGCGGTGTGAGTAATAGCTGGTAGGTAAGGTAGGCAGGCAGGTACAATACCTACGTGAGTAATATAATATAATATACCAAGGCTGTGGACCATTATAATATACGATGAGCTGATATTATATAGGTTTCCATAGTAGGAATAATAATAATAATATTGTGTATTTTGTCGGGTTGATTTTTATGTTTTCTCTCGTTGCGTCGACGCGGGTTTTTTTCACTCGCGTTCTATAATAATAATATAATGTAATATTATTGAACAAACACACGGCGCGTATCAACACGACGAGTTGTGGTTTTGAATTATTGTAATATAGAAAATACATCATGTTAGAAGCTCGTTGAAACTCAAAAATAGTAAACATTTTTTAATTTTTTAGGTTTTGGTTTAGTTTAACGTCTTATAAGTTATTTGTATTTACTATTTTTGTAAATAAAAATTATTAATAAATATGAATTATTATGATAGTAATTGAAAAAAAAAATCATCAAATTTATTTAAACCTCACTTCTTATCCCATGGAGTTTATTTAAATTTAAATACTATTTTTTGGTTTTGTCAAGGTATACAGGAGACAAGGATTCGAGAACTTCGCGCTATCTGTATTCTGTTACCTACCCGATAACCAAGCTCAAAAACAGTGTGCAAAAGTTAAATTTACTTTAGTGCATCATTGATTTATGTTTTTTTTAAATCGTTTAAAAAGTGTTTTAAAAAGTCTTCTTTTGATTTGCGTCATTTCAAAAAACGTCCTATTCCAGATCTGCGCAGTCGGTCTCAGCTTTGCCTGTTATAGAATGTGTTATAATAGTATTATAATATAGATAGTGAATATAATATTGTAGCTGAATAATTATACGTTATAACAATACGTTTACGAGTATGTGTGGTAGCCTGCTGCACGGGGTAGTGCAGTAGTATTATAGCTTACAATATTATGTATTTATGTGTGATGGACGATCAATATAATATTGTATTTATCATTTCAACAAGGGGTTTGAAGTTGACCATGATTTAAGGCGTAATATGTAGGCAAATTGACGTGTGGTGTTGGCGATTTGTGGTGGGAGGGGGGGAGTTGCAGGAAATGACGGATTTTGATTCAAAAACAATTATCCATTATTACCAAATCAAATTTCAATGTTTATTTTCATAAAAAGTTTTATCAGTATTTTAACAAACGTTTTGGTAAAAACGTGTTAATCAAAATACGTTTTTGTAATTAAAACAGAGCACCATAATATACATATTATTAAATGGAGTTATCTAAGCTAATAAGCAAAATAATATGGAAATAAGCCCTGCGTATATTTTTATATAAGCTTTATTATTTACACCAGTGCACTAGTAACCTAACCAGGGGTTGGTAACCGGCAGCCCGTGCATCTATTTCATACAATCATAAGGTCTGCTACAAAATGACAATGAATTTAAAATTTAATATTTATAAATCTTCTTAAATGTACCAATAAAATATTATTTACATTTTTATTTTTATCCAAAACGGCCCTCAAAACTTTTTGAATATGGCCCAAGAGCCTAAACATTTTAACGACCACTGATTTACACGAATAACGTGTATACAAGCTATATTATATATTTATATTATGATGTAAATCTAAGTTATTAGAGTCGTTTTCGAGTCCATAGGGGACAAGCAGACGAAGAAACATTCATTTATACATAGGTATAAAGCTTACAAATGACTTTATTCATTCAATAAGAGTATAAGACGCATACAACGTGAGTTTTTGAGGTGATAATTTCATATAGTTGAAAAAGCCTAAAAGCCCAACTAATATAACTATAATATATACCACATTACGCGACGGTGTGGACTTCATCATTATATTAACGTATAATGTATATAGTCATATAGAGATGTCACATTTATGATATTGTTCCTTGTTTCTTCCCATCACGCACGAGGTTTTAGAATCGTATTTGTTATAATATAGGTACCTAATCCCTATAAATAATATATAATATACTATGATATTATATTATTTTAAACACGCCTTATCCGCAACGATTTTTGCCTACGCATTTTGTCTTACGTGTGAATCTGCGGTCGTTGGCTATAATATAATATTAACAGTTTGCCCGTCACTCGATCGCGCCAACACGATTTGCCTCGTACTTTTTAAAAACGTCCTCCAAACGCGTTTAATATTATTAAATGGGCGTGCCGTCATCGCACGAGCTGTTGTCTCCTCAGCTGTTATCGCGTGAATCGTGCCGTGTCCTTTCGTATATTTTGTTTATTTTTCTCGTGCTTTACATAATATTAAATTATTATCTGACCGTGCAGACGAACGCTATGCGATCGACGAATCTATTACGATTAAAATTTATGAACCGAAAAAACGGGTGACTGAAATGTGCGCCGATATTATTATAATACCTACTGCTTGAAGTTGGTCGTCCCTAAACGATAAGTCAGCGTGGGTATGCTCTTAGCCGCTTCGTCGGGAATAGATAACGTTTGGTCAAGTGTACAGATTACCTGTACTCATTATTTTAAGTGAGCCTGGCCATGATCGTAGTTCAGTGCGCGGATCAGTGCGCAACTCAGTTTTTGTGTCACCAGCGTAAAAAGGAAAAAATAGGTATATATAAGATTAAACTGTATTTATAAGATTCAATCAATTGTATACATATTTATTATTTAAGTGTAAAATTCGTTGGATCAGTATGATATATAATTATAGGTACCTACAAAATATATAATATTTTATAATCCACAAAAATACAAATTTACAAAATTAATCATGGACCTTGGACAGTGTTGAATTATTAATGGTTATAATCATAGAGTATGATGATTATTTTCACAAACTACTATTTTTATAGTCAATTTTTATTTAGTTCAATAATATGCATCATCTATATTGTAGGGGTCTGCAGTCGGTCGTGATTTAAGGAGAAAAATATAGGCAAATTTATATGAAAGTATTTTGGTGACTTATCAGGCACAATATTATTATGCCAATGATTATTATGGTCACTTTTTTCAAGCCACTCAAATCAATGTAAAATATCGCCGGAACGAATTTTAGTTTCAACAACGAATTTTCATTCGTCAACAAGTGTACCACCTATACGAGCATAATTTTATCATCGAGGTGGTGATATTAATACGATTTCCAAAAACTGTTAAGGTTATAACACATTATACAACAATTATTGTGGATTTCATCGATATAAGCGCTCTAATCATCGGTTAATCGTAAAGTTTTTTTTTGGCCAACACTACAGAGTGAACCTATATATTGTCTAGTGGCCAAATCCATGTGCTATATAGGTAGGTGTGGAATTCGCTAGCTGATTGGCGCCGACCGGATCTAGCATACTGCGATTGTATAGTACTATATAGACATATTATAGTGTATAGTAAAAAAGTTTAACATCGAAAGCTGGTTTTTTTAAAACAAAAAATGCCGAAATAAAAATGCAGACACCCAAGAAAAATCCGAAACGCTCACGCTTTATATCGCACAAAAAAAATAATAGTAAGACCATAATTTAATATTATATATTATTATACCGCGCCAAAACATGCGTATGCCTATAAAACGTGTTCACTTATAGTATGTACGATTTGAAGTTTGAATGGTCGAAAAACCGTACACTGCACGTACAAAGTATATATATATATATGCTATTATACACATATATACACTTTGAGGCGTATAAGAAACGATAGTGTTGTCTCCCACGACGGAATTGCGGTCCGTGCACGAATCGGGTCACGTCTCGAAAAAAACTTACATGCGCGAGCCGTGTCTAATATACCCATAATATTATATCCCACACTGTTATGACATTATCCTTCTCGCTTTGCTCAACTGTCGGAGCAGCAAGTGTTTTTTTAAAAAAAAAATGTATTCCGCGTCCGTCTTACCCCTTTGTATACGCGAAATCAATATTCGATATTTTGATTCGCAACGCTGATCGTTCACAATCATGTTAAATCATCGGCATATTATATTATTTGTCCACGTCTGTTTATGAACATATTTTAATAAAAACATTTTCGACTACTCATGACGACATGAGAAGATTGTATATCTAAAAATATTCTCATCGTATATACATACATATATTATATACATATTATATGTGTATACTGCATTATAATACAGTGATAGTGTGATACAGATAAGTCATATAACTATGTGTATATCTATATAATATACACGTTCCTGCAATAGCCTTGGCCGCGGTGTGCACAACAATAACAATAAGTAATTATAAGCCATGTAATAACCCTCCTCCAATTGTCAGGAAAATAGTATCGACCAGAGTGACCCTTTTTCGTTGTTCCTCCGTCAGGTCGAATAATTGATCGTTTGCGGCGCGGCGTTCTTTGAAGGAAGGATAAAAATGTAGAGCGTCTCTACAAAGGGTTGATTCAAATCACCGCACCCTTATTGTTTCAAGGCGTGTTTAACGTGGAAACAAAACGTGTGTTTAAGACTGTAGGTCACAGTGATTGTCGGTCTCGACGAGATTACGCCGAAATACGAACAAAATATAATATACAATATAGGTATACATGCATACGAATCGAGTGGATTTCGACATTGTGTAGGTACATTTTTAATAATATATTAATCATTGCGTTCGTCAATACGAACATTATAATAATAATATGTAGTTAGATATTATTAATGCGTTGTGGGTTAGTCTGCGCAAGTTTCGTCTTGTGGCTTTTGAATTTTCTTCATCTGAAATGGTTGAATCTGAATATTTTGAATACGATGGTGTACTTGCTAAGATGTATTATATGAATCGAAGGTGTAAATATTATTATTAGATAGATAATACGTAATTACTAATACCTTATAAGAAATAACTATAGGGACCGGATTTTTATGTGAATGCTAATTTTTCTACTGTTGACAAAAAATAATTCTGATTTAATGACGTAGTGCGTAAAGATTCAATATATATGATAAGGCTGTTTTTCTTTGCATATTTTTAAATATTTGAGTAAAAATTAATATTTAATAATTTACATATTTTTCTACATTATTGCATAAAAGTTAATATATAAATATTAAGTACAATAATTTAAACTTTGCTCAAAGTTTTATTAAATTGTTGATCGTAAATCAACGACCAGATAAATTAATTTTTTTTAATATTTTCTATAGTATTCTTGTATACAAATCTGGAAACTAGAGATAACCAATAAGTACGACAGTCTATAATAATAGCAGCTTATCGCCAGAGCAGCTTAACCGATAAACAAATTATTTTAGGAGCGATTTTTTTGGGACCTATATACTCTAATGTAGTATATTATAATAATATATAGTATTAGTATGTAGGTATATACTATATATACTATTATAATATATTATTTTAAATAAAATGAATTATTTAAATGCCAGTGATGACCCTACTATCTAGTGGACAACTTTTTGCTGTAGGGTTGGGCCACTTTGACCATAAAATGTTGTTTATAGTATATTGTTTCTGCATCATGACGATTTCTCAAAATAAAAGAATTTATATTTTTGCTGTGGGTTAAGCTGTTTTGCAGGCACCACAGTGCACCTCGCCATAGTATTGTAGTTATACGCTGTCGGACTGCAGTGACACATATATTTGATGGTGTACCTATATAGGTACATACACTGCAGTTATAATATATTGTACTAAAATAGTATGTATATGCATACATTATAGCTCTTGCGATGACCTTGTAATAATACGTCCGACGGACCGCCGCGTGAATGCAATTATCGGTAATGACGAGTGTTTAAGTTATCACCAAAGTGTGCTTGAATATAATGACATTGGTTCAAAACGAAGGAAACCCGCGTATTTATAGGCTAGCATAAATCATGTATTTTATCGATTTCAATATATATATTATGTGTGTATGTGTTATGTATAATATCGGTGGACGATGTGTGCAAATACGATGTATGAAAACGCAATAAATACAGTGCCTGAGGACTACACACATACACACACACACATATATATTATATACAGGGCGATTCAACAAGTAAATGCTCACCCACATTATTTTATTCCTTTAATATAATATGAAATCTACTAATAGTTGAGGATCGTAGTTATTTTCAAATATTTAGAATGTAATCGTAGTGACACAAACTTCTTTTTATTATAATTTATAAACGAGAACTATACCCATCCTCTTTTACGGTCAATTTCTAAGGAGTTGATTGTAAATGCATGTCCCTATAGGTATAAATCGACATTCGAGCTAATAGTTTCTGAGTTATTTAAACAAAAGTATACTATAAGGAAAAAGTCCGCATGACAGTATATTATATAGACTTAAAAGTTTTAACCATACGAAGACTATAGGCTTTGATTACAATTTCGCAATTTGTAAAAATTTTTCAAGTACCTATAATATAATATTATAATTTTATTATAGGTACGAGACTAAAATATTACATTTCTTTTATATTTTATGTAGGTACCTATAGGTTATAACAGACAATACTATTATAAAGGATTAGTATCTTTAGAACATAAATAGTGTTATTCAGCTCAACAACTTTCGAATTTGAAAAAAAAGTTTGTGTGGACAGCCGATATTCATGATACTACCTAAAATGGAATAACAAATATAAGTATTTTAAAATACAAGAACTTGAAGTATAGCTTTGTGCCCTTACTTAAAAATTACAAAAATTATAGTATGAATAAATGCATTGTTAAAGGATAGAAGAGAAATGAGCATACTTGGTGAACCACTCTGTATAAATTCGTGTAATGGATTTTTGCAATGTTTAGTATTTACCCTATATTTTAGACATGGATTCGCGTGAGAACGGGAATTTTGATGTGGAGGACGAATGTTGGGTACGGTTTATGGATGAATATAAATATAGTATTATAATATATTATATTATTATGTAGGTCAAACAATAAATATTTTCTTTGGCATTGATTCATTCTAATAGATGACACCTATAGGTGTCCGATATCTCTCGGAGTTAATTTCTTAAAAAAATATATTTATATTTACCTAGAAACGGTTTTAAAAACACACGTTTTATAATATAATTTATTTACGCGTGTATCAAAGCCCAGATTGAGAGGGTCAGGGGCTGTAGCAGGGGGACTGATATTTTCGTACAAGAAACATCTCAAAAAAGTACTCTTGACGAGATTTGCGAAATTGTTCTGAACACATAAAATATAATGATATTATACTATGTACGGCACGTCATATATAGGTAGGTAGAGGTACTTATAATAATATACGGTGAAGGTTTTGATTATTTGCAAAGTAGCTGTTATTGTGAGGACACCTGTCACCAATACGCGATCGGAGGTGCATGATATATTATGTTATGCGTATATACCTGCATATTTATACGCGTATTCGAACTCCCACACTATAATAGACACACACATTATGTATTGTACTTATAGGCGTTACTATGTATATACTATATTGTATATTATGCTATGTCCGTGCACTTCGGCCAGCAGCAGCAGAGGGTCTCTGGAGAGCGTCCACATCGAACGTCGTGTTTACATATTATTATATATATTTGAAAACGAAAAAAAAGTGATGAAGTGCTCCCGGGGGTACGATCCGAACACATTCTTTATGGTATATTTTATAATGTAGTGTTGTTTTGTGAGCGCATATATGTATGATATTATGTGTATATAATATAATATAATATCGTATATTATTGTACTGCAGCAGTAGACCGACCGACGACCGCGGTGCCGGTCAATGGAGCTCGTGACCACTCGTTTTTTTTTTTTTTTGCTTATCGACGAGAGTAGGTATAGGTACATCGTAATAATAAAAATCTGTCGTTTTCATTATTGTGAGACCGGAGTGATCGATACAATAATCGTACTCACGCGCCCTAAAGTATAAAATATACATCGCATCCTTGTATTTTACACCGATGAGTATAATGTGTATAATGTGTTTTATTATACTTTATGTTTAATGTTGAACGTGATCAATGATCGTATAAAACCGTAAATCATATTACAATATTATCGTTTTACACGCGTATATCTGTCTCGAGTTCGACACAAAAAAAAACCGTTTAACGTGAAATATTTTTCGAGAATACATTATATATAACATACATTCACCGATATGAGTACTTGAGTGACTGTCGATCTTATATACAGAGCCATATGTTTTCGTGTTTGCCGTTAAAAATTAACTTTGTGCCGTCTAACTATTGCCACGTATATAATACATTTAGTTCCTAGTGGCGCTTTAATTATGGATGGGGGGGGGGGGGGGGTAGATACAACCCTTTTGAGGTTTTTTTGTACTCAAATACTTTATAACGCATGACTGCTGCAAGGACATTATTCTGCAATATACATTGTTATGTATTGTAATGCAAAAATATGTATAAATAATTTATACCTAGATATTATTAAGACGCATTTATATAACATTTATTTCATAATATATAGACCAAATCTTTCATCTCACGTAAAATTGGTACAATATTATACGTCATATAGGTATCAAATCCGAATGGAAAGTATAATATATTTTAAGAATGTATAACATACTAGCGTCTCGCAAGCAAGATGCAATACTGCACGGTATAAGAGTAGGTATATACAAAACGTTAACGTTTAGACTGCAATATAGATATACCAGTCTGGTACAATATTATAGGTATAGGTATATACCATAATATTTATTATGCACATATAGGTAATGAACCGTCATAATATTCATAATAGTATCTTTATCCGTTTACTCTGTTTTTTCGTAACGATTTCAAGTTATATCATAACGTAGGACATAGATATACGTATATAGGTTTCCCTATACTACATGGCTATATAACTATATACAGCCTACATTTTACAAAGCGTACATCACTGCACATCACATGATATTGTAATTTTTAACTTCTATACCCATCGTAATGTTCAGAAAATATTATTATACCTATATATTTTTGAAACGTTTAAAGTATAATATTATTTTTATTTAAATATAAACTCGCGGAAACCGTGACCATTAGGTGGTCTGGTGGTGATATTGAAAAAATTGAATTACAATACATATATAGAAAAAAATTAGAAGCTTAACGGATGCATATAAGGCTACTTAAGTACTAGATACGGTAGGGAGATATATATCTTGTTGTCTGTTGAGTAGATGGGTATGATGAATTATTTGATTGAAGCGGAGATAGAATTGGGGTAGTTACTGTATATTGAGTATATAAATAATATTTTATTGTGTGGATCAGCGATTGCAGTATATCGTGGAATCTATAATATATTTTTATTATCTTTTTATTCTTTCGTCAGTATACATATAATATTAAACAATATAGACAATAATATAAACAATATAAGATATATTGTTGGTAATTATTTTCTTAAAATTATGGGTAAATATAACTTACAGCATAATTACATGCGCGTACTTATAATATTATATCTTTTATAAAATAACAATAATTTCATAACGTTTTCCGTAGGTACATTTTACATAGTAAAATCACGATAAAAATAGATATTATAAATTAGATGTTATTAAAGTAAAAAAATCATACACGATTGCAATAGTACAGACATTATTATGTTAGCGCTGCGTATATAGCTATAGCTAGGTATATAATATGTATACCTATACAGTATAAAAAATTGATTGCTGCAACCTTTAAACCTTATGAGGTATGCACACTTCCATAATTCCTTAAGTATATAATTTTATATTTGAGGCTAAGACATTTTTTTAATACTGTGGTTAATTATCCAGGTATAGAAGACGCAATTTTGGTACCTTTTTTTTTATCGATTACAATAATTGAATTGCAGTAGGTACCTCTACCTATGTAGTATGTATTTTCATTTTCCATAGCCAGCGGCATCGATATATAAGTACAAATTTCTATATTCTATTCATGTTGGTTTAACATTATGTCATTATACAAACTCTTCCTTTATCCGATCATCAAAATAATAATGGGTAACTTTTAAAATTTTTCCAAACCAATAATATATTATTTTCTTCAAACGTGCTTTGAAACAAGGTAATTTTATGAATTTTTTTTGTGGAAT
The DNA here is from genome assembly GCF_019925205.1 of Metopolophium dirhodum. Lineage (NCBI taxonomy): Eukaryota > Metazoa > Arthropoda > Insecta > Hemiptera > Aphididae > Metopolophium > Metopolophium dirhodum. The sequence continues at coordinate 2,240,229 of NC_083565.1, forward strand.
CAAAAATATAATTGTTTTTTTTTAGATTATTAGCTAAGCTAGCTATATATTGTACTAATTTTATAATGATGATGTGTGTTTTTTATTCTTGTGTATGAATAGACACTTTTTCCATTCGAAAAATTGCTATGATCATCAACTTTGAGGGAAGTTTCTAGTAGAAAATTGGATCAAATTTGAAATTGGTGATGATGGTAGGTCACAATATTGAAAATTATCAATCAAAATAATAAGTTAGGAAAGCTGCCTCACTCTGCACTTGAGCATGCTAAATTCCCGGTTTCTATCCGTATTTTTATAAAACGCAATAAATACTATAATAATTTCAATCTATAAAATATATGTACAGATAAATATATATTATATTATATTCTTATTATACTGACTAAAAATAAATACCAATTATAATGGCTTTTAATCAACAATCGTAACTATAGATAGTTACATAATATTATAATAATATATTATAGTTATGACTTGTTGTCATAACTATAATATTGTATCCGGACTCATTTTACCGCCACCGCTGCAGTGTGTGCAGAGCACTTATTTAGAGAGGCTTAAGAGGGCTGCAGCCCTGGCCGCGTTGTAATTATGGGCCACCATATATTACTGTAATCATATATGCAGTCATATACGTTTTATTTATATATAAATTAAAATAGTTACTAACTTATAGCATAATTTATATATTATAATCTTAAAAAATAATGAATATAATATGAAGGCTATGAATTAGCAAAAAAACTGAATTTTTAATTTCAGTTAAGGGGCCCAACCACACAATTAGCCCTGGGTCCCAACATTTCTAAGAAGAGCTCTGAGTGTGTGAGGACCTTATAATTATTAATACTGTATACCGCACAGATCGGCTTTTTTACTGTAGTATAGGTAGCATTTTTTAAAAATATATTGAAATAATTAATGAGCGTTCCTAATATTTTTTAAGCAACTAATTATAATTAAAATAACATCTATAATAATAACAATAGCAAATCATTTTGTAACGAAAAAATATTTGTAGAGACTCCCACTAATATAGATGATATTTATAGACGTATATACCTACTATTATGGGAACTGTATACAATTATTATATTATTTCAACGATATACATAATAATATAATAATCTGCAGGTGCCTATAGTATAGTATTTTTAAAAATCATAATCACATTATTATTTTATCAACAGTTGTAATTAAAACATAATATAAACAATATTATTATAGCTCGTTATCTTGTTTATCTTGATATTTGTATGACAGTAATACTATACATATATAATTATACATACATTATTTTAATTTATATCATACAGTAGGTATATATCGTATATATATAAACATAATATAAAGGTGGCTTGACAATAATTATTACAAATTCATGCAAGTCATTTAATTAGATATTTTCATTGTGTCACTTTTAAATACCTATTTGCAAAGATAATAATTTAGCAATAATTGAATATTATCTAATTAATGTCAACGCAATGCCATAAATAAATACTCATTAAATAATAATCAAAATAAATAATATAACATTTATCTGTGTCTATATATTATGTATAAAATAAATAATATTATACAATATAGTACTTTGTCTTAACTAAAAAAGAAATTTAGAGCATCTATATTCTCTCGACATAGGTATAAGCGGATAGGTACTCATAATAATAATATATTTTATAATATATAACAGCTTACTACACTAAAATTAATTGAATAACCATGAAATTATGGTTTTATCTATAATAGTAAGTGTAAGTACCTATACTTTATTGTTATTAATATTTGTTAGGCCTTTATATTATAATAAATATCTAAATTTATTCAAATATGACATAAGTCATAAATAATTACTTAAATGTACCTACTATTGCTACCGGAATGTATAATTTAAAGATAGTAGATACATATTATAAAAACACATAATAATTGCCCAGAACTTGATGTATTTGCATTTTTTTTTCTAATGCTCACATCCGAGGTTCGTCGTTACAGAAATTTGATTCATGGAATATAGAATTTAATGGTAGGTACAATTTTTATTTTGACTTTTAGGTGTCAAGTTCCGAGCCCTAATAATAATCAATTAATAGAATATATTAAAAACAGTGATAAATATTTAATCGGGGATGACAAATGTAATTTATAGGGAACGGATTTGAATGCAAATTGCATTTTTTTCTGAATGATCTAAAACATTGCTTTCCAAGCACAAAGTTCATTTCATACATCAAGGAATTAAATAATGTAACTTTTATTTTCCATTTTTAAGACTTTATTACATTTTTAGAGCATTTTTTGACATTTTTATGTTTTTAAGTCATTTTTATATAGGAATGGATAAAATTCGATTAAAATGTATGAACATTCATTCTAAAAAAATAAAAATAAATATTTATCATCTCGAAATAATACAATATCTGAAGAACTAACTGCTGATGACATGGCTCATATGAAGTTTGCACCTATGACGTTTTTCGAGATACAAAACAACACTGGCCGATAATCGTCGAAGATTTATGTTTGAGAATATTAAGCAGCACCTGAAGATACAGTATCTAAATTGTATACCTATTAATTTTTTGGAAATAATTTTTAGGGTAAAAAGATGGCAGATGATAATTGAGAAGACAAGAGAAGGTTTTATTGAATTTAAATATTTTTTATAAGATAAATTTTTCATAATACCTAATAAGTTTTTTTTATAAGTTTTAAATTCAAAATTGTGTTTTTATTGATTTTAAATACAGTTTTAAAGTTTTTTAGGGTATTTTTTTAAGGCATTAAGTAGTGTTTTTTTAGGACATTTTTCTTATTTTTTATGGCATTAAAGTCCGTTCCCTTGTAATTTATAATAAAATAAATATATAGGTAATCGATAACGGCCGATTGACATACATATCTCAATCGTATTCGTGTACAATATAACACCACCAATTGCCTATATATTATTAAGATGTACCTAACCATGAAGTGCTCACGGGGGGCGTTGGTCATGGGGTTTAAACCCCCCTCTATTGACCGGTTTTTTACGTGCCCGTTTTTAAGTGCAGCGATAACCCCCCTATATATGTTCCTAGAAATTATCCACAACCCCCTACCCCCATTGAAAATTCCTAAAAGCGCCACTGTACCAGATATATATAGGTATGTATACATTTATTATATTTATCATATCACAACGCAAGTCTTGCTCCACATATTATTTGACCTATGCATATAATCTAGAAATTCGCTAGACTAAACCGGTGTGAAAAATAATGCACCGGGATGTTTGCAGGACCATACCATACCATACCATACCATTTACGTGGTTCATTATCCCGGTGCAGGATAATGTGGGATAATTTTAAACCAGTCTAGTTTAGTGAATTTCTAGAATATGGAGTAGGTATGTATAATATTATATTATAGACCTTTTTATATATTTTTTTATTTTATCTATTTAGCGGCGAAGACAAAACAATCGCGTGTTTGCATATTAAAATAATAATAATAATAATAATAACAATAATAATAATATTATAACGACGCGTAGTTTGCACTCGGTCTCAAACCGAGGGAACGGCGCGCGCGCGGTACACGCCCATGAGCGACGCAGTCGACCAATGAGAGCGCGCCTTGCCGACCGGTTTCCGCGTCGTTCGTACGGCGGGCGGGGTCGGTGCAAGGCGCCGCCGACGCACCGGCCGACGGAGCAGTGTTCGATTCACGGGCGGTAGTGTACGTTTTGCGGTCATCGCGCGAGTTCCATTCGCGACGCGCAGTGGTAAATGTTATCGACTCACACACAGACACACATATGTAAACATATTTTTATTCGATTTAATTTTTCGTTCGGTCATTAAACATCGGTATCGTTTTTCGTTCATTCATAATATATCGTTTTTCGTTTTTCGTTCATTCATAATATATCGTTTTTCGTTCATTCATTCATTCGGTTTGCGACGCCAAGACGATAATTGGAAAATCTCACGATGTCCGTGTCCACGTTGAATATGACGCCCTACTTCACCGGATACCCGTTTCAAGGTAAAGGAAATTTACAATATTTTTAGGCCCACACACTCGTACCGCCCTCACTTCCGACTCTATTACATACTATTATTATAATATATTATAGGTACCTATATTATATTTGCTACAATTTACATTACCTAACCTAACCTAACCCGATTTGCACCCTGCACTAGCTCAACCCGCCAAATATACCTATATATTATGGGTATATATATCTACCTATAATTATAAGTTCGCGCCCAAATTTCTTTACTCTGCATCTATTCATATTATATACCTATACTTACCTATTATAAGTCTTCTAAACAACTTGGTTTTTTGGCGCGCGATACAGGCCAGGGCCGCATGAACCAGCTCGGTGGCGTGTTCATCAACGGACGGCCGCTCCCCAACCACATCAGACTGAAGATCGTCGAAATGGCCGCGGCCGGTGTACGCCCGTGTGTCATATCTCGGCAGCTCAGGGTGTCGCACGGCTGCGTGTCGAAAATCCTCAACCGGTACCAAGAGACCGGAAGTATACGGCCCGGCGTGATCGGCGGCAGCAAGCCTAGGGTGGCCACGCGGACGTGGAGAGACGCATCGAGGAGTACAAGAAGGCCAACCCGGCATGTTCAGCTGGGAAATCCGTGACAAGCTCGTAAAGGTGCGTTTACAATTTATATGACTACCTACAAAATATCTATAAGTAAAGCCGTAAAGGTGTGGTATCTGGTGTTTATGATATATATATGTATATATATATATATATATATATTAAAATGCAATTCAAGTGTGTAACTAATAATATTGTCAAATGCTCCAAATATGCACACCTTATATGGTTATATCGTCCCTGTTCACGCAAAACATTCAAAACACGATTTCGACAATAATTTGATTATTATATAAAGTTGTACAAACTTAGAATGTTTCCATTTTTTCACATAATTTTTTTAAATTCTATAATTGGAGTATTGGATTTGAATTTTTTACCTGGACGTGGCTGATTTAATACCTATTATTAAATTATAATTACGTGGGAACCTACCTATTCATTTATTTTCCTTATATACATACATATTATATATATGTATTAAGATAAATCGGAACGTGTATATATACCATAATATACAGACTAGAAACAAACTTGGTGATACAGAAACAGTAATGATTGCTTTCCGATATTTCATTATATATATGGAGGGTGGGTCATTAATACAGATTTCAACAAAATATAATAATATATACATCTTAAGTTTGTTTATGATATATAATATAGGTTTGTTTCCCCGTGTGTGTACACTGTATACCTATACCTATTACCTATATATGGGTATTAGGTACATATATTATACCAGAGTTAATGTTGATTTTCATGTAATAACTATTTGTTATAAATTATAATATTAAATTATTAAATAAATATGACATGTTAATTAATATTATAATATATTCACCGCCGTTAAAGTCTCTAGACATCAAACACACTCGCAATTATAATATGATATCATAATAATGTTAACGTTCAGGTATATATCTATTATCTACCTATACAGTCCGTACTCGCGTTTGGGATCAATATAAAGTAATTCAATTATTTGAAAATAATAGGTATTAAACCAATATAATATTAATTGGAATTATATTATAATCCAAGCAATAACAATTATATACATTGCGATGGTAGATAAAAGTATTACAAATAATGAATAGTAATGAACAGCGCCATTTCACTATTCATAGATAATAATATTATATTGTATGCCTTATTTATAGTCATTTATTAGTCAAGTTTTATCAATAATAATATTATATATAATATACATGATGCATGATATACGACATATAAGATGAAATTCAGCAATAATATAGCAGTTTAGAATAAGATATTTTATAATTTATTATATTGATCTGAAAAATGTAAATACTAAAAGCAGTGTAAGTGACGTAATAGTCTTTATATGAGTTTTTAGTTAGCATATATTTGACTATTTAAGTATATTCATAATTTAAATATAAAAGGATTAACTTTAGCTAACTTTCACTCAGTATTGTGTATAGTTATATATAATATGAATAAATGTATATTACCTATAATAGGTAGATACAGTGCGTTTACAAAAGTAGCATTCTATGATATATAATATATATAAGATTTTAAAAACGTTTGTAAAAGTAACTATATAAATAGTGGAATTATATATAACGATACGACTAAGTATATAATATATTTACGTTATTTGATATAATTAAATAATTCGTTTTTAATTTTAAATCGTACATTCGTACGCTATGATATATTATTGTGAAGCCAATTATTTTGTATTTATATTATATGAATTATACTAGTTTTTAGACGTACTAAAAATATAAATATTTTTCTTATTATCCCAGCAGGACGGTATTTGTGACAAAAACTCGGCCCCGTCTATCAGTTCCATTAGCCGACTACTGCGTGGAGGTAGAAGGGACGAGCTGAAAAACCATTCAATCGACGGTATTTTGGGTAAGTCTCAAACGATGATCTATATGCTCGCGTACATTATTATATTCTGTTGCGCTATACTTGTATTTAATCTGTACCTATATATATATATATATATGGCTATATTCTATATATAATATATTACACATCACTACAAACCGCACGCACAAAACACGCGCGCCGAGTAGGTATTTACCTACCTGCGCACAAGATGAATGTGTAAATAACGGGTTTTAAAGGGAAGAAGGAAAAAAACTACCTAAACGTCCACCCTCGCCGATTATTGTTACGTCTCAACTCTATCGCCACCGCCGATGTGCGATGTGCGCGCGTTATATCATAAGTACGTATATATATATATATATATATATTATATAGGTAGGTATACGCTTTGGCTACTTGATGGCTACCGTAGGGAATACCGTTAGCCGAAAGGATATAAAAAACCATTGTCGAGAACGGACTACGGAAAAAAAAAAAATAAGAAAAGGGGCGAAGAAAGCGGTGAAAGAATAATGTGCATAATACTATAATATATTATTATTATGAATAGCGAAAGGCGTGTCCGCCGCCTCGCGTGAAGTGCGTGTGAGAATCGCACGGCGGCGACCACCAAGGGTTTGGCTACCACAGGGGTTTTGGTTAACACTTTTCTACAAAAAAAAAAAATTCACGGCCGTACAATATTTATCACCTATAAGCGGGGTGGTCGAACACGGGCGTTTACGACCATAATATATTATAATACACCGGCCGCGGCTACCACTATAATGCTGCTTTAACATTATTAGGTATATATTGGTATATACCTACCTACGTAAGATATACATATTGTGCTCTGTCGCCTTCGACGTTCAGGTACACTTTATATATACGAACGTACCTAGCTATGTCATATACATATTATGTTATATTTTGGGAATCGGTTTCTTTTTAATATAGTCTTAACACGATATTATTATCATCACAGTATATTATAATATTATGTTAACGCGTTATTCGGATTCGTCTAATAACAATAATAATAATAATCATAATACAGCAACGACTCCAGTTAGATATTATTATAATTATGTAATGAAAATCGAACGAGAACGACTCGAGTTTTTCAGTAAACGTGACGTTTATAATTTTTTTTATATCTACGGACATCGGCAGCTTCAGAAGAACCCGTCTCCGCGGGGTGTCCCCTAATGTAAAAGGCTTGCCGACACGTAAAACCCGTTTAATTCGCCGTAATTTAAAAATGGATTTTTCTCCTTCAAAGCTGGCTGGCCCGCACACCTTATATTATTATTATTACTATTTTATATTTTTTTTTACATATTGGATTTAATGTCAACTCGCCAACACACTCGCGAGTTATTAGCCCAGTTTAATCGCTACCCACCGCCGCCGCCGCCGCCGCCGCCGCTGAATAGGTAGGAACACGGCGCTTTTACCGGATTGTGAAACAGGCGATGCTCGGTTGCTGTTAGGCATATATTATGTGGGTACTCTGTTATTCGTTGTTGATGATACAATATAATATATATTATTCAAATACACTATAATACGGTATTATTGTTTATTTTCCTCCGCCACGATAAGCCCGTGAAAAAATTTTGAAAATTTAACGCCTTGGAGAAAAGGCGTGTCTCGCGCTTGTAGCGTTTTATTGAAAAAAAATAAAACGAAAAGATCCGTCGGTATATTTATTATTAACATAATATTATAATGTCTGAAAAAAATAATACCCCACCAGATTAAATCGTTACTCTCCTCGTAAATAAATATGTGCACCTGTGTACACCTACTATAAACATCCGTTTCTTTTTCAATCGTATCTACCTAGCGCGTAATATTTTTGAGTCTTGATTTCTTATTTAACTATTTATAATATTGCATGCTATATTATATTATATTATAAATTATAATAATGCATTGAACGTATAAACCGTTTTTTTTTTTTTTAAATTTTTGTCTGCGGTCTACGATTGTTTATTACGTTTGTGAATTATCACTATAAATTGTAGCGACGGTTTCGACCGCGGTCAAAAAATTAAAGTATAATATTATAGTACTTCTCTCCGTCCCAAGACACGTGTCAAAAATGAATTTATGTCACCTGTGGTCCAACAGTATAAATTGACATGCCATCATTATTCACGGATAATGATCGTAATAATAATTAACGGAAGCCAATGTCGATTAAACTCTAATATAAAGGACCTGCCATACTGTAAATTAATGATGTATATAGCCATATAGGTATCCAATAGTAATCAATCATAATATAATGATAATAATCTGTTGATCTTATAAATGCATATTGTACTAGGCGATTCATATAGGTATTATGTGGATATCTTGTCAGTGTCTATAATATTATATACACGCTATTTCAAAAAGTTTTGATTTTTTTTGAAAACTGTTTTCTTATATAATTTGATGTCATTGGAAAACGACAATAATAATTATTTACAAACAAAATTATATCTTTTGCAATTTATTATCGTACCTAATAAATGTTTAAATTCTTACATTTTTGAACGACAATTGTTTCGGTTTCATATTCTTAACCCTAAGTAGAATATTTTTTGGAGTAGTTAGATATTCGATATGCACAAAAATTGATTTTTGAACGATTAATTAGTTGAAGATTAGCAGTTAGCACTGGACCAACTACACGTCTATACTCGTTATGCCTACCCTTATGTCACTCTACTCTGTAAATTAAATAAGTCAAGACTTTTCAGAATAATGAATGTAGACATTTAAATCGATCATCTTGTATATAATACCTGGCTATAGTAGTATACAAAATCAGTGCAACTGCGCATAACGAAGTAACTATTTTCAAACTTGTTTAAAAAAAAAAAATTAAAAACTCATACCAAACCAGTAATTTTTGTATAATTCCGCCGATAGTCACGTTATTTAAGCCTCGCGTAGTTTAAAATATGAATGCTCGGTTATATCTATATAGTAAGTACCTATACTTACCTATGTTCGGCCGAAGCAATTTACGACTGCTTTTATATTAAAAATACGCTCGTGCTAATATTCTCGTGTGTACATCAACTGCGTTATTAAACGGTGACTAACAACGACGATCGTACAATCTCGCGAAATAATAATATTGTGCGGGGAAAACACGAACGAATTTAGATTTTTGTGTTTTATCATAAAAGTAGGTACCTATATTCGCAAACGACGACGATTGCTGGAGCAGCGGTGAGACGTATCCGCGTGTATGAAAATGATTAAACTGCTGCGCTAACTATATATGTATACATTTACATTTTAAATAGATATCATCGTCGCGAGCCCGAATGACGCCGATAATAATTTATCAGCGGAATTTTTTTATTTCGTTCGTTATCCGCCTCCGATTTTTAGGTATATCCACCTCTAATATTATATTAATTATTATTGCCGGTGTGCACTGCGCTCAAATTGTTTATAACAATAATATTATTAGTATTTCTCATGCGTCGACCTTATCTCTGGCGCGTGGGCGGCGGCTGCGGCGTACGAGTTCTCTCTGAATAAAAACAATAATAATAACGTTTTCTCCGTGCGACGTGTTATAGTAGGTACCTACCTGATAAAAATTATATATTATTACTATACAGTCGCCCACACCACGCCGTTGTTGTGACTAAGAGTGCTGTATATTATTATCATCCGTGCAAAATATAATATTATATTATACGCGATTATACGAATAGCAACGACGCGTACAGCACGAGTCCGAGTGACATAATATCACATATTATACAGGCGTATATCGGGCGGGAGACTTGGGGAGAGGGCTTAAGTCCTCCCGGCAAGATTTATTCCTTTTATATATACGACACGTCTTACGCGATATTAATAAAGATTTATAACGTAATATTAACATTTAAATAAACATATTATCGTCATTTAATATTTATTTATTTACTTCACCCATATGGCTATATACAATATTATGTTTGTAGGGGGTCAAAATGTAAATTGAAGGTTAAAGCTCGAGGGAAAAATGTCAATTCAACAATTCGAACAAATATCTGCCAACGAGTCTGTGAATCGAGATAAATCAATCGAAACTCGCGGTCGCGGCCTATATAATATTATAGTCGTTTTAATACGATTTGTACTCGACAGTCGTTTTGTGGCGGCGGCGGTGCGCGCGTGTGTGTGTATGTACTTACCTAATAATAATATAGCTAATAATAATAATAAATGCTGCAGCATATTATCTGAGCCTCGGCGGCTTATTGCCGACCGGACAATATTATATACACATCACACGCACATTTACGATTTCGACGATTTCGGGCCGCCCAACACTTGGCGGTATCATCTTTAATAATAGATTCGGTGGTTGAGATTTTTTCGATTTTTTTATTACCATTAGTATTTAGTATTACAATATTATTATAACATATAATATATAGGTGGTATGGGCCGGTATACTCGACATCGGTTATTATGTAAATCGTTCTCGTAGATAAGACGCGCGCTGCGGAACCGGACTCGGCTCGGGGTTGGGTAATTACTCGAAAACGGGTAAAAGAGAGGATACCCGTACACACACACACACACACAAATCCACACACACACACACACCCCACACACACACACACACACCCACACACACACATTTCACACACACACACGCACATACACACACATGTACTGAATATCATACCAAGCGACGGACATACAGCGACCGTAGAGTTTTGCGCCCGGAGCGCGTTAGATGAGGTTAAATGATTTCCCGGACGGCGGTGCGCGCGCTCGCGACCGTTCCAAATGCGGGAATAGAGGTAGGTATATCGGTAACAATAATAATATTATATTAATAATTATTATTATAATACACTGCTGGCGACGCGTGATTGAACGTACGGTATTTGTTAACACTGTCAAACAGCGAGACGTGAAATCAATCAACTCGCGGGCTTATTATCATTTGCATATCGCATATAATATATTATAATATGGGTCCGGAGATTTCTCGTATACCTACCTACCTACCTAGTACCTGCCTATAATACAAACACACGAAATATTATTATAATATCACGTCCGTACGGGCTGTGTATAATACTTATGTGTATGTAGTATTTATGGCGATCGTTCATTCGTTCGTTATATCCGTAATGGGCGCATATGCAGTAATATACTAGTAATACGTAAATACTAAATGTGCATACCTATATAATGCGCGTTGTATGCCTACGCACGGTCCAGCTATAAAATATATAATATATATTATGTCCAGTCGGTTCCACATGAATTATTCGTACATAATATAATATTATGGAAAATTCACATTGGACATATTATAGCGTGATGGCATTTTGGCATTTTGCAGGTAGCGCGCAGATCGTCATAGCCGGTGGGCAATAGGTACCTTCAGATTTAGTATAGGTACGTGGAAATTCTGTGACAATAGGTCCCTATTACCCACGATATATGCATATGCACAATATACATAATATATAAGGTGACCCTACACCGAAACAATGCTACTGAGTATACCATAAGGTGCTGTATTATGCACATAAGCGTCAAGGGTATTATTGAAAGAACTTACCATTTGTGCGAAAAATTAAATTTTATAATATAAATAATATAATAGTAAGTACTTATATAATATCACAAAAGTGATACAAATAATAAATGCATATTAAACACTTATTAAGGTACTTAATACTTAGCACACAATTTATACTTAGGTATTATTATATTATTAATATAGTTACTTTAAATCGTCAAGAATATTGAGTCAAGTAGGAATTAGTATATCACCTCATAAATTATAATACATTTGTCTGCTAAAATTGAGGCGCTTTTATACGATAGTAATTATTTCCTTACTGTCTGGATTTGGTACTTGTGTAAGCCATCAGATACGACGATGTTCGCAAGAAAACAGTGGCGTGAAATTATATTGTACACAAATCTATAATAATACGAACGTTTTATAATAAACTGTTATAACCGCGCGGATGTCACAATGTGTGTACGGTTGTTGAAACTCTTCTTTTTCGGTTCTGTTCAAAGGTCCGAGCAGCGCCGACGACTCTGACACTGAATCGGAACCGGGTTTCCACTTGAAACGCAAACAGCGCCGGAGCCGAACCACGTTTACTGGCGAGCAACTCGAAGACTTGGAGCGCGCATTCCACAAGTCCCAGTACCCAGATGTGTACACAAGAGAAGAGCTGGCCCAAAAGTAAGACTTTTTTTACTAACTAAATATATTACAATATATTACAATATTCAACGTTGTTGATATTATGCTGTATACCCATATATATTTCGAATTTCATTATCTGTAACTGAATATTTGTCTAAAAAATTCGACGTTTATAAATTAGGATTTCGCTTTCTATATAGATACATATTATAGAGATAATTCATTCGTATATTTTAATGACCTATAGCGTTCGACTTTGGGGGTCCGCCAAAACATTCTAACTTAAAATGATTTTCTGTCAATTTTCTGAAGATTCTATTCCGTCCAATCCATAAACCAAACTAGTATATATTCAAAGCCTTAGACATAAAAATATAGGAGTGCATAAAATATAATGGTGACGACTGACGAGGGCCGGCGAAGTTCTTGGTGCCAACGTCACGGCATCGCTCAGCATACACCACGTCATAATATATCTTATACCTAAATTATAACCCTGTATTATTTTAAACACACCGAGAAAAGGGGAACGTAATGAAATAAACCGAATAATAAGGGGCGTAATGGTGATTCGTCGAAACGGTTCTCGGGAGGGTATCTATTAGGCACATATTATTATAATACATATACGTCATATATGCAGTGTGTGCGCGGTGGTAATTGCCGGCTGACGCGTCTCAGTGAAAGTGAAAATCATAACCGCCGCCGCCGCCACCGCGACTATCTCACGATCGGCCCTCTGTATATTACACGCGGCCGCCTGTAAAATACGACGACGACGACACAAAGGTCACGGCGTGCGACCGAGGTCTTTCCAGGGTTTTCGGGGTTCGTGAAAACTTTCAAACGGCAATTATTTCGCAGACACACAGACACTGCACGTCATGTCCAAGTCGTGTTTTTCCGGTGTCGAGAAACGTGTCGCTGATCGTGTTTTTTTTTTCGCCGTTTTCATTACGACTTATCTATAGTGATAATTATTATTACGCATACGTCGTTCGGACGTATCGTACTGCAACAGACGAGAGGAGGTCAGTAACGTGCGTGCCTAACCTATAGACTGTGACTATAATATATCGTGTGAAATTCCGACCAAATCGTCTTCCTGGACTGCAGCTGCTGCGACTGTATTGGAATATTATGTTGCGCGCACACACTTTCTTCCAACATTTCGGATTTTTCGAACATCCCTATATCCGTATATTGTCTCTTTAAAATATGTATTTTGAAAAATATTAATGACTTGGGTGCTATCCATTCAGATATACGGTCTATACGGTATAGAATTTAAATTCTGATCAGCATGTTATAATATTATATGAATGAAAAATTGTTATTAGGTACGAATAACGCATACTGTGAGATGCTATGTCTAACACGACGCGATGATAGATGGCGATTGAATAAATATATCCTGTATATACCTGATATAATCTCATATATAGTCGTGGTGTATCGATACTTACCTAACCGTGGTTCTGTTTTGTTTTTTGTCTCCAGAACCAAACTCACCGAGGCCAGGGTGCAAGTGTGGTTCAGCAATCGCCGGGCTCGTCTCCGGAAGCAGATGGGCACGCACCAGCACATGAACGCCGCGGCAGCGGCAGCGTTTAACCCGGCCGCGGCTGTCGTGAGCCTCTCGGCTGGCTCGTTCCAGTCCGCGTCCAGCGGCCAACACGGAGCTCACGGCCAGTATGGTGGCCACGACCATCACTCGACCACCGCCGCGTCGAACTTCAATTCGCCCCAAGGTAAGCACACCGAGCTCGATTTTATATTTCCCTCGGCGGTATTATATGGGGCCCTACTACAATATAACTGTTGCGTTTCCATGATTTTTTCTATTAGATCAGAGGCAATACCCACATCAATTAATTTGATTCCCTTAGAAACATCGAACGTTTTTAAGGCACGCAGTGATAAACTGTTTAGAAATTAAGACATTGATTTGAGATTTTAATCATTGCTGCCGTGGCAGTGTCGAGATAAAATTCATGACCGCGGACGATAATATATATAATATTATCGCATATTTATCTTGTAAACATATCGTGTATTGCGCGTGGTGATGCAGGGACATTGATGACGCGTTAAAGTTTTGTATGATTTTGAAATGTACTTACCCAGCTAAAAATTTAAAGCAATAAAATCCTCATTAATTTTTATCGTCAAAACACGTTTTGTGCAAATGAAATAAAACAAAAGCAAATCAAATATATACGCTGCAGTGCACAATATTTCGCATAACACCGCTCAACGATATACATACTAATATAACTGTACACACATTTAGTTCATTTTAATAGAGCAACGATAGTATTAAGTTTGAGCCCAATACACACACACACACACACACACACTTGGGAATGATATGACGCGAGTATACAGGTATTATATATATGTATACATACCGGTAATATACTGCGCGGGCGCGAGCGGCCATCACGGAAATTACACGGTGCGCGACGATTAATACACACCGCGGTAATGTTTTAATGGGTATAATATTATATATTTTATACTCTTTGAAGTTTGGCCGTGATTTCGACGTGTACCGCCGCCGCCGCCGCCGTAATAATAACCGTGTTCAGGCCAGCGCGAGAGGTGAACTCGCGATCATGGTACCTGCGTATGTATAGTACGACCGAACACGAACCGGGCCGGAAATTATATACGAAACCGTCCGGGCACGTATGCACATTTATACATGGGTATAGGTATTATATTAATAAAAGCGCGCACGCGGGGACGCTCATCGTGAGTGCGATTTTCATTTCTCATTTAATCCCGTCGACGAAACCGCGTACCTACGTGTCATTTCGTTATGCGTACGCGCCAATATAATATATCGTTGTATAATATGTTATGTGCGTCTACATATATAAATAGATACCTCTCGCGGGGCGCAAGCACTGCACGACGGCGGCAATAAACAGTAATAATATAAAACGATAAAAAATAATATTCGCCACGAGCGGCCATCATCGCGTCCGTACGTCGTATAAAATATTACGTAGACATAATATATGTGTTATAGGGGGGAAGATGGGGATGAGAAAAAGCGTTTTATACAGGATATGCGTATATTATGTATTTGGGGCGACGATGCCATTTTTACGCTCCCCTAGTCGTCGTCACCTATATAATATAACACGATATGTGTCCGACCCCGCGCCGAGTGCACCCCGGCCATTTGCCGCGCACAAAACTACCCCTTCGCCGCAGTTTTTTCACCCCGCTGATTTTTCCCGTCGTTTTTGCTTCCGCAGGGACTTCCCACGGCACGTGGCCCACCGCCGCCGCCGCCACTGGATACTATCCGGCGACTTCCTGCAACTACGGGCCAGGCGGCAGTGGCATGAACGGCGGCACGTCCGCCGACGCCATGTACCACCACCCGCACCACGCGCACCACCAGCACAACAATAACAACAACAACAACGCTGGCGCTTCGTATTCGCCGCAGGGAACGGCGGTCGACCATCATTCGTTGGGATGGACAAAGCCCAACAAGGACGTGACAGCCGCCGCTACTTGGAGCCCGGACAATTACTCGTAAGTACCTATAACAACATCATCGTAACCTATATTATATAAATAGACGAGGAAAGAGAAAAAAAATTGTCTTATATTCACTGTACCTACAGTAGCTATTGTCGAGCAAACCCGCTTTATAGGTAATTTGTGTTATTTGAATATAATGCCCGATAATAGTATGTATATTAATATAATATTATTATAAATACTGATCCAGTGGTGGCTCGTGGACTTCTTATAATATAGGTATCCCGGTGGTTAGCCTGGTAGAGCATAGGTATATTTAAAAAATTAAAAAAACGCACAAACACAAAGAATACTGTTTCTTCATAACATAATATCATGTTATATTTCTTTATTATCGTGACTACAAAACACGTACTTGTAATGTTATGACTTATCAGAACGTCATAGAAATACCATAAAAATCGACTTGATAAATTCTTATTTTTATATTAGAACATTACACCGATTTTCTTCGTACTTCTAACTAATCGACAAATTAACGTAATTTAGTACCTATATGATGCATTATTTGTTCTGCATCATTTTATAATGACTTATTTTTTTTACTGTCGTCCCCCACTATCTTGAGTAACAGCGTCACAGTTGTTTGTATTATTTGCACATAAATTTCCGACTATAATATTATATTGATTAGTCCAAATTTTTTTATAGTACAGAATATAAATATAACATGATATAGTGTATAATGGGCCCCACTGAGCAAGCTTGTGTTGGGGCCCATACGGTCATACCTACAAGCAACAATATTGATCAAATACAAAAAACTGTTAGTCGATTTATATTTTTTTCCTTCCCTCCATTCCCTCTAAGCATGGAGTCATGCCGCCACTGATAAATAGTGATGATGATGGTTGGGGCATCATGCATTCATGTGTCTTCGGCACTATATTATGTACCGAGTAATATGTGTAATTCACAAAATATCTAATCAGACTTGAGCTGTGTTTTGACTTGTACAATGATATAATATTATGGGGATTACGACGAGGGTCGGAAACAATTATCGTCCGTTGCCGCGCGGCGGCGGCGTCGTTACATTATTAAACTTAAATAAAACAATTTCTAATTAGATTACCCGTGATTCGTTTCGTTTTTTCCCCTTTTTACTTACTACTCTTCTTATAACCACCGCCACTGCCGTCACCGCCACTACTCGTGAGTAATGGTCAGAAATTAATATGGTTCGCCGGAGAAATTACGGACCGCCGCCGCGTATGGAATGGATTAAAGCCGATAAATCAAGATAATGAAATTTTGTTTCTCTCTGTCCCGCGTGTAGAGATATAGGTAGGTACTGCAGGTACGGCGCACGCGTATACTGCAGCGTAGGTATGTACAAAATATAATATTTTCCCTCATTTCGATCGGTCAGTTGAAAAGCACTTGTCATTAGATTCCGTGTGTATTACCACCCATGCTGCGGCAGTCGGTCTGTTGCAGCGGGTAACCGGTGACTTTTACAAATCGACTATATTATATTATTATATTATTATATATATATATACAAGCAAGCTTGTACCTATCGCCGAGCGCTGGAATAATAATAATAATGACCACGGAGCGCGTATGTATACCTATATGTATGTAATTCATTAGAACGAAAAAATAAAAATGATCTCTTCAGAACTTCAGAAGCCCTCCGGTTCGCATTCATTACGCCACGCGTCGGTGATGTTGTCGAGACTAAAATATTATTATATATCGTATTATACCTACCTGCGTGTATAATAATATTATATTATTATATTGTGCAGCGGCGACCTTCGATTTTCCGATTTCTGTTTTTTTTTTTTTTTTTACGCCCGCTGAGAAAATAACGATTTCGCGATGTCTCAGCTCAGAGTGTACGCCGCTGATATCATATAATATTATATGATATTTCAATATAAAATGCATCGTATGCAAATAGTGCAATCTGCAGAAACGCGCGATGACTACTTGTGTTGTTCGTATTATTATTGGGTGAATTTATACAATTTAGTGATAACAATATTATCCGTCGTATAGGCTTTATTTGACATCTACATGTTCGAGGGAGTTATCGGGATATTAAAATTGTGATATTACTTTTTTTACACAGTTATGTAACTCACTTTAACATTAAAATATCAATAAAAGCCTTCGGAGTGCCCTCTATATGTACCAGGTACCTAACTTTAAATTTTACATACGCATTGTATGATTCACTGTATAAATTATAAATTATTTCGAAACTACAAATAGGTACCGATGGGTACTTCTGAACGCAGATTTGTTGTACCTATACCAACGAAGTTTATGAGGCGGAAACAAAACTTGCGGGTGTAGCGACATCTCAAGGAGAGACATAATACATATAATGTCACATAACATTTTTATGATAAAAAATAATAGCGGGTTGGGGGTTCCGGTAAATTCGGGTGTAAAATCTTGTATTATATTATTATGAAACTTTCGATCACAAGTCGACGTCGTGCAGTTTAACCACTGGATTTCAAAAATGTAATTTCATGTTTTATTTCGCAGGTTCTTTGCCGGCGGCAACACCATATACGGGTCAGGTTCCAACTTGGCTCCGCACTCGGCTAGCGAAGCCAAGTCTGGCTATCCGTACTTCGGTCAACTGTCCCAAATGGACGCCATGTGTGGCAGGGTGCATTAACTGCATTGAATGCAGCGGTGGAGGCTTTTATTATATCGGCGTAAGAGGAGGCGTCGTACCGTTTTCAAACTCGTCCCCTTTCCCTTTCCTGGCCGTACAGCAATTTTATATTATTGCCGTGTTTTCTCTCGGCGAATCCGATCCGCAGCAATATAAACTACGCAAGAACATATTTTTTATTTGATCATCATAATGTTATATCAATATTGTATATTATTAAACTATTATCATTATTATTATTATTATTATTAGCAAATATTATCATTATTGTTTTATTGTAAATAAATACAAAACTAACGTCTAACGGTACCTATAGTAAAACCTTACGCGTACCTATATAATACATTGTAACTATAATACAATATTATAATTTTACACTAAAAATGTTTTTTTTTTCTTAAAGGTGCACAGCGCAATTCGTATTGTGCATATTATTATGTAGTTATAAAGAGTAAAAGATAAGATTTACAAAAAAAAAAAACATTGTACATTATTTTCATGTAATATAATACTATTATAATAGTATGTAAAAAAGATCCAGCGAGTGTTATATCATATTATATCATACACACTATATTATATATTATATCATGTACATTATATTATATACTAATAAAATCGTCGTCGATACGTGTTTATAATACATATTTTACGTTTTCTTTCCATTATTGCGCAGTGTGTAATGCGTATTGTTGTCGACGTACATAATAAAATAATATTATTACAAAGACGGCGACGACGACCGAAACTGACCGCTCGCCGGCAACGCATTATTGTGTCGTCGGCGGGTCCTCTTCGTCCGGCCGATGACGCGTGTTTTACCGCGCCGCCGTGTACTTACAGTGGACGGACCATTTTTCAATTTTTGAAAAGGTTGCGCGACCCAAAAATCGTATACGCACGTACAAACCGCTATACACACATTATATAATGTAGTGGTTATCGGCGTCCGTTATTTTTTAGTCCCTCGGCACCGGATGCGCAAAGAAAAATCACTTTTTCGATTGCGTGCTGATGACGGCGGCGTCTGCGTGTGCGGTGGTCGAATTTTACTTATTTACGACGAATAATTTCACTCGGAACGGAAAAGTTAATGTCTGCAGAGAATAATTATTGTACTCGTTACGATCATTACACAAAACGTAATTATTTAGGTAAAACAAAGGTTTAACACTAAAGAAAACTCAGTTTTTCAATGTTTATAGTATTGTAAAACGGAGTTAATTTTTGTAAATTAATAAACGGGTACGATTCAAAATACGCACCTACTACATAATATAGTTATAATTATTTAAAAATAATAAAAATAATAGGCAGGTATTACCTACGTTAACCTACGTTTACTTCTAAATAAATCGGTTACGCGTCTCGCAATAACTATATTATAATATTATGTCATCGTACGATCAGAGTACATTACCTTTTTCGGTTACCCGAGTGGATTTCGAACATTTTGGTATTATCTATGGACGCGTGTGGTATGGACCAGTGCAAGTCCGACAGTGGTCGTAAGTACACACATATGGGGCACATATTATGAGGGACTGTCCAGCGAGCGACTGCGATGTATAATAGTATATTGTACCGACAATAAAGACATAATAATATAATATTGCGTCGACGATAAACTCGAGTGCAGTGTGGCCCGCACTCGACGATACGATGTGATGACGTTTGATTTAATCGCCCGTGAAACGTGTGCATGGCGATTCGTAATTCGTGTTAGGTATAATAATATTATAATAATATAATGGTCGTCAGAATCGAATCGTAGATAATATAAGAATGGATAGGACATAAGAAATTGTCACATGAAACTTTAGTGATACTATTTTTGAGGTTATATGGGGCAAACATTGATATGATAATTGATAAATAATAATAAATATTTTAAATATTTAACAAAGTTTAGAGTAATTTTCCAGGCACGAGTGGCACAACAATCAAAATACAAACTGACTATCATGTCATCATTATTATTTAATTAAATAGTTTTGCACATAACCTTAAAAAGCCCCATATCGTCTTTCTCTCTTTACGTTCTCTCTTCGCCTAAAAAGCACACGGCCCCATATGGAACTGGTATAGGCATGTCATATCCATTCTTATATTATCTGTGGTTGGTATAGAGTAATCTGAGAAGGGCGATGAGATAAACGAAGAATTGAATATTATTGATATATTATATTATCTATGAATCGAATGTCGTTGATCGTCATATCATATTGTTGTCGGGTTCAAACTCTGCGTGCGGATTTTCAGGTGATATATTATGTAGTATGTTACTATATTATTTTGTTCGATATAAAATATTTTATGTAGATCGTCAGATCAAAGTAATTTACATCGAAGAATATAATGTCGGCTAAAACGCACGCAACGTAGCGAAAAGTCGACCTGAAGTGCTGTCATATTATTATATCGACCTTATATGGGCAATCATTATGGTTATATTATTGGTCGCATACGAAATTTCACAGTTTGTAAACTTGAAAAAAATGCGTCTAGTGATGCGTGTGAATTCCCGGGAATTTGATTTCGGGAAATTTCAACTGGAAATTCTCTGGAATCTTCCCGACATCCAAGGCGCCCGATGGGGGGGAGTGTCGGGGAGGTCGTGTCCCCAAGCTCTTTTAGTTAATATATTTAATTGTTTTATCACTCGTAAAAAAAAAATAAGTTATCTCTGCGGCGCCCTTGACAACACCGTGGCCATTTTAATTACTACACCTATATATATTTTTCATATGACATTATGTTTCAATATTTAATTCAACTAAGTCATAAATTACAACAAATGGTTTTTACGCAAAAAAAATGTAAGGTAATATTTTAGGAAGACTTTTTTTGGTGATTTCGAAAATATATTATAGGTACACACAATATAATATTATAATACAAGTCTAATTCAAGGTTCACTTAAAATATGGCGGTCATTAGATATTAAATGTATGTCGTATTCGTATAAATTAACATTTTTTTTGAAGAAGAAATATTAAAAGAATTTTTTTCGAAACAATTATTTTTTCCGGAAACATTCTTTGAGGAATATTCTATGTAGAAAATCACTATACACGCGTTTTAATTCAGATATTATACTATTAGTAGGTACCTGTACGTATTTAACCCTATATAATATAATGTAGATATAGTGCCTATATTATTGTAATTATTATTTAAGTTCATATTTTTTTTTTATAATGTAGTTCAAAATTGTGGTAAATGGCAACATCGCAATTTTTTTTTGCTCAACCGTGATGAAGGTTTTCTTTTGTATTTCCATATCCTTTGATATGCCGACAAATTTGTTCAATCGTGTCGTAAAAAAGATGTTTTATGCTCAATCGTGTGATAGCTGTTTCTGGTACCCAACTCGGATGCGCCGTAAAACAATTCCATTTATTCACTGTAGGCACTGGCGCAACTAGGCGCAACTAGTACTCAGGAGACTTGTGCACCCCCAAGTTTAAAGTGCACCCTCAAGTAATAAGAGACTTTTTCTATTCTATTTTGATTATTTTGATGGAAAAATTATTAAAAAATACAAATATGTTGTTCTATACCCATATTGTATATTGAGGAATATAATAAATAGGTAGATACTTCGCAACTTTTCCCCAGGTTAGATTAACATAATAAGGATAACATAATATTATGAAATAATTTTTAGCTTATTTAATGTAGAGAATATACTATTACTTATTTGTGTACCTAACAATAATAATATTAAACACTGCAGCAGGATAATGCAATTTTATCCTTATCTTTGGCTGTGTTAAAGACTGCCTTTGAATGTGAGTACGTTTCATTGTGTATAATTTGTTATTGAATTAGTGTAGGTATTGATTATTGAATATAATATTTTATGTAATAGCTGGTATCATTTGTTACAAAATATTTATTTTTCCAATTTTTTACATACCTACCTGACTAATTGTCCATTACAAATGGCGTTCTGATTTTTTTTTTTAAGGGAAGCGTACGAACTTTTTTCCAGCCCCCGAGGTTTCGTAATTTTGCGGTTAAACCACCTGTGATCTGTATCGCTCCAAAAGTATATTTCTTTCACCTCTACCGCGGTCTTATGTTATAAGGTTTTTTTATGTTATTATTATTTGTGTTATAGATTTATATACATGTTAATTATTTATCTATATTATTACTTGAATGTACTAGATTTTGTATAGGATGACTTCAGTGTCGTATAAGTTTCCACACCACCTATGCTAAACAACATTATTTCCATGTTGTTTTAAAGCATGAGGTATTATACGTAGCGCGTTTTTTTTATTGTGGTATCCCCTGTAGGCCTAATCCACATCGTAAGCGAGAATACGCGAACGCCGGTCGACTTCAATAATATTGTAATTTACATAGATCGGTGCAGCGAAGATTGCACTTCTCCCGTACAACATAAATATAAAAATAATATTCGTTTTATAATTCAATAAAACATATTTTAATATAAATAAATAAATATCGAATTTGACGTTTTATAGGTTTTAATTTTGTCGCAGCACAGCATTCGCACATTTTCGGCTTACTAGCGTTGATTTTTAGTATGGGTTTCACGAAAGGCGAAATAGGCTGCTGGCGCTGAGGGATTCGTATTTGTCAAATAGTATTATAAGTCCAAGAAGAGTAAAAATGGGTTAAAATATTGTGGGTGCCTATTCGGGTTTCATATTAGAAACCGGGTAAAAATTGTTGTGGGTTTCGGGTTTCGTATTAGAAACCGGGTAAAAAACAGGTCGTGGGTTTTAGGTTTTGCGTTCAAAACCGGATGCAATATTGTTTGCGGGTTTCGCGTCCGAAACCGGGTACAATTTTTGGGGAGTTACGGGTATAAGGTACAAATAAGGGTAAATTCTACGCGAGTTTTGGGCTTTGCGTTAAAAACTGGGTGAAATTGTTCGGGGGTTTCGCGTCCGAAACCGGGTACAATATTGTTTTGCGGGTTACGGGTATAAGAGTGGGTAAATTTACTAGTGGGTTATGAGTTTTGCGTTCAAAACCGGGTAAAATGTTTTGCGGGATACCCGTTTTTACTCTCTGATTTTATAATATCCATGAGACGGGGCTCGGAATAATTAATTACTCTAACTTATATACCACTACTTAGGTGTATAAATTAAAATAATTTATGTATAATTATAGTTGGGTATAATAATAACAGTAGTTTTAAATTATTTAAAGGATGATTTCCCCTGAGACTTATTTAAAATTCAACACTGTCCTAATATTATAACTATATCTAAATTATTATTATTATTATGTTTATTATATACCACTCACTATTCCTATCGGATCTCTCTATTCAACCTGTCATAAATTTCGCGAAACTCATTCATAAACATTTTTTTACGGTCCTGGAAAAGTGTTTATTTTGTGTGTCATTATGGCCAGCGATAGTATGTGATGTGTTTAGTGTTGGGACGACAATATTAAATAAATACATTTTATAAAATACATAGAATAATCTTACTTGGTTTAGGCATCTAAAACTTAGCTATAGCTGCGTCGACCAAAACTTATATCAAAATAATGCATTACTGTAACTTGCAGGACTCGATAACTTTTCAATATAGCTTGACGGTGTTGAAACCTTGTAGCTGCATAAAACTATTTCATATCTGTGCTCTGCAGAAAGATATAATTCTTCGATAATAATTTGCATTCGTTGTTGATGTGTGCATCTATAAATCTAAAAAGTTTAATGGTTTTATGTTGAAAATAAAAATAATTATACTTTACAAATGAAAAGAAACTTAAGAAAATTAAATAGAATATATGAAAACTTTTAGAAAATAAAAATTAGAACAGTAATCGGAAAAATATAAATATTATTCACAAAAGTAAAAACTGATGTACCTATAATAACATTAATAAGAAAATTAATAACCAGGTAACGTACAATTTAGCCAGCATATCTATTATTTATTATAATATTAAATATCAATAACTTGTTTATGTACGTTTATTTATATTGTGTTTGTGGCCAACACACGTAGATAATATACGTAAATAAATACCAAGTAAGTATAATATTATCTAATCTAAGCTTGTCCTTAGAAAACTAGGCCTCAGGCCAAATAAAAAACAATGGGTCCTAAAATGTTAGATTGATTTAGTTTGGACTCAGGGCCCCCTACTCCCCCTCCCCTATTAACGTCCATAGTAAATGTACCTATTATTAAAAAAAAATTTCTATCAAGACATTTTAACGATCAAATAGTCTTCCTGTTGAAAGATATTATATTTCTAGTTAAAACAGCCAGATTTAAAAAGTACTTACTCAATTGAATACAAATAATTGTAATGGCATTATTGATTTAGGTACAATTGAGAGAGGAGAGGTGGACCACGTTGTATAGAAGTCTGAACTAGCAATAATTTAAATAAATACAATATAGGTACTTAATAAATTAATCATGTTATAACAGTAGGGACACTTATGTTACTGTTTCACTAATATTAAAAATGTAGTAGGTACATAAATAAACATTTGAAATTATTTTTAAAGATATTCAGTGTTAAGGGTCTAGGAATTCTTTACGATTTGTGCACCCCTAAAAATATTGGTCTTGTTGCCCTTATGATAGGTTCTTATAGTATGTACGCCTTGCATTTGGGTGACAATGTAAATTATCTCAATAAGTAAACGGTCAATAGGCCATTGCTATTACATTGGGGGAATGTAAATTCCGTGTAGGAACTATTACTAAACCCCTAATACTGTACGTTTATTAGAAGGTTAACTCGGTAATTGGGCCACTGCAAACATATTATATACATAATAATATAATGTTATATTGATATATTTTGTCAAATTTGACGATCATATTTTTTACATTTATTATAAATTATATATTTTGTAACGTTGGAATATTTTCTCCACACAATAATAGTTATTAGTATATCGACAGTAAATTCTGTCATACTGACAAATCTATAACTCAACTGCAAATTCCGTCGAATCTTTCCATTCAAAAATAGTTCCTATAATATGTACCTATATCTATACATTTCAATATTCATGATTATTTTTTTTTGTACTTTTTTATGTATAGAAAAATTCATTAAAATGCAAAACGTGAGTACACTATGTAGGCCAGTAGTGCTAGCCATAACAGACTTATTTTTATTTTTTAAAAAAGTATGAAAAACATAAGTTTTTAAAAATGCTCATAATTCACTTAATTAAAATATTGTAAGAAACCAACAAGATAACACAGATAATTTGTTTCTTAAAAGTTTGATAATAGGTCAATGCACTCTAATATCAAAACTGACAGCACCCTATTGAAACTACCGAACGAAAATTTGCTATGTCGTACGTGTGTGAGACGGAGACAACAGATGCGGGTGCGACGTCCTCTGTAGCTCAGTGTACCGTATTAGGGGGGCTGAGTCCACCCTTGCGCCTACGCCCCCCTTCCGCACACACTATGACCCCCAGATAAATACAATCGCGGAGGAATGAAAAATGTTTGGTAAAAACTAACACACGATTCGGGATGGCACGGTGCTCCAGCTAGCTGCAGAAGTCTTACCCCCCATCACGTTGCCCGCTGTTCATTATACCTGCTGCAGTGCACCATACCACATGCGAGCGCGTGAAATCGCGTCCGCGGCGACGGCAAAATTACAGGGGGGGGGGGGTGGAAACTTTTTTTTGTCAGTTATTCCCCAAAACGTTTTCCCAACTACGATGCACAGTTGTACGGCGAGCACGTACGCAGCGCGATATCTGTTATTCCGTCGCTGCGTCGTTTTCGGAAACGGGTTGACACGCGTATCTCCCCTCACGTCGCGTTATACATAATTTAATGGAATATTATTTTACTGTTCGTATATTATTGTCTTAAAAAGACACTATATCGCGCCCCCCCGACATATGACGTGTTTGACTGCGCACACAGTATTGTTCCGCCGTCTGTATAGTATATTATGTACATTGCCCGTCGACGATTTTTATTGTTTCCGAACGTAATCGATTCCGGCCGTAACGACTTTTACTTTTTTTTGTTGTTCAAGTCAGCCCACCCCGTGGACAAGCATAGCGGCGGCGGTCAACTCGATCACGGGAGCGCGGGCAATAGCGTCCGTATTATTATTATTATTATTATTGTTATTAGTTATTAGTCATTATGTACAACGAAACGTATGTAGGTATAGGTATTATAACAACACGCAGTGTTGTTGCCGAACGTTCAGACGTCAACGTTGATGAATTTATGGGTTTATGGAAAAAAAAAAAAGGGAGAAAATAATACATATAATAAGCCTTCGAAGTGATGTAAGTAGCCTTTGTTGTGCGTGCGCGCGCGATGTTAATGCGGTCGGCGCGTTAAACAAAAAAAAAAAACCACATGCCGCTTTGTAAAATTATTTGTATTAAAAAACGTATTTCTTCTTTCTTGTTTTTTTTTTTTTTTTGTTCGCACACAATGGTCGTCCGCCATATGTGTCACCCGGACACCCACAACGGCCGCGGTTTGCTGCGGGATTTACAGACGAAAAAAAGAATAATATGTACGCGCATGAGAAAAAAAACTTGAAAATATTCCCGTGCAACAGGTCACGGGGTGCCTGCCGCGCCAATATGATATTTTGAGACACTCGTAAAAAAAAAAAAAGCGCGTTGGATGGTGCGTTTTATTCCACCCTCAGCTTACCTGGCTCAAACGGACGACGTTTCGATTTCGACGCGATATATTATGTTATTGTCATTATTAGTTTCACTCGTTGTCTACTACTAGATAAGAAGTGTATTAGCTGGGCTATTATCGGTGGTGGGGGGATTTTTGGAGTTTAGCTCCACTCCAGTAATTTCAATAGCCTACTCTCAAATGCAATAACAATGTGAACCATGTTAATATACTATATTATAGTATATCCGGATGTGGGACATCAATTTAATTTTGAATAACGTTAACCTACTCCAATCACCCCAGCACGGAAAAAAATCAACCAAATTTCCACTTATAGTAAGATGTAGTGCAAGTTCTATTTTGGAATGTCCACTATGCGACTACGCATACCATTATAATTATTGTAGGTACTGTTATTACTGTATAATGTTTAAGACGTGTTGGGCAATATAGAAACTCAATGATTAGGTTAGGATTTAAGCTAATAAAAATATAACACTTACCTATAAATTGAAATTGATACATTTCATTGAATTTGTCAATATATTAATAAGGATTAGTATGATGACGTTATATTGATGTTAAAATAATTATAATTTGACCTTGAAAAAAACTATAAATGGTGAAATCAATCATACTCTATTTGTTTAGCTTTATGTTTATTAGTTATTAGTTATTACTTATACAATACACTTAAACCATTATCCATTATTATTATATAAGCCTATTATATTATAGGTAGACCCGTACTGACAAATTCAATGAATATAGCTACATAATGTTTAATGAATAAATTCATAAATTTTAAATTATAGTTAATAATACAATCTTTAATAAATCATAAACTTTAATCATCGGTTAATCATAGTTTTCCCTGCAACATTGTGGTACTTATATATATTATAGCTGTGTCAGCACTCCACCGATGAGTGTTATTATAATTTAATATACCGTCGTTTTCGAACGTAATAATAAGCGAAAATAATTGTTTGGCTGCGCAGTCTATTAAGTATTATTGGTTGGATATGTTTTTAATGTTTTAAAATTCCCTGTAAATCCGTTATAACATTGTATACTTTTTAATATAATATATAATCGATTACTTTCATGGACTATAATAATGGTTAAATAAAATTGTTCGTATGAAAAATTTAGTTTTATTCCTATTAAAAACAGGAGATTAAAATATACAAAAAGAACCTTTTAAACGCGCGCGGCAACGAATTCCGTTCGGAATCTGATCATCATTAAAAGTATAGGTAATATATTACGGTTATTTGTTTAACTATAACTTTTAGTATGCACACATCGGTCTACCCGTCGGTCTATAGGCACTCTAGGCCCATGTTTCGTATTCAAATGTTACTACTCCGCTGCAACACACGTCATATTTATAACGATATTATACGTATGGGGTTTCGGTTGTCCCGAATTAGTGTTTGGTTATTCAAAATTATAATATATATAGATACAAATGGCCGCGAGGCAAACGGACCGTATTTACGCAGTGTTACAGACTTACAGCAGTGTACATAAGTGTGTAACAGTTACACGTCAAACATAAAACTGGTAGGCGTAAATAGCGTTTCAAATTCGACGGGGAGAGGAAGCTCGAGTTCAGTACGATATAATATTATTATTACATACTATCATAATAATATTATATAGAAGTACCTATAACGAGGAGGAGTTATTTATTCGCGTGAAAACTATTTTGTTTTATGTCACGAAAACTATTTCATAATATTTCGATTGGGTACCTACCGAATTTCGCACTCAGATTCGGATCAATACCTATAATATTATATCTTTGAAGTATACCTACATTTTTTTTTATGCAACATTTCAATAAAATGTTTTTTTTGCCCTTGTGGCACCTACTGAACTGTTTGTACATTGCTTGACCCCCATGCAGCATCGTTGATTGTACAAAAAACACCTTGTGAAAATATACAAGATAAGGGATATTGCGGTGCGGGGTGGGCTGGAGTCCAAACTCAGCGTTTCGGTCGCCCTAGGAGCCAGACATTCGATTCGTAGCTGTCGATGTTGGCCCTCTTTGCTCGAAGTTGGTGACCGCTCACGCAATAAGATGATGGCCATCGAGAGAGGACGTTATAATATTATATAGACACATAGGTTATATCTCATAATAATTTAATATTTTATAAGTTATAACAAATGATACAAGAAAATAATACAAAGCAGAGACTCGTGTGGCGCTCCCGTGTCGATTTTTTGTACTGCTCTAGAAGAGAATGGATGGAAAACGGATCGGATCGCGGCGGCAGATCGCGACGGCACTTCTTATCACTTTTAACGAATTTTTTTCAAAATGTTCAAGATTTCTTCAGATTTTTCGTCTTTACCCCGTCTGAGGACATTCCGCGTCCCCACTCGGACCTTATTCGCGTTCCCGGCCAAATGTAAAGGCCGCGCGCGGTCGTACTTTCTTCCCGGCGGGCCCGCCGCGGCGGAGATAACGTGCAAACCGTTCTCTTACGACGATAATTACTGGGATTCGTTGTGCATTGATTACGTGTTGAAATCGATAACGGACTCGATTTCCACCGTGGACCCGCGGTCGGAGGATCATCCCACCACCTGTGGAAACCTACATCGGATAGATTTCAAGCTGGGTCACAATACACACATACCCAATACGTGGGTAATAGAAAATATTATATGGAATAATTGGATGCTGTTTAATGCACGCTGACCAGAACGAGTGCGTTGCACTCTATAGTCCACGGCCCAAGGAGTGCGACAATAGGACGCCAGTGCTCAGTGTGATTGTGTATCGCGTGTGTACATTTCGAGTATTACTATAATTGTCAGCATCACGCCCCTATTCGCCAACATTTCCCACCCCGTTCAAACAATTTGCGATTGAATTCCTGCAGCCCTCGTCTTGTGATTTTCAAACAACGCACTCCGACAGTGACGGGGTGCTCGATAATGACGACTACAAATGGAATGCATATTATAATATGATAGGTATTATCATTGATTATAAATACTAGTATTTGTGCTGAGTGTTTAAATGTGCTGTAATTCTGTGGGCCGAATGCCAGATATACAGGGTGGTTAAAGGCCCCCGTCCTATTTTTCCTAATTTCATGCTATTTTCGATTAAAATATAACGATATAAGCGCTGTTGGAGACATATGGATCGATTTGACGTAGTTTATATTTTATAATGATGATGTATTAGGAGGTACCTTATTAGATATAATATTGTCTATCCTAATAACATTGTAACCGAAGATAATAATGATACGTACACTAACCTAATAGTCATAATAAAATATAATCTCTTTTATTTTGTATTAATTTAATTTTAAATAACTCAACAGCAATGGCCATTGGGAGGGACTTACATTTTATATTTATTTATAAATACGAATAACATAAAAATTGAAATACGGTTCACAAAAATTACAATACATAAAAAGTTCAAATACCTAAACTAATGTATGTTAAGAAAATGTATGGGAATGATTAATTTGATTGAGTCATGGTCCTGATTGAGCAATTTGGCCATTGATTCTGGAAGTTAAGAATTTCCTTTTTCCCGGACTTATGACTTATATGTACACTATTCAGTGAAAATAATATAGGTTATGATATTTTATGATATTGATATGAATTCTACTGGAGATGATATTATATATATTATTTATAGC
The DNA here is from genome assembly GCF_019925205.1 of Metopolophium dirhodum. Lineage (NCBI taxonomy): Eukaryota > Metazoa > Arthropoda > Insecta > Hemiptera > Aphididae > Metopolophium > Metopolophium dirhodum. The sequence goes on from NC_083565.1 coordinate 2,271,442, forward strand.
CTGATATTGGTTATTTTTCATTAATATGAAATAATATAATATTATGTTACATTACTATGATCGAATAAAAATACAATCATTATTTTTTAATTATAACGTAATTAAACGTTTACATTTATTTGTTATTTCATAATATTATTTAGGTATACACATATATCTATATCTACATTATGTAAATAGAGTAGGCTTAATTTTTCCTTTATTTTTAATAAATATAAGTAAACAAAAAATACATAATAATCAACCTTCTACTGTGAATAAGTAACTTACTCAGAAATGAAGACTAATATTCCTTTTTTACTGTATAACAATGATTAATTTTTAATTATTTAAAGAAACCAATACATTTTAATGAACAAGTGTTTTTGGATAACAATTTTATTTAATTTCAATAAAGTCATAACTCATAAAGTCATAACTCATAAGCAATATTATTTATACAAAAAGAAGTTTGAACCAAAACGGTTTATACAAATATTTATTGCAATAACTAATACGAATAACAATAAACCATACTAAAATAGGAGAATACGAAAATAAACTTACAACTTTTAAATTGTTAGACAATTATGTCCAAACCTACAAACAAGATAAAATCATATATTATAATATAATAATATAATTCTATTAGCAATTAGCCGAGTACATTTAAGACTGATGAAAGAAGGGAGGATAAGGGGACTAAATAGTGAGTTTAGATTTGATATAAAACTTGAGAGAGTGTCGGCGATTTTGAGTTCGAGATTTTTTATGATTTTTGGTGGCTTCAGCGTAAGATTTGGTTTTTTGATAGGTGTTGGAAATAGAGCTCTTGGCTGAATGGACTGATGGGATGGTTTTTTTGAAAGCAGCTTTGTAAACTGGGCATCCTTTAAAGTTAACAGTATGTTTCTTAATGCAAGTTTAATAATTAATTATACAATAAAAGTTAAAAATTGTATTAAAAATAAAAATAATAATACTCAAATATTAGTTATAATTATTGATGTATAAATATTAAATAATTGTTATTCATCTTTAAATGCAGTAAGAACTATTTAACAATAAAATAATATAAAATTTAACTTTAACTACATAACCAAAAAAATAAATTTTCTTAAGTTTTAGTTTTAACTTTAAACATCGGTAAATATAAATATATTATATAATGTTCTCAAAACAGCACTATTATATGCAATTTGAAATAACTGCAGCTATCTGTAAATCTGGTATGATTATTTTTAGTTTCGTATAATATACAATAATATATTAGTATACTATACTATTAAAAACTTGTCGAATAGACATTATTTTTTTTTGTGTTCTAAACCTTACAATTTACTAACCTAACCGTACGATTACTAAAATTTTGCAGTACTCTTAATCATTATAGTGACTCATTGTCCAGTATCTAAAAAAAATCATAATAATAATCATTGGTAGACAATATTCATGGTATAAAATACAATTAGTTTTTTCCCTCCATGTTTAGTTTAATAATTGTTATTCGAGTGCTTAAATTTGTACACTTCTATGGGAGGTTGCCTCAAAGCCCCTCTGGATAAGACTGCATCTGGTGATAAATTATAACCGTAAACGAAAGCGTGTATAATCAGGTATTTTTATAATAAGCGAATATTTTGCAATGATGGGGTTGCGTCTCTGATTATGACACAATATGTATACTCTGATTTTCAGTGCCTAAGCGGGAGTTGCCGAAATTCAATAGTTTAAAAACTATAAGTTTAAACATGTAAATTGTTAATACTTACTATATAGAACTTAAAATACGTCATGAATTTGGACATAACATAATATGTTACATTACATATATTTTATTTAAATATTTTAGAAAATACTTTTTTGAAGAAATATATTTTTGTGAGTTTCTAACAATGATATAGATACATTTCCTTTACATGCCTACCAAGGTGCACATAGATGCGTAGAAAACGGACTCTCGCAAAAATGCTCGAAAAGGTGTATATTATTTTCGTTTTTTATACTTTTATTTATTGTAATATAGGTATCTGTGCGGAATGTGAGCGGTAGTCGTTCGCCCACCCGCAGACAGTTGTACGAAACAACAAACAAGAAGATAGTCTCCGATGTGATTTTTCCGATATTTCGTTTGCGGCCTACTACCGTTGACGCTACACCGATAACGTTTCGGCGTTGAACCCATCGTATATTATTATTAAATCATATCGAAATAAAAAAAAAAAAAACGTCGACAATAACATCATCGAAAAACGTAAATATTTCTTCGAAAATCCCAATACCGATTAGGTACCTATACTATTTACAAATCTCGAGGTGGTGGCATGGGAAACGCTCTTAGCCCGGAGCGGGCGGACGACGAATACTACTACGACGAAGACGACGACAGCGGCGGCGATGACGTGGAAACGTTACAAGACGAAAAGGCGGCGATTTTCGATGATTACAGGGGAAAACAATATCGCAGACAACGTACACGCCGTCGTGTAGTATTATAGGTAGTGTTCACGACGACGTCGTGTTATTATCGTTATTAAAATACAGAGGAGCGCACACGACGACCCATAATATAATATACGCACGCGTACACATCGGATATATATTGTACAGGGTGTGATCGCGTAATCGTCACCGTCCGTTCTACTGTATGAAATATTTTCCGGTGGCGACCCGTGAACATAACACGTACATATCCCCACCACCGATTGGATTCTTTCGTAAACATAACAGTTTAATATTGCCTATGGAATTTTATTTGAATTTCCACGGATTTGTTTTCATTGGTATGTTCGCAAAATAGTGTGGGGTGGGGCTTTCCTCAGCCCGGGCGTCCTTTCGAAAATATTATTATACAAATATTTAACGCGTATACGGTTATTATGATTTACTATTTATAGTATACTATACGACCACTCCCGAAATTTTTGCAAAATCCGTTGAATGAATTTTCGAATTTGTAAATGTTTTTATTATTTGTAAAACACAATGTAAAACAACATTTCATCCCAACCGAAAAACTTTTATTTTTCGGAAGAGCATAGGGGTAACATTTCAAAACCATTTTGCAAATTCCGTTGAAAATAAATGCTTATACATTTATGCTTATTCATCGTACAAATTTCACACTGATCATTTGGAGGGAAATTCACTAAAAAAATTCAAGTTGTGGGGTAATATGGAGAACGTTCGTCTCGAGTCTATAATTAGCGGTGAGGCAGAGATTTTCGAGATTCCTGGGAACAAAAATCTTTTCAAACTATACTATATAACTATGCAACTACAAAATATGATCATATTATTGGGATATAATATATAGGTAATTGCAGCAGAATCGTTTGAGTTAGACGTCTTGTACATCGATTTCTCTTTGGCGCAGAGACATCCGTGCGGTGCAGAGCTTGGTGTTGAGAAGTTTGCCGCTCAGTATTATACTTATTTTGATTGCCTCGTGGTACCATGTTTTCCAGTTCAATCAGTTATTAATTTATAGTTTCATTAATATTGTTCCAATGAATTGAGACAAAATATTTTTTCGCATAAGCCGTAATAAACTGTGCTAATAACCACTTTACTTCACTGCGTACAGTTCTGACAGACACTACAATTCACCGGTATTTGTTTGAAAGATATTTTCAAAAACAGTAAAGTGTAACCACCAATAATTATATAGGTACCGGTGTATATATGTACCATATATAGTTCAAAACACGAATTCACGAATTTACAAATTATAATTTTCTGTACGCCACTACGCCAGCCATGCAGTTCCAATACAAGCAATACTATAAGAAAAATATTATGTTCTTATAAGCAGAATATTGTCATCATAGTATTTCACGGATATAATATGAATACCTATGCATTTTGGACGGTTAGATATAATATGTTTTTAAAGTTGTGATGAGTGGAGTTTTAGGAGACCGATATTTTTTACGATAGGTACGCCTGTGCCACCATGTGCAGCTTCTACTTTGCATATCATAAATTATTTAAAATTTAATATATACCTATAAGTAGTAAGTACTAAGTCATAATCTCACAAGCTACTCGTCCAAATTCGATTTCCCAAAGTACTGCAAAACTATTGCGTTTTGCAATAAGAAATCAAATAATAAAAAATGTGTGTGTCGTCATTAATAACAATGTGAAAATAAAAATCGTAGAAAAATCAAATTTTTTTTTCAAAATTTCTTCGACAAAAGAATCACCCGGTACACACACACACACATAATATAATCTGGATATACATATATTATAATAATATTTTTCGTACCTGTATGTACATGGAACATATACATGTATACCTACCTATATTAAATCCGTACACGGTTATATATACATACATAATGTGTATCATAGTATTATAATATTATGTTATTGTGACGCGCGGCTTGTGTTGATTACAGCCCGCCTTAACCGGTCGCCGCCGCCGCGCAGTAACTTGTAATAATAATAACTGTGTCGCGCCGCGATGAAAGCGATCCACGCCCACGCGGTAACTGGCCGCGCCGAATCGCGCCCGGTAAATTCATTAATTCCACGCGCGCCGCACACAATCGGTCGGTTTGCGAGTCGATGTTTTAGATTGTTGTTACTATTGCGCCGCGGCGAGTGGGGAGACGACGGGCGAGCGTTCACGCGACCACCACCCTCCCCCGCAACGCCAAATTGTCTGCGCTACTACCCTCGCCAAACAATATCACGATTGATGAAACAATTTGATGGTCGATCTGATTTTAAACACACGGATGATGCTAAAAACATATCACCAAAACTATGAAAGTGGTACGAAAAATCCAATACGACTAAGACATGCGAGTCCAAGGGCAGATCGGCCCGGGAGATGCAAATCTATATAAGAAGAACCTTTTCGTTGTTCTATAATTTAGTCAAAATACATTCTTTGACAGGTAGGTATAACGTATAAGGTATATATTCTAGTGAACAATATTATTCTATTGCACATTTGTAATTAAATAAATGTAATTAATACTAGGTAGGTATTCATTTGATAGTGACCATATTTTATTAATCATAGATTGATTCATAACTTATAATTTCATAGCTGACGCTATAATGCATAACTTCGAAAAAATTAGTATGATTTTTAATTTAAAGAGTTTACTTTTACAACATATTCTTACATTTAATGGTTGCTCCGTGTGAAGCAATTTACTTTGAATTTAAATTGTTCAACGGCTTAAAAAGAACCTATATCATTAGATATTATATTGTTTGAAGCCGCATAAAAGCATAATCATACGAATAAAACTTTATTTTAACTTAGCTTCATTCAGGGACTGTTAATAACTTTGAATTGAAAGTCAGCGTTTGCAAGCCACCTGCTTGCAGTTTAAAAGTAAATAGGCATTTTAGGAAGTGTAAAAAACTCAAGAAATAGAAATAATAGTTTACAGCATTACTCACGAGTTGAAGAAAGCGTAAGAAAATAGAAAAATGTTTCAATATTTTTATAATATGTATCAATATAATATCACCATAAGATCAAGTTTATAATATTTAAACGGTTGATTGTATATAATGTTAAATCTTTGGATGATTTGTTCGATTTTAAAGTTGGTACAACAATGTTTTAGTTTGTGATTTTACAATCAAACATTGTTCGCATTAAAATATAAATTAAGTAGCTCACGTGATGAGTAATGAACAGTCCCGATTTGTTGATATGCCCTGTATATTTTATACAACATTTTGAAATGTTTGACGCGTTAAACAAAATATGTATATCGCCTCAGCTGCTATTTTTATTTTATTTTTTATCTATATCCGATCATAGTTATATCAAATGCTAATTGCTATGAAATGTGAGCCCTAATTATAAATAATATGATGTCAAATAAAATACCGCTCTTTATTTTTTGATTCACGAAAAGATACAGAAACCTCTGTTTGACGTACAAGGGATGTGTTACACTGAGGTGAGTATACCAATCGGCACTTGAGGGGCGGGGTCGATGGGAGAAATCGAAAGAGACAATCGAAAGTCGTATCATATATAATTAACAATGATAATTTATATTATGTATACATCTTTACCGACTGGCCAATAGGTACTCCACGACGTGTGCTGCAGCTATAACATGAAACGTATTGGTCGTAGTCTGCAGTATATTGTTGATTATATTATGATATACAGAGAGATTTTTTAAGCAGGCTCGCCCTATTTTTATGCCTAAATTATGCATATATTAAAATTTGTTTTTTGGAATTTTTAGAATACACTTGAAGACCATATTTTCGAATTCTTGAGATTATTTTATTCCACATAAAGACGATCCTCAGACAATACAAATTTCAATTTTCCAAAAAGGAACCCTCCCTTTTTCATTTTTAATTATCAAGCAGAAATGTTTTTAAATGTGTTAATGTATCTAAATCAAAATTCAAGCGAGTAGTTTTGAGTTATATAACTTTGTATACTAAGGATAATAATATGTCTATATTATATGTATAGGTTAAGTAGATATGGGTGCTTAGACCATTTGAAAAAATAAGTAATTATTAATTACTATTGATTTGTCGGTATAAATTATTTGTAAAAACAATCCAAGTATGATAAAATATACTATACATCTAATATGTAATTTATAGTTTTTATTTTTATAAAACCATTTTTAAGGATTAATAATAATAATAATTTATTGTCCTTAGAATAAACATTCTGATACCTCAGAAACTACTCATTAGAATTTGCAAGAAAACCATCCGCTAAATAATTTGCAGTAGAAAAGGGGAGGATCTTATTTTAAAAATAGAAGTTTGTACTGTTAAAGGGAACAATGGAGGTGAAAATGCTTCAAAAATCACCCTGTATATGTAAATGTACTTACATTTTATTTTAATAAAAATAGAAAATATTTACAATGTATATGAATTTGTCGTAAAAAAAAATACTAAGACGTCAAGACATTGTTACGTGATAACAGGGAGCGGACGAGGATAATAATATTATAACAACTCTGAGTTTGATTTGTATAATAATTCGCACATCTATAGAATAAGACCACCGCAACTTCATTCTACGCAAGAATGTCACCAATTGAAATATTTCAGTCTAGTATTCTGACTTCTACTACTATTAGTTGGATAAATGAAATTGTAATATTACCTTAAACTTTAAAGTATAAAATAAAAGGTTTTTTTTGTTTTGAAAATAAGTTAAAAATCTTTTTGGTGGCCAAATAAAAAGTTGTATTTTATATGGCGTTCTTGAATTATAATAATATATGTAACTCATTTTTAACCATCTACTCTAATGAAGTAATATCTCCAAACCGAAACGTTGTGTTATATGTATGTACAAACCGATTTTATAACCCATTTAATGACTTGTTTTTATATAATATATCAGTTTTGTAAAATATGTGTACCTACTTTTTTAAAGTATTCAAGTACCTAGAGGTACAGATACTTATTTTGAAATGTATTTAAAATACGTTTTTATTTGAGTACTTTAGTAAGCTATTTGAATAGATACCGTGAAAGAACTTGACCAGACTGGTGTATATACATATTGTAGTGGCTATAGTGGTCTTGCGTTACTATATTGTCATAGGTATTATATATGCGCCACGCGCTGTTCAAGGAAAGTGTCTCAAATTCGAGCGCCGTCGTGCCGTAAGGTCTACAATAATTACTGTTTGTTAAATTATTACCAGCAGACCCGTGAAAAATTATTGTAGGCATGTACATAATATTGTTATTAATATAATATTTACGATGTCATAAAGGTTTAATGTGCATGCATCTATATCAAGGATTTGAAAAACCACTTATTACAAGTTATTTATATATATATAATAAATAATAATAAATATATGGGTGCGAAAGTCGAGATTAGATTAAAGAAATGTACACGTACAACAAATTAAAACAAAAACGTCGGGAATTCGTGATACATTATTAAAATATAAAGCAATTAGAACGCATATACCTAATATATATATACGACGAAATCATAATATTATTATTATCTTTGTCGTACAACAACTGTAACAACGTTACTATAATACGGGTACCTACATATCATGCTCGAAAACACAAAATTACGTTCAATGAGGTTTTCGCAAAGAGCTAGTTCGAACAGAATATTATTATTATTCGGAGTAGAATGTTCGGAAGTGGGTGGTATCTACCAAGGGCTTGTGTACGGACACCGCATCCGCACTGACGTAATATTATATATATATTTATGTAGGTATGTCAAAAATATAATATAGCCACTGGCCTAATTACAGAGGTCAGATGAACGAGATTTCTATAGCCTTCGCGATATCGACGTTATAATATTATACATTTATAATATAGCATCATGTTTAACGCCGCAGTCTAATAAAGTGTTTAAATATATTGAAACAAAAAAAAAAATGTGAACAACGTGTACTTCATTCGTCGCATTAAACAGTTTTTTTTAAAAATTTTTTAGTACGCGTGGGCGTTTGAATATTATCATGAAATGTAATACCATGAGACGCATAATATTATACAACGTGATCGGAGAGATTAACAGATTAAACCGGGAAAAAAATACGTGTTATTGAAAAAGTCGTAAACTTCTATGAGTACTAATTCAAAAAACCAAATGTTCAAATTTGATTCTAAAAAAAAAAAATGTTAAGCACTTATTTAAATACCTAATTAATTTCAATAACTGTTATAGTAATCTGAAAGAAAATGTCCTATAATAGTTTGTGGGTTAAGTTATTTTGGGAAATGTTGTTTTTCTTTTGATGAGAATAGAAATTCTCTACAACTATTTCATATTTTTATAATTTTGATAGCTGTTAAGATTTCCATGGAAATGCATACAATATTATTGATTGGACATAACATAAGCGCAAACGGTGGACAATTTTTATTTTTTCTCGATGCTTAAGATATCATAATTGATTTAAAAATGTTTTTATTTCAAAATGGCCTCTTTTATAGTTTTTATGATAATATTAAAAACAAACATTCTTAGTATGATTAACTCCTTGTATTAAATCAGCTTGAACTTATCTCCTTAACAGATATATGAGTGACAGTTAATTTGGTATTCTTGTGAAAGTTTATAGATGGACATATTATTGCTCCTTGCATGATAATAATATGCTCTTTCTCTCCATTCCCAAATTAACTTGTGAATTGAGTGTTTCTGCTCGTTTCTGTAGATCATATTTTCCCTTTTACAATTATTTTCATGACACTAATAACTATAGTAAAAACGATACAATTGAACAGATGATGTGTCTGGCTAATTAGCAGTTAAGCACCCTATTTTACCTATTCATTTAGTAACAAATAATTATTAAAAATTGTATTTGACATTCAAAACGTATAACGTTTGTATATTTTGTTAGTTACCTGTACCTATATTATCATAATTATTTTATTTTTTAATTGATGAGTCTATTAGTTTAATTTTGTCACAACATTTTGTTGTTTATTACTTGTGTACCTACGTAAAATATTATTTAAGTAGACACAAAACTACTAAAACATTTTAAAAAATGTACTTATTTTTTATATTTTACTTACCTACATCATCGGCTATGTTAAAATTCACTCATACTATTATTTTCAATCAAATAATATTATTTAAACGTTGAAATTTTCATAAATACTAACGACATTAAATTAGTTAGGTAGGTACCTAGATTTATTCTGATTAATTGAATAACTGAATCAAATAAAATATTCAGTATTAATTAGTACAGTAGTAAATAATACTCATACACGTTTAACCCAAGACAGAGGTTTGTACAATATATTAAATCATGTTTTGTATTTTAAAAACGGTACCGAAATAAATATGTATTTATAACATGTAAAATCAGGAAATAATATATTTTATGAATTGTTTGTCATGTTACTGTACGAGATTTAAAATTTAAGTGCTCGTCTTTAAATGCACATACGTACTTGCTTTAATAATAACCTATTTAATATGGCGATCAAAAGCTTATCAAATTCATAACCTTAAACAGGCTTCGTTTAGAGAGTTGGTGCTAGTATGAATATAAAGTTAAGAAAAACTAAACCCTTATTTCTACCAAAAACACGGAGTGTCTTTGAAGCCACTTTAAATAATGAACACAGAACGAATAATACATGTGAATCGTGGAACAATCGCTTCACACACTTAGTAGGACATAGTCATCCAACAATATGGGTGCTAATTCGCAAAATTAATCTCGAGGTTGGAACCGATAGGGCAAAGATTGCATTAAGTAACATTAGACAAACAATAAAAAACATCGAAAACCATTCAAAAAAATATGAGGCTCCAAACATTATTATGCGAACGCATAAAAACTCTGAATTAAGTGTCGAAGAGTTTTTAATCGAAGTTGGAAACAATATTAGGACACGGCCAAGGTTTTTTATTTAATTTTTTCATTTAATGAATCATTTATTTTTTATCATATATATACTTTTATTCGCGGACTTCTATCTCATGATGTATGTACCTAATATTTTTAATTTTTATTATATTATTACTGTGTAAATTCTAACCAGATTTGTCATCAACATCGATTGATTGAACATGTTATTGAACATATTTATATATTTTTTATTTTTATTATTATTGCATTTTTGGAATATTTATAAGAATTCATTAACATCATTAAAGATCACGCATTAAAAACTCTGTGTTAGGCGTCGAAGAGTTTTTATTTAATTTTTTCATTTAATAAAATTTCATTTATGTAGTATAATTATTAATGTAAATTTTAATATTTTAAAACTTTTAAAATTTTTACCGGATTTTTAAGTATAATACCGTGTATCATGTATACGTTATTTTCCATGTGACCCGTTTCAGACCACCCATCGCCAGCCTGAAAATTAATAAGCTTTTGATCGCCAATTGTAAAGATGTAGTAATTTTATTATAATATTGTTGTTTAGGAAACAAACATAATATATAAAAGCAACAAACTTGTTTAATTTCGACTCCAAATAATAGTAGAAAAATAATATTTTATTGCATAATGACTTCTACTTAATATGTGATATAGGTATAGGGAGGTTCCTTTTGTATTGTTTTATATTTAACCATCTTTTATTTAACATTTTTTGAAATAGTTATTCAGTTATTGTGATGTTAAAATGTAATCATTCTATAGTTACCAAGTATCCGGTATCCACACATATAAGATATAACATTATATTAGATAACGTCAATGATAATTATTGATTATAATTTTATTGAGCATATACTAACTAGTCATTCCGACATGACAATGTTATTTAATAACATATAATAAATGTTATTATAAAATTATTAACGTCGTAAATATTTCTCAGGTACTCACTCAACGGCACTTCCACTCCTCTTCGCGGATATTACGTTTCGGATTGCATAGGTGCCTAGAGTATAGGCTACTACCTATATATTATATCAATCGTGATTTGCATTCTCGTTGCATAATTCCATTGTCAAACTGTTTATTATTAATTATACAACAATATATTATTAATTATACGGATTTATTATCGTTTGCATATTTACTTGTTTTGCAATATTGTATTCGAATCTTGCGAGTCAGTGCGCAGTGTACCTACTATGTATATTATACAGGTACAACTTTTGAACTGTGTGCATATATCATTAAGTAATATATTTTTTTTTTATTTCTCTTCGATTTTTTATTGACCCATTATTTGTTTAACATTATTCGTTTGCAATCGATCGAAAGCCAATCGGAATAAACGTGCATTATACACTGTGTGCTTGGTCCACCTATCGCGGTCGACATGGACTTCGAATACTTATTGGATTATTACGATTTTTCACCTATCACTATAATATTATGCAGTATACCTACTCATATACTATGGGGTGAATATTCCATATTTGGAAACCACCGGACGTGATGATGATATACTAATTTATACGTAACAATATGTTGTTCGAAGCCGTCTCAAAAATCATCGTTTGAGTATTTGACTCCTAATTTAAATGCGTACAACGCATACAATAATATAATAATTGTTATTAATTGTAATTATATTTCGATAATAGTGTTTACCTACTTATTAACTTTTATACGAAGTCCTGCAGCTGGTTACGGCTATTTTACCATTTTTATCAATATACTAGTAAATATTAACCTAGTTTTTTTTTACGTAAATTCCTCATCTTTACTCTCAACTCAGCTATATCCTGCATAGTTTCTAATATTTATCACACATTATACTCTGTAACGAATGTGTACAATACAAAAGTATTCGCTCCCTCGTCTATCACATAATATAATACATTCGGTCCTTCTATATCCATTTTGATATACCTAACTGTAACTATATGGGTTTTATTATGTATTATTGATCGTAGTCTTCGGCATATAACAATATCATGTACCTGCAGATAAATTAATATATATATATATATATACCTACAACATAATAATATTATACACAAATCGCGACTCCCCGTCCCACAGGTGTCACGCGATCTTTCACCTAACCCTAAAACACGCGCGCCAAGCATCCCACTGGGATTTCCCCGTACAGTGTACCTACAACTCACACAGGTTGTATTCCATTCGGTCGCATTTCTCGATCAGTGTCCACTGTTCAAGGCATACTATATATAATACTACACCGTACCTATATATGTGCACACACCTATATAACATATGATGTGTCCATTTGGGATTTAGCTAATGTCCTGCGCGCAGGACGTCCATTCACAACTGCAGTAGTGTATTATATTGTACATTATACGGTATAATGATATAATACCTAAACCGTCAGAGTAAATATTAATATATAATATTATAATAATACGTGTGTATAACAGTCGACCCGTCTAGTTTTTATTCTTGGCGAGCACACTATTATATTATATTATAATAATACATAGGTACATTTATACGGTTTATAATATTATGTGCAGTCGTCATTTCCTTTCCACATTATATCGTTATAATACGTCTTATAATAATATGCTGACCTTTCCAATTTTCTACGCGTGCTCTGCAGCATTCACGTCCATTCCGATCGATTATAATAATAATATCGTTTCGATTTTCTCTGCGAAACGTTTATATCCCCATGATATATAAGCGCACAATAACACGACTTGCGCACAACAGCGACGTACGTCTCTTTTAGTGATGACATTAGGCGAATCACTTAATTTGCCACTGCCAAATCTATGGACAGGGACATCAGAGCCAACCTCGAAATGGCCGACAACTTCCATCATGATGCATTAGGCCCCGATCCCGCAGACAGCAACGATCTTAAATTTATAAAAACTGTACAACCTAATAATTGAACATCGATCTAACGATATATGGATTAATATTGTTTTATTTACCATAAATTGTGCTCCTACTCTGCTTTATTCTTTTGTCCGCAATGTTTAAACGTAAAATTATAGTATACTTTCTCCGCATGTAAAATATACTCTGTACATTTCAAAAGCCAAACGCCTTTGTTGTCGTGGTTTAAATAATAATAAAGAAAAATGAGGTATTGTACACTTATAGGTATATCGTGTCGTGTTTAGGTACACATAAACTGATACAAACTTTCATCACACATAGTATTTTATTGCGTATGTACACTCATATGCAGGCAACATCAGTGCATTATTTTAATAATTATATTTTTTTTACGTATATTGTAATCTCCGCAGTGTTTTCTAACCTTTTTAAATTCACGCCTAACGGTCAAATAGTATACTACATGTTCAATGATTAATACGACGGACCTAAAATTGTATTAATTTTAATTTATTCAGTGTGTAGACAATGTTGTGGTTGGAATCCTTAAGCTCAATAAAGGTACCAAAAATAAATTATTGATCAAATTTGCATTTAATGTCATGCTGAATTTATTATCGATACGGCTTCCTAATCCCATATTCTTATTAACGAATGCTGATTCACAAGAATAAGTGTTTCCAAATAATTAATTCTCAAGAGAAATATTCAAGAGACCGTAGCTTTAGGAATATTGTTCTGACAATACTTGCCGAGATTTCACTACGTGTCATACACCGGGTCAGTCTTCGGATACACAGTAATTGGTACGATAATAAAATATAACTAAAGAAAATTAATAATATTATTAACATCGTTTGATATTTTCGATTTTGTTAAATATTTATTTGTCATCTCATCACTGATCTCTCTACAGGCTACACGGTTTTAAAGTATTATGCGAATTCGTCGAATTTATGGTATACCTGCAGATAAAATGTTATTTTATTTTTTGTTAAATGTATATGAAAACATCTCTTACATGCTCGGCTTATAGTTTATAAAGATTTAAGAAAATTCTAAAAAATCGACTACGATAAACCACAGTTATAATACCTAGTTGATTTATTATTATATGTCAACCATATTATCTCGAACAATATACCGTGGGTACCGTAAAAGCACATACTTGGATGTCGCAAATCCGTATTGTTATTACTTTTTTTCAAATCGATTCAAACCATATTATTATGTTATATAATAGTATTACGTAAAATACGACCTTTTTTTTGTTGTTACAATTTTGAAGAACTCGGCTGACCGTTTCCTACCGATATTATAAAGCCATAATGTATGGCGTCAGACAACTACGTAGGCTTCAATAACTGCTGTTGTGTCAATGCAGGTCATACTGTGAACAGTCTTTTCTGTATTTTCTTTCTTGTGCAACGTATGTGGTGGTAGTGGTCACTTACACACGGTAAGCAAACGTTTATCGTTTTCACTTCTTTCAACAATAATAATATTATATTATAGTGTCATCGCTGAAGATAACTAAATTATTTTTGTCAAAATATCGGTTATTGTAACACATAATATTATTATATAATTCAAAAATATTACATTTTAAGCGCACTCACATATATAGTGTATATAGTTAACCTGTTGATTTAATGTAATATTTTCTTGAACATAATAATATGTAAAATAATCATAATATATTATATTTCTGTAATGTTGAAAAGTTATAAAATATAATATTATAGTAGGTATTTAGGTGATGTCAATACAATAATACTTAATAATACTGTCTATATTAATGTTTCTTGTGGATTTGACAATTATATGGTCCACGTTTAGTAAAATGTACTAGGTACTTGTAGTACGGTGTACAAATAAATCTTTGCGTTCTTACGATTTGGTCGCCAATTAACGTTGCTAAACATTTGAACAATATGCAGCATTAAATATTTGACTATATTAATATTCAACAAGTAAGTACGTCGACATAATATTATGTTGAAGATTGCATAAATTAAATAAGTTTAAAATTATAATATTATTATTTATTAAATGTAAAATAATAGTATTGCTTTTAATAGATACCGGCAACGAGATATTTTTAAAAACTAATTAAAATAAAACGCCAAATGTATAGTTTGGACATTTAATAACATTGATTATAAATAGGTACTTGTAAAAAATGTAAAATTTCTGTCCTTTAAATATATATCATTATATTCTTGAATCTCTGTATCGGCGCAATCTTTATGTACAGCCGAGTCTCGATAACTCGAATCCCAAGAGGCATGCAACGAAATTCGACTATGGGTACATCAAACACAACTTAAAACACTTCAAGGGGCAAGAAAGAAATTCGAATTATCGAGACTCGACTGCAATCATATTTTGGTGTAATATTTCGACTACACGAGGTTATTATATTGATATAATTTTCATATACATTTTGCTATAATACGATAGTTATTGTACAGGTCGCTGCGGAGGACGGAGTCTGAAATAGTCTTCGTCGACGATAATACTTTTTACAAGCATATTATAGGTAGGTATATATAGGTACCCATAGGTACGCGACATATATATATCTATATATTATTTCATTCTCTACCGACACGATTCGAAACAAAAGTCGCCGGAGCGATAAAAATCGCCGAGTTAATATTGTCGTATATTACACACCGTGCGTATAGGTATATACCGGCGGCGTGGTTTACCTACCTATATATATATATGCAGGCGACGTGCTCGCGTCACACGTCCGTCCCTCTCGGATCGAGTGAAATAATATTGTGCGTGCGTCGTGTGTTATAGGTCGGAGAAAATAATAATAATATTAAATACGAAAATAAATAACCGACGGAATGAATCGGCGGCGGTGGCGGTGTCGGCCTATAGGTATAATACGACTTATACGCCGTCGTTCGGTCGTCGTGTCTTTCGCGGGAGGACTCGTGCTCAGACGTCGGACACGGCTATAATATATAAATACGACCGGCGTTCTCCGGTCGGCTGTCAAAAGACCTAAAAAACCGTAAATAATAAACCATTGTGTTAATATTATGCTGAGCGCGTGCGCGTGCGTGCTGCACGTGGCCAGCGTCAATTTTTTTTTTTTCGTTAAGGTACCCATCGCCATCTCAAGTGCGCACTAAACTTTTTAGACTTGTGAGTGAAAAATATAGTTTTTACACTTGCGCGATTTCTCTCCGTCAACCCCCCGCGCCGCTCTCTCCGCCACTGCGGTATCTCACTGTTTCGTCGTCGTCGGAAGTGGTGGTTGGGCAAAAAATAAAACTCTACAATTACAAGCACCGCGATGTACGAACGATGACGATATGCCTACGAAACCGCAGTTGTACGGACGTAAATATCTCTATACTATTGGTCACTTTGAACAAATGTAAAATAAAATTCAATTTAAAAACCATATCACTTCCCAGTCCCCATTTTAAAATCCTCCTGATGCCCTACACGGCCTGGTCATAATATTAAACTACATATTATAATGGGTTTCGACTATATCAGGGATGTGCAACTCAATTCTACTAGAGGGCCAATTTTGAATGTGCGAAAATCTAGCGGGCCAGAGAACATAGGAAACAGAAAAAAAACCTAATGTTAACTATACCTCTATAAATAATATAATATTATTTACGTTTAATAGTTCAATACTAGATAATAATTTATATCTACGTTTTACGATAAACATTATATCGATTTTAAGAATTTTATAAATATATTAAAATAAAATACGGAAAAATCTAAATTGAAATGTATCACGGGCCAGTGAAAAATGGTACGCGGGCCGCCAGTTTCCCATCCCTGGACTATATTATGGGATGCTCCAAAAACACCAACATTCCAGTCTGTTCGGTTCGAATTATTATCGATGTATGGTATTGCAAGGCATATATAGTGCGACCACTCAGCTTATCTTTATTATATAGACATTCTGATATTCAGGATATAAAAACGCATGCGCCTGAGCGGGCTTTTGATGTTGTAGTTATACGACAAACAACCTCGGAAAAATAGCAAATAAATGTAAGACCATAGTTATATGCCGTACACCGAGACATTAATAATCAAGTTTTTTATTGTTATTTAAAAAAATATTAACAATTTGTTGACTAAAACAATTAATAGACTAATTTCGTATACGGTATACCTAAATAATAAAGTTTCACATGAAGAATTTGTGGAAGAAGCTGTTCACTAATGTGACGTTAGACATTTCCAGGAAGGGAAATGGTGGACATGTTTTTGATGAGGGTGGTTTGTCAGTTAAACGTGGAATCCTTTATATAGCTAGTCTCGGCGAGTTTGGAGACTGTGGGTAGTTGGATGCTTTTGTGGAGTGATTCGTTTTTAATAAACCAACCCGGGAGCTTCTGTTATTAGCCTGCAGATGAACTGGAAGTCTGAAACACCTAATAATCAAGTTATAAAATAAAATAAACGGTACCAATTCATATATTTTGCATTTTATTGTTTCAACACAGTCAGCTATTGTTCTTCGTGTACCTCGTCATATTATACGAAAACGATCCATAACTCGTTTCAAATCGTTCTAATTCATGTCATTCTTTTAGATCTAAAATATAGAAGCTTGCACAGAAGAGATGATGTGCTAAATAGCACCTTTTAAAAAAAATTTCAATGTGAGGGAAGGCACTTACAAACCAAAATTGTGTACAAACGTTGCTGCTCACGTCTATCAAGTTATTTTGAATCCCTCTAATATACGGACTTGGTTGTAACACTATTCTGCGAATTCCATGGAATTTATTTAAGAGTAGGACTTGTAAAAATTACTTAGTAATGTAATATACTTTATTTGATTTATTTTTAAATTATAAATTGCTTCTCATTCTTCCAATCGTGATTGTTCAGAAGTTATTGGTAAATGATTTACCGAAAATCTATTGTATATTTTATTATATTATAATTACACGAACCTATTTAAGAAAATTCTGAAAAAAACGAAATGCATACTTTACTATTTTATATTTCATGTAACCATGTAAGTCTGTCTAGGACTATCACCCCATAGTGATCCACACATATAATATACAACTATATGCGATTGATTTCCCGTTGAGTTGTAGTATTTGATATTCCTCATATTATAGGCATTCTTACCATCAGAGTTTTCTTTGCCCCGCAAAACCACTATATAGCTGCTCGTCATCAAAATACACTGCGGCGTGACAAGTGACTCTATACATAATATTATATACATCGTGTATGTGTTATTGTATATGAACGTATATAACAATAAATAATATGAGATATTGTCGTCGGTTGATTGGATGTCGCGATTTTGATGTGCGCTCGCG